>NW_028289064.1:5822500-6122500 GCF_059628265.1 Tinamus guttatus
GGCATAGAACATTCGCTGGTTCCTGAATAAAAGTTTCTCCTTTGTTTTATCCCATTCAAGCTTGCTATATAATATATATATATATGTACACACACAGCATTTAAAACTATAATTTAAAAGAATTTAGAGAAATCTACTGAAATTACGCTAAGGTGCATAGCATGAATTTTATCCAACAGACCTTATATTAAAGATTTTTATCTACTTTTTAGAAGTGGCATTTTTTATGTTGTCCTCTGTTTCTGTTAGACAGGAAAAAATATATTAAACAATTTTTTGTCAGTTAAACTAGTGATAAAATCTTCAACACAGACTATCAGATGGTACATTCTAAGACATAGCAACACATTTAGTATTAACCATTTTATTGTATAATCTGAAGTGTGTAAAACCCATTCTTGTAACTGGATTGTGCAAAATGCATTTATTTCAAATATGTTAGATAATATTAGAGGATGCGTTTTTATGCATAAGACCAAAATATTCACCTGGCACTATATAATTCTTAATAAATAAATAAATAAATTCTAAACACTTTAAAGATTAGTTTAGTTGCTCTTTACAGAGCAGCAGTTTTATCCAACAGCTAACCATTAACATGTTCAGAATCCTCTTTGTCACTAACCATGTAGTTACATTTTTATAATGTCTGAAACAAGAGCTTTCTAAATAAATACGCAGAGCAGTGCCTTTGGTTCAGTAGCAAGTAATGCCTGGCATAACTGAGATAAAAATAATAATAATTTTGAAATGTACCTTCAGTTTAGCATCAGGGTTCAGGATCATCTGAGCTAAGTGAGCGATAGCTCCTGCATCCACTACTGTCTGTGCTAACTCTGGAGAATGCTTTGAAATATCACTGAGAGTTGAAGCCGCAATCCTTTTCAAAGCAATTTCTGGCTCCTGGATACAGAGCACTAAAAGAGGAACAGCTCCCGCATCCACCACAGCTTGTGACAGTTCTGTAGGTCCAAGGAAAGTAATTAAGTGAGTATGGGTGACTGACCCTTGTGCAAGCCATTTTTCACCCTGACAGATACAGCAAAGGAAAAAGGGGAGGGTGTAGTTCACTGTCTCGACATCTGCATTTCAAATCAGCCCTCCTGGTTTCATAAACCGTGTGGACCAATCCACAACTGAAAAGAATGCAGGTCAATAGATGGACCCCCATTTACATGCACACATTTGAGGTAGATTAGGCTGAAATGGTTTGTTATTCTGTTTTCTTTTTCTTTTTTTAAAGTAAGCAGATGTCAGCTGTTTAAACCCTGGCTATTCTACGCTGATCAATAGGAAAGCATTTTATGCACGGCTAACAACAACAGAAAAGCCAAAGTACCAAAATTTTACCAACCACCTAATTAGAGAGCATTTTACCCTCTTTAAATGATAAGCAGATATTAGCATAGATCAAATGCCAAAAACAGAAATTCAGAAAACACACATAAAAGATTTTTCTTGCATAAAAGATTGGAAAAATGGAGCTTGCTGACCAAAACTAGGTTTTGATAACATATAAGGGAAAGGACAGAAGAATTCATACTTTAACGATATGAAAACGTTATCATGCAGACGGAGACAAATTAGAAATATCATCAGTGGGATATTATATGTTCGAGATTAGTACAATATCCTTAACTATCTGTACCTTAACTAAATGAAGCCAAAAGACCTGAACATATGATGAGCTGACATGGGCAAAAATTACACTATTAGAAATTCATTAGCTCTCTTCATTATATGCAGCATTAATCACAGACCCAAAAAAAGAAAAATAAAAAAAAAGAAAGAAATTACCAGATACCACAAGCAAAATTCATACTATATCCAATCTCCACTATTTTAAAATAGTGGTTCAAAGTAATAAAAATCATGTAAGATTCAATACTCTATTAGGTTCTTCATACAGTTTTGCTACACCATATTATGCATATCCATTATTATCTTCAACATTTATCTTGACTTACAATACCATGGCAACATATGGCTATTGTATTTTAAGTCTCTAACTTAGCTTTTGATTTATAGTTCATCAATAAAGAGATTTTCATACTAAGAAAAATAGATCGTACTTCATTAAATATACATAGACTAATACAGTTTTTCATGAAACCTGTATGTCATGTCATCATTAGGCTGTTAATATCCAAATAAAGTTCCTGAGCAGACCTTTTTTCAATTAGTGAATTGCAGCCACACACTGCAATACATGTAATGTCTCAAATATTTACACTGTATGTTACTTTAAATGACATATTTTAGGCAAAATATAAATATTAATTTACAAATCCCTAATAAATAATGAAGGATTTTTTTCATAAACTAATAGAAGATTAGCCCTTCAAGGTTCACTTTTCAAAAAAAACTACTTGGCTGAAAATGTAGAGTGTGCACCTCCAAACACACACAAATCATAGGAATTCAACAATAACCTGTACCCTCAATTTTACAAATTTGTAAGAAAATTTACCTGAAAACAGATCTGCAAATATCTCAATAAAATATCTCAAATGTCTAAACATATCTCAGATATCTCAAAAAGAAAAAGAGCAACATAATTTTCCATTAGAAAAAAAAAAAAAAGAAAAGAAACATGCTTGATCTCTTGATCTCTTCAAAAATGTATGCTGTACACTGACTAGGAGAAATACACAACGATCTAATAACCAAAGATCCACTAAAGGATGAAAACTTATAATAACAGATAGTCCATGAGAGTACCCCATTATGGACTGCGCTCATGAGCAGCTTCAGTGCAAGCACTGCAATTGCCTCCAGCCTGCAGGGAGATGTGAGTATCAGGAAAATATGGCCAGGAGGTGCAGGGTTGCACCAGCAGAACAAGTCTCTCCGATTCTTTATCATCACGAAGGGCAAGTGGCAAGAGAAAGAGCAACACCTGAAGGTCACAGCTTTGCGCAGGCATGTAAAAATATCCATACAAACTGTTTTTAAAAGGCAGAGTAAATCGGATTCAATTTAAATCACTGATACCATATAAGTGCTGACGGTTACTGTCGGTCATGTTTAATTAAATGTTTGTTCTTCCAGTGATGTTTATAAAATTCATGACTGTTAACTTACCATGTACAGGCTTGGACCATGTGCCCAAAAAAAGATGAGCAGTAAGTGGACTGACAGAAAAACAGGAAAACTAAGGGAGGGACAAAGAAGTACGTATATTCCCATCCCATCACTACTGCAAATTCAGCCCAAAACTATGATTCTAAGAATTAATGATTCTATGATAATTGCATTTTTTTTTCTCAAAAGGAGACTCAGACTCAATTAACCTTTCCACTTGGCAGAATGTCTTTAATTCTAATTATATGCCAAAGAATTCAAACTTTGCTATTCAGATACAGAATACAGATAAAAATGGGAAAAAATGCAGTCTGAGAAAGAGCTAAAGGAGAAAATACATATGTTCCAGTATATTTTTTTAATATATTATTCAAAGCAAATAAGATGGAACCAGTCACCAAAAAAAAAAAAAAAAAGACTTTTTTGAACACTATGCCAGGTCTGTGAACCTGGAAAAACACGAATAGTTGAAAAGCAGGAGAAAGACAGCAAAGAAAAACTAGTTATGAAACTTGCAGAAGCAATAAGTATGAAAACCCAGGGCTCTGGACTGCAATTTGAGGCACAGATCAAGGGATCTTCTAACCACATGATAATAAGGTAGGACTTTTCCCTGCATGAGAGAACGTAGCATATATTATTCGACATATGCACAGAGACAAGAGAACTTGGACTCATAAACCACCACAGATCAGTTGTCGAGAGAAAGCTAAGGAGAATTTTACTAGAGGGAGATATTGCAGATACGGCAGGCAGACCGAAGGAGAAAGACTGATAAAAAGATCGTAAGGAGCCACCAGTTTGGCTAGGAGTTCTACTTGAAGACTCTTCTCAATTCATATGTGCTCATCAGGGGCAGAGAACTGAATGCAAAGGATGCCGAGGCCTAGTCATGAGCCCTCTTGATTAGAAAGGGCATAAAGCAAACAAAAAAGGAGTCAAGCTCTTTTGTCGATTTCCTTTGAAGTCAATGGCAAGTCTACAGGATTGAGCTAAAATAGCTTAAAGTGTTGCTAAAAAAATTCCCTTCATGCTAGCAAGAATAAAATAGATTAAAAAAAATAGTTTGGGAAGAAAAGACGAGGACAAGGAAGTAAATGTGCAAACAGTCCCAGGGAAGGGAACTCAGCTGAGAACCAACACGAGGTTCACTCAGTGTCAGGTAGCAGACGAACCTCCAAACCTCCACTTGGAAGTAAATGCAGTTTTCTGTCTAGAGTAGGGACCTTGGGACCACCCCCTGCTTTGGTGGCAGCTCTGTCCACTAGAGATAGCAGCTTTTGACCAGAACGACCTTCCAACTGCATTATTCTGAGGACTATGTGATTGTGTGAAGACTCCAATCACTATCACCGCTTCAAAATCACAGTTTTATGCAGGCCAGTACAAGCACAGTACTAAAGATAACATCAAAACCAGTGGAAAGAAAAAAGAAAAATAAAAACAACTTTCCTCAGCAGAGGAACAAAGGTCATTAATTATGAGTTTCTTAATAGGACCAAACGACTACACTCAAATGGTTGACAATCTGAGCAACCTGGTCTGACCTCGTGGCTGACCCTGCTTTGAGAAGGAGGTTGGACTAGAGACCTCCTGAAGTCCCTTCCTGAATTATCCCGTGATCCTAAGGGGAACCCCAGTATGACAGAAAATCAGTATAATTCCTCCCTCAGCAACATTCTTGTGTGTAAGCAAATAGAGTGCTGTTTGTTTTTGTTTTCCTACCCATTTGCAATATGCTGTAGCAGGTAAGAAAGCATGAATAAATCATACATTTTACATAGGCAAAGCAAATGGGAAGGTAAGTCATTTGCATGCCTCTCAAACCTAAGAACTCTGCACTTTAAACCCCTCGCTGAATATGGTATTAGCAAAAGTTATTTATTCGCAAAATAATTTTCACAGACTTAATGGTATTTCAAACACTTTGCACTTCCTTTCAAACATTTATACATAGTAGAAATGAGGAATGGCAAAATTACAGCACACTGATCCATTTGTGTTGGAATGGCATTAGTGTCTGAGATTCAAGTCAAGGGAACCTGCAAACGAGCAATGGAACTGCACAAGCTACTGCCAAAATCTGGAATCTGACATGTTCTTCCCATGTTCTGTAATCTCACAAGACATCTGTCTTGACCTAAAATCTCAAGGAATCCAATGACTTCTGGAGACATCTGTTCCCAAAGCATTTTAAGTGCTTGCTTTATGAAGATAGTGTGCTTTTTGGTTTTTCTTTTTTTTTTTTTTACTAACCAGAAAACTTCAATTAAAAAAAAATAGCGAAAGTCTTTTTTTTAAATAGGAATGTATGCCACAGATCTGAGAGAGCAGTTTTACGCAGTCATGGATGGAATTTCTGATAAAAAGCAAGGAGACCCTCCCACTGCAGAAGAGGCATCACCTAGTGCTGAGAGCCTTTGCTTGCCTGCAGGGAGACACATCCTGCCTAAAACACGTTGGGGCTTTAATCTGTCTCCAGCATCCCCGGCAAGGATCCAGATCACTGAGCTATTCCTGCCAGGAACAAAGGAGCAACATCCCACACACTTCTTTTTTTTTTTTTCTTTCCAGGAGGGGAAAAAAATCTTGCCTTTATCTTGTCCCAGTTTGGAATAGAAACAATTTTGAATCAGAAAAATCTTTTGTAGGTGGGGGAAAACATTTCACACCCAATTCTATTTTTAGAGCTCAGACTGCAATATGTATCCACAGACAGTCAATGAGAGAAAAGCAGAGCTGCCAACACAAGCATGTGAGCCTAATCCAGTGTTTCTTCAACAGTAAACACCAGATGTTGGTAAGAACAGGTCCATCTATCATTGTATCCCATCTCCAGCAATATCCTGTTACAAAGGCATGCATATAGCAGTATAAGATACACATAATAAACATACCACGTATGGAGTAATTTTTCCCCAATACAGCTTCTTTACCCCCAGTAATCATCAGTTAAGAGACTTCCTGTGGCCATGTTTTAGAGGAAGGCAAAGCCCCCCAAATGACTTATAGTTGGGCAGCTGGGGAAGACCTGTTTTTTTTTTTTTTTTTTTAAAAAAAAAAAAAAAAAGATCTATGCCCTGAAGCTTGCAGCATGGTAGCACGTGCAATTTCAACTTGATTTTGGAAACTGCTGTTTCTATTGCTTGTGTAAATTAACATGAGAGATACACCCACACACTGTCAGTGAATAAACAGTTCACAACCATGGAAATTGCTCAATTTGTACACGGCGCTGGTTGTCTTCGGCACCCCTTCATCACCCCCATCTTTGCAGACAGGGCCGCCCCAGAGCAAACTGGATCACCCTAAAGATCAGCCAGTGTTCAGGCAATGAATAGCACAAAGGGCAATCGAGGCAAGTCAATATTGATTTACTGACATAACAAAACTACAGAACTGTTTATGTTCAGGGTAACACAGAACTTACACATTCACACAAGTGAACACTTTAAAATGACACTTCAACAAACACACTTCAGATGGAAGCAACACTTAATTTCTAACAGGGATGGGATTCAGGTCTAGCAATCAAAAAGTAAAAGATCTTTAGCACTCAGAAGTGCCCTCAAAATGAGTTTTGTTCCCTGGAAAAAGAGAAACCCATTAGGACAAATGTTGGAGTCCATTCCCACAAATTACCCCTCTATAAGTGGGACAAGGTAATCCCACACCTTCTTCTACACTCCAGCACATCACACAGATTAAAAAAAAAAAATCACTTTCAAATCCAGTCTAAGTATATTTTAAAACTAAATCCTAACATAAATATATCAGCTAATGTTGTGACCCTGGAGTAATTTTAACCTTAAACTACTTGAACAAAAGCCATTCCTCCTACCCTTCCCATCCAGCAGTTTCTCCCCTCATTTCTGTGACCCATACCTCCAAACTCTTCTACTTGAACTATATAAGCAGCTAGTAAAGGAATTATCTGCTATGTGGATCAGCTTTTGAACAGGAACATGACACTACCAGCGAGTTACATAACCACCCGAGAGAGCAGTAAGCTGCTCAATATCAGATTCCTAGCATCTATTCCTGACTCCCAGAGAAGAGCGTGGTCCACTGGCAACTGCAATGACTTTGGCACCGTTAACGCTGCAGGCAGTGCTACCAACTGGACAAAACTTGGTTCTACCTAAGCCTCTCTTTTTTACTCTGTATATAAAACAAGAAGAGCTAACATTGGAGCAAAACAAACTTTGCTTCACAGTAGCTGTTTTATAATGTATACAGATTCCGAGATTTCTTCACAAAACAAAATAAACTAGAATGTAATTTTCAGGACTGAGTTCCAGCACATGTCCTCTCAGAGCATCTCCCACACAATCCGGCACTGCTGCTGTCAGCTATGCCACTTTCCCACTAATGGTGCTGCACTGGCAAATCTGTAAGCTTTCAGCAGCTTCTTATTCCAAATTTGAAATTTCTTGACAGTGCAAAAGCATCTTGTTCTGAACAATTAAAATTACCAAAATGCAATCTATTACAACTTTCACATAATACAACGATGAAAGATAACACATATGAAACCTGTTACCTGAATTGTGGCGGGCAATATAACCAAGGGCCCAAGCTGCAGCTTCTTTCACACCAGGGTCAAAATCTTCCAAACAAATCACAAGTGTTTCCAGTGCTCCACACTGAACTATTGCCAGGGCTAGCTGTGGGGAATGTTTACCAACTGCTCTTAGCACAAATGCTGCTGCTTTCTTGTAGAAACGCTACACAAATCAAGAAAAAAAAAATCTTGTTACTAATGTTAAGCTGTTCAAAACATAGTACAGTACAGGCATGCATAAATTAGACTTTTTTTTTTTTTTTTAGTAGTAGCAGTATCTCAACAGATCCAAATCAGGACTACCAGACATCGCACAAACAGTCCTTTCTGAAACAGCTCATGATCTCAAATTTGCAGTAAGTGCATAAACAAACAGAAAAAAAAATAAAGCTAAGAGGATATGGAGAAAAGATATTAGTCTAGATAAATTTGTTTGCTTAAGTGAGTAGGGAGTGATAAGAGCTGCAAAAACAATACCTTTTAATATATTTAACTAGATTACACAGGTTATACAGGTCAAACTCCTAGAATAATTCTACCCATCTGTGTCATTCACAAGGCTTCCCAATTTCCAATGTATATCCACCATAATATCAGTCCTAGGAGAAAACACTGTTCACGTTTGCAAACAGGAAATAAACACAGATGATCAGATCCAACAAAAAGGGTTTAAGATCTGAATCCTGAAATGCTTCAGCGGTGCCTGAGCCCAGCACGGAGCTCTCCTCCCCTGTGGGCAGACGAGCTGCGGCTCCAGCCCTGCACGTGCCCAAACCCAGCTCCCTCTGGGCAGCCGGGCACCTCTGCCGTGCACAATTTAGAGCAAGATCCAAGCATGTGCTCACACTATTCTGCCTATTGCCCCCAACGTTGGACCAAGCACATGTTTTCAGCACCTATCATGCTGCAGACGTCAGGTGGTGCCATACAAACAGCAATGATGGCCGTGGCTTCTTTCAAAAGCATAATTAAAAACAAGTTTTCCCAAAAGAATCACATTTCACGTTCTCTTTCTACAGTTCTCTACCTGCCATTGGAAGGCAGATGATGAAGGTTACATTTCCTGACCCACCTTGAAGTTTCAACACTCAGACCCCGAGCAAAGCTCTCTGGCCAAAGGCTGTTAGGGGGAACAGCTGAGCTCCTCTCGAAGCCTCTGTGCTGCAGGAAGTGCAAAATTCACTGGGTCACAACTAGCCTCCCGCCACAGCCACGTGTCCAGAGCCTGCTCCGTGGCCTGGAGGGAGATCAGCCCTCAGGGAGCTCGGCAGGGCTCTCCCTTGGGCTCTCTAAGACACTTCATTCTCCCCTGCTCTCTACAGGGTGCTGGGCACTCCGGTGCTAGATACCTACTACTAAGGCATCTATGACTTAGATACTGCAAACCTCACATCCCTTCTGCAACAAGTCCAGAGGAACAAAGAAGCATGTGAGTGCTTTTGCACATCCTGCAAGATGTCCAACCACACTAAAAAAATCTGCCCACAAAGCCAGCAAGGGGCGACTACAGAGAGGGCTCTGCACAGGAACCTGCACCCGGGCTCGTCCCCAGCCCGACGCGGAAGCCACGCAGCGCTCCATGTCTGCACAGCCAAGCTTCTCCCAAAGCACAGAGGTCTCCTCTATGCTCCTGGCAACTGTCCCTGCCTTGTACTCTCCCCTAAACCGCAACTGGGCATTGCCTGAGAGCTTGCTAGCGAGCTTGGGCCAAAACCACGTCAGGAAGCGTGTTAGCAATTAAAGAGCATGAATAGCCGTGTCCCAGGGCTCGACACTGCCACGGCCTTGCTTGGCTTAGCAGCACAGATGTAATTCCTTAATGCCAAAAACCCAGCGTTCTAGTTTGGTTCAGTGTATTGAGCATAATTTACAGACAAAACATTAAACATTATTTAGGGGGAACGTAAGCTGGGGAACCAGCACAAAGGCAGACACCTAGCTGGTGTAAGTCACCGTAGGCTTCGCTGAACGTGGTGACGTACGACAGTTTACACCCGTCTCCATCTGTGCAAATGTGGCCATGCTATTCCCGCAAGGAACTGTGCTCCAAGCAAAGGAAAATACTTCTGGGTTTTTGTTATTATTCAAAACACATTTATTTACAAACAAGCCATATTCACAGGCACAGTTCAAATGTATTATAAAGCTGTGTATTTTTCTCAGTTTAATTGACAAAATATTGAACCAGGATGTGACCCTGTGCCTATTCTTCATAAATCAGTGGAATCAGTATTTATTGTATGCTCAGAGAATCTACGCTTTAAGTATAGATGTTGATACACAAGAAGCGAGCAGAATGGAAATGCATCTTCTTATTTTTTTGCTTATGAGAAGTAACAAACTGGGTGAGCTGCTAAACTCTGCATGAACTGGATAATGAGTTTCCTCAGCCACCAAGGCACAGGGGCCTTCCCTGAGCTCACACTGACCCTGCTGCTGCCCCAAGTGATGCCGAATCCCAGCCACCCCACAGAGGTAACGGAAGAGACATGAGGGTGCTCTGGCTAACTTAGTAAGGCCTCAGTTGTTGGGGATTCTTTCCCAAATTAAAAAAATAATAATAAATTAGAAAAGAAGATAAAGACTTTTGTTTGTCTCCTCCCTTTAAAATACAAATAGATTAACCAAAATGGTTATAAATTTGTCTAACTAAAACCTGAATTTTCTTTCCCTGTTATACCACTGTCTCGACATTAATGTTTTTCTTTGACATATTTTTAAGATAAACTGTATAAGCATGACCAGATATGCAACAATGAAAACATGCAGTAAGTACTTATATTTATGTTTTTCTCAAAAGACTGAAATGGCAATATATCATTTCCAAGCTATATTTTCTTTGAAATCCTGCTTTTCCTAAATCAAATAAATCAAAAATACAACCCATGATCTCAATACATTTAACCCTCAGCTTTCTTTCTTTTTCCAATCATTAAGAACAGTATTTGAAAGCATTTCTGTTACTCTAGTTTAAGATCCAAACACTAGTATATACAAAAAGCGAGGAAAAATGTCAAGAAGGGAAATTAAGAGGGCATTGGATTTATCTGCACTGGGCTTTTTTTTTTTTTTTTTTTTTTTTTTTAAGAAATACGAAAATCAAAACATTTAATTGTATTTTCCTGTGTTAGTAGCTTGATATTTTGCATGCTATAGATTTTCAAATGACTATGTTTGGAGATATTAAGTATTCCACTACAGCATTTATATGTATGTTACAAGTGTTTGGTATTAATGACAAATCCTAATCAATTACCACTACAGCTTTCAAATTGACTCATTTTTAAATGGAGACCTTTTATAAAGTATCACTCAACATTTTGAAAACAAGTGGCATGGATATTTTTCATATACGGAATTAAAAGGTAAGACAATATTTTAAAGTCAAAATTATATACACAACCTTTCAAGAGGTTGCTGTTGCATGCATGCTGTCTCTGACGTCAGGAATAACAGGAGACAGCTGAAAAGTAAAGATTTCCCCTTCCTTATGTTAAAAAAAAAAAAAGATTATTAAGTAAAGGATGCCTTACGTTCTGCTCAGACAAGGAGCACACGAGCTGCGGAAGAATGTCTCCCTTTACAACCGCCTCTGCCAGGTCATCGTTGTAATTGGCAAGTCTCCCCAGCGCCAGGGCAGCGGTCTGCTGAATCGTCGGCACCACGTCCAGCAAGAGAGGTCTCAGCAGAGCCATCACACCTGAGTTACATCAGAAAGAGAAAAGACCACGCAATAAGTGGAGATTTGTCTGAACATTTGCCTTTATTCATAAAAATCTGTTAAATTACTCTTTGAAATGATAGGAAGTTGTAGGAAATTCAGAGGCGTTCCCCTGAAACGAAGTTGGCACATGGATGGCACTGCTGGCGTGTAACAATCTTCCTGCCCATTTTTCATAGGTATGAAACACCTCTGAAATATAAAGACTCACATGCAGAAATAAGCATATTTTAGCATATATAAGCAATACGTGTTAACAAGGTAAATACGCACAGGGAACTCCATCTGGAGGTTCTGGTGAGCTAACACTGGTATGTCGCTCATTATTCAGTCTGCCAGCAGAACCTCTACATGGAATTACAACAAATTACTAATAATTCCATATATTATAAACAGTGACTGATTTGGGGACCAATAGCCATAATATATTACATTCCAGACAGAAGAATTAAAGACTTTATTACCACATCATTATTTACGATGTGTTTATATTACATTCCACATTGTATCAGCTCAATATGAAAGAAGATGAAGTCCCGTCTTGAAGAAGTTCTTACACATACACTAAACTGTTGAAATTACAGGTATGTTGAGGAGCTATGACATGAACCATAAGCAGTTATTGCACAGAAAAGTCCTCACATGGATAAACATTTGGCTAAAAATAGGAAATGGTAGGGGAAAACATTCCATTCCTGCAAGAGGAGGAGGTCCCAGTGCAGTTCCTCAAGAGCCTGGACTGGTTCACACGCTGTTGAAAATACTGATACTCACAAGTGATGAGGAAGAGGGCAGGGATAGTGCCCTGAGAATATGTGCTGGTGACTCAGAGTTACTCGAGGTGGTGCCAGCAAGGGCTACTATGAGAAACAACAGAGACTGAATGACTGGATGATAAAATGGCAAGTGATATTTTAAGAAGGTAACTGCAAAGCAAAATAGTTGAGAAAGCTGATCTGAATTTCTCATATACAGTGATGGACCCCAAACTGATCACTGCTATCCAGGAGAAAGATCCTGCGCTATGACAGTCCGTGGAAACATCAGCTCACCACTCAGTAGTGGAAAAGAAAGTACACACACCAGCATACAGAGTGCTAGGGAAAGGAGCACAAAAACCTAATGGAGACCATCACTGTATTGGTGTATTCATCTAATCCTTTCCCCTACAATAGGGCTGGAAGAGCTTCAGAGAAAGGCAACAAGGACGATCAAAGAGGACCACTCTGTATGTGAAAGCAGATCCCACAGTTAAACTAATGCTTTTCAGCAGGGATATAAGCAAGGCCCACAGCACCTGGTTTAGCTTGGAGAAGGCAGCCAGAGATGAAACACTGACTCTTCCAAAACTAGGGAGTATTATATGAAGCTAGTAGAGACCAAATTTTAGAAAGACATGATTTTTCACACACAAAGTCAGTAGAACTGTGGAAGTTCTTGCGAAGACAGTTCACAGAGGTCCAAGAGAAGACTGCCTAAGTTCCCCAAGCAGAACCTGTTACTAAGTACACGGAAACCATGCACACCTCAGGAAGTCCCTGAGCTAATAACAGCTGGAAGCTGAGCAAGTGCTCTTCTGTTCTTTCCTAGGCATCTGGGTATGTCTCCTTTTGGAGGCCGGACAGTGGGCTAGATGATAAGAGCTGCTCTGATCCCTGGTCTGACACACATGGCAGTTCTTCAGACGATGCAGGGAGATTTATAGCTTAATAGGGAGCAGTTCTGAATTAGTTTTATCTTTGATAATTGAGAAAAGTCTACTTGCAAATAAGAACATTGTTGCATAAAGAATATGATTTATAAGGACTGGGGAAGGGAAAATACTTGTAGATCTTTGAAAGTGCTGTCCCTACATCAGCCAGGTGCATGAAGTAAAACTTCCAAGCTTTAGCACCTCAGCTGGGAAGCGACATTGGCTGGAGCTTCAGAAGTGCTATACTGGAATACTGAACATTCAAAGCTACGACAACAATTTTTTCTATCGGTTGTCAGAGTTTTCCACTAAGTTCACTTGCATCAGACAAAGATTTAGCTGATTGACCATAGCCAGAAGAAGAAAATAAGACTTCATTTCCCAAGGGCTATATGTGCTCATAAGCAAGACCTACAATGGTGGGATTGCTGCCTGCTCACAGATGTCATCCAGGAGATGTTGAGCACATCATGCATGACAAGAAAAAAGGAGAAGTTGAGGGCTTAGGAATAGTCCAAAATGATGGGGACTGGACTAGTCCAAAAGGAGGGAGACTATAGCAAGGTTTGCCCATAGCTTGCATAGAAAGACACCCTAGAAAGATAAAATCAGGTTAAGCAGAATGTAATTCTCTTAGAAAACACAATTTTAACTTAAAAATCAAATTGCTCTCTGCAAGCAGAAAAAGCCTAATCGCAGAAAAGCCTAATAAACTATAGATATCTCTGAACAGGTTTGTTTTTTTTTTTTTTTAAAAAAAAAGGCAGCTGTGGTGGCTACGCAGACACCAGTGACATGGCTCTGGGAAGGTGACTCCCTGTAAACAGAGGCTACACAGCTATGACGGGTATGACTTCCCAGGAGGTTCCCAAGCCAAAAGAACACAGGTCTTAGGAGACACAATAAAAGGAGAAAGATGAGATGAAGTTATGATGTCTAGATAGCAGTGCAGAAGCACTAAAACTGCCTCTGCAGCATGCAGCATTTTAACAAGTATATGTGCTCTAGGTGACCCTGTGTGTGCAGGGGGCTGGACTAGATGATCCCTAGAGGTCCTGTCCAACCTTAAGGACTCTATGATTCTAAGTTTCTATGTAGAGCCCATGTAAATAGCTCTGGTATAGCTGGGATCTGCTCTCGCTCCTATCCAGGTCAATGGGAGCTGAAAGAGGCATCCTGCATAGTAACAATATGCAAGGCCTAGACACTCCAGCCTTGCAAGGTCAATGGAAGTTCATACATCACTTCAGAGGAATTGCTTACTACTTCATGATGTAGCCAACAGACTGACCTCTTCTCACAAACTCCTTCAAACGGTTTTTGCACTCTCATTAGCAAATCAGGCTTCATATGAAATGTGTTACGTACTTTATACGATAAATTAAAAGGGGAAAACACACACAACACACATGACTTAAGGACAACCCCATGTACCTTCTGTCAGCTCATCCTCCAGTAAGTCACCTGCACCCTCTACAGGAGAGCATTTTCTTGTTCTTCCCCTCCAACACGAATTGCATGGTCAGCATCTGTTGAAATTCTTGCAGGGACCTCCTGCTGTTCAGACTCTTTAAGCTGAAGATACTTAACAGTCAAAGGAACAGTCAAGGGAACAGTCAAAAGTAGGATGCTTGTATTTAGTGTACAGATATTAAATTTGAAATTTCCATGCTGAGATGATACAGAACTGAAATTTCTGTTTTGTGGGGGGAAAAAAAAAGGTTTTATTGATTTTTTTTTAGTTGAAATTATTAAAATAGTTTGGGAAAAAAAAAAAAAGGAACATCTCAATGTGTAGTGTTTTTTCCCTGAGGATCCAACAGCCTGCTGGCTGGCACACTCAGCCAGGATACGGAAGACAGCTCAAATCCCACCGTTGAATCATAAACTCAAATTAAAGTTTCTTACACCAGAAATCAAGTACAAAGCTGTTTGCGTTACTGGCCCTGCCAAGGAGGTGAGGCAGTCACACTGTGCTAGCTGGATTGACAATTACATCTGAAGATGGAAGAAATCTTCCAAACTGAAGAATCTTCCTCTCTCAAAGCTTTTCTCTGTATTACTACATTTCCAGAAATATTTTGTTTGAATAAATTGCTGTTTTACAGCAAAGAAACACTCCAGTCAAATACTTGTAGCCATTTTTGACATCTAACTCACCTTGTCTCAGCAGGAAGCACCATCTCCACTCAAAGTCATGCTTCAAGATTTACATACTAAGTCACCCAAAAGAGAAAAAGTAATTGTCCATTTTCCCTCCCATCCTTTAAGAACAAAGGCTGATGACCTCGAAATTCAGTAAATATTTTCACAGCCTAGAATTACTGTAGGTCAGAGGAAGCCATAAGCTAAGTTCAGACCATGCGGCAGGTTTCTGGCCTGCATGATACACGCAGCCACTGCAAAATGTAAAACACATTTTGACAAGTTTACATACACATTTACTGTGAGCTGATGTAAATATGACACTTACATGAGCTGTATTTTCAAGATTAGCTGATTTCAAGATTTCACTTCTGGAACATGCTAAAAACCTTGAGCCTGAAACAATAATGCCAGGCAGCATGTCTCCCGATGACCAACACCATTTATTTCTCATTTAATTCTCTACAGTATAAAGCATGTAAAGCATGGTGATGACATTGAAGTGTCAGCAAAAAATGCTCCACTGCAAATTATTTTAGCTAATGTAAGTGAAGGTGAGGAAAAGCATGAAAAGTGAAATGGAAGTAACTGTTTGGAAATAGATACAAGATGCTAAAACAGGGTATATAAAAAGAAAGGATGAAGAAGGTTAGAAAATAGTAGAACCTGTGCTGATCATCAAGGAGAGCATATTTTCCTAAAGTGATGGCTGAATGTGAGAAACGATAGTGAACAAATAATTATCATGACAAGCAGTTTGGTGGTACAAGAAAAGGGAAAAAAATCAATTCTTGTTGCTGTACAACCCTTATATTGACATCAAATTAACTGAGAATTGACAGCTGTGTGTAGTCCTAGATTATACTTGCACACTGAACGTAATTAAAAGCCTCTATTTTCCTTTCCTACATCATCTAAAATCAGTCTGTTTCTCTGCATCGAGATTCTATCCATCATCTCTGACCACTTTGCAAGACCAACCATTTGAGAAGTTGTCATCATTTTCAATACTGTCACATCTTCAGTAAACCGAGTATTTCTCTCTTAACAGCACTTAGGATAAATAAACATTAGTTCTGAGAGTGTGAAACTGCTGCTGCTCAGAGGTTATGTATTTGGCACTAAAACACCCATAGGAAAGCAAAGATATCCACCTCTCCTTCCACAAGCTGCACGGACACTGCAGGAAAGGACAGATGTCCTGACACACAAGGGAACTTTCCTGCCAGGGCCCAAACCTGATATTTTCTCTTTGGTGAGCTCCTCTATTTGATTTTTTCCCTTTGAGTGCTCTGTCTAGAGCGTCTACCCTTCCTTCCCAAAGAAGTCCAGTCAGGATTCTTACCAGCATTTTGAATTAAAATCAAACTACTTTCATGATTCCTTAAGACAGAAAAATAGATAAGAAGCTTCCAACAACTTTCTCTTACCTCTACTGCTCACTTAAAGGAATGGGGCCATAGAGACCAGGGTGCAGCAATGCTTTGCCTAAAACTTTAGGGGAACTCTTTGCTCTTCTAAACAAATCTCTTCTGATAGAAGTGGCGAATTCACTAATTCAGAGGCAGCTACACAGAAAGTAAAGAACGATAAAATAAGGCATTTAGACCATTAGACTGGATTTGTTTTGGAAGAGTTCCCACAAGCAACTCAGAAACAGGGTAACATCGAATTACTGCCAAATATTCTTCCTTGCATCACATAACCCTGACTGAGCCAGGGCCAGGAACGATTCCGCTCTCCGTCCTCGGTTTCCCACTCACTTGTTTTGAAGAACGATGCACTTCAGAAGCTGCATCACCCCCAGCACACACTGCTCAAGTGGGGCTGTTGTGCACAGGCCTCATCCACTTTCCTCCAGCAAGGGCTGCCTGCTGCCTGCCTTTATGTGGAGTGAACTCAGGGCAGCAGTAGGCTCCAAGTTTTCCATTCCATGTTTCTTCAGCCAAACAAACAGTAACTCCACTGGAGATAGCAGCCTTTGTTTGGATTTTTCAATGGCTTAGGAAAAAAAAACACCTGAAAGCCTGGCAAAATTTCCTTCCCCAACCCCATTCCTTCCCCCCTCTTGCCCCTAAAAAACGTCATTAGTCACAAGTCACAGAAATTTCACTCCAGGTTTCAAATTCTCTCTATTCCTGCACTTAAAGATGACCACTTCTCTCCTCTATACTGGATATATTTTTTTGCATATAAATTTTAAAATGGAAATAAATGTAATTCTTTGCTAGTTTTGCTGTCTCTTTGATACACTCTTACCTTCAAGATGAAAATTTGCCCCGTAAATCTAATGTAATGTTATATTCACATTCACATATTTGTATGCTACCTGTTACACAAAGAACATTCCCTGAAATAAAAATAAAGCTCAAGCATTTACCATATAATCTTGATTTTTCAGGAGCCCTGGTGCCAGATTCAATGGCTTGACAAGGAAATCAAGTGCATTTTTTTTTCTATATCACCCCAGCCTGCAACTTTTCCCTAGAAACAATATGGCAGCGAGATTTTAGCAGGAGAGTTAAGACATTTCCCTGGTGAAGAGTGAGGAGAAGTTTCCCCCGCTCGCGCCATCCGTGCGTCTCCAGGACGTAGTGCCCAGGAGTGACTCGCGCCACGCAGGGACCCGGCACCGTGACCCGTCTGTGCCCAACACAACTAGAATCCTTCAAACACCAACCAGACCAGGACTGCGGTTCGGTAACAGAGGCTCTGGGCAATCAAGCAATTTGTCACACAATTTGTCCCCAGATAGTGGGGAACACAACACAGGTTCAGTCTGACGGCAGGGCTGGAGAATTTGGAGGGAACAAGGAGCAGTTTCTCCGTCCTTAAAAGCTGACCTGGACAAGCATTTCCCAGACCCCATTTCCCTCATTAATGGAACGAGACTGATCTGGTTTAGAGATGACTGAGTTTATGAGAACGCCCTTCACGGGGCCACCAGCAAAATTCACACACCGCTCTCCACAGCCACCAGGAGCTGTTTCCTTGCCAAGGCCACCTCCTGAGGTGAAACACGTGTTGCCAGCAAGTTCTACCTGTGAATTTTCTACCCGAATTTTCTCCTCCAAATCCTGCCAGTCATGGAACACCTGAGAGCCGCTGAGCTTTCAGCTTACTGCCCTTTGGAAGCAGACAGTCCCCTGGCCTTGGCAGCACTTTCTCTCTCTTCCCCAGTCACCTCTCTGGCGCTTTCCACAACACTCGGGTTCCTTTCATTTCGGGTGCCACCTCGGTAAGCCCGGGGGAAACAGCCGCTCTCCTCACAGCTCCTGTTGCAGCTCCAGTGATGACCTTCTCCTTCCCCCCATTACACGGTTCTCCCCCACTTCTTCTCCTGCCTCTATTTTCAACCCACTAAGGCCCAGAAAAGCTTTATTCATAACAGGTAAGTGCCTTCAACCAAATACTGAAGCGGGCTCTATGGACTCCCCTTGCAAGATCTAGTGCAAGAACACAGATGTTTTCTAAGGGAGCAGCCCTTTCTCTGTGCAGCTGATGTGAGAGCCGCCCGTCCTGCACATCCCGGCTTTCTGCAGGGTGCTGTATGAGCAGAGCACGTCTCTTTATATCCCTGAAAATGCAGAACCGCATTCTGGAATCCTTTCACAGAACCTGATCCTCCTCGCAGAGGGCCAGGTGTCCAGCTGGCACATTTAAAATAGGTGCATCTAGAATGTGCATGCTAAAAGGAGGGGTCTGGAAAAAATAGAAGGGAGGAAAAAAAAAAGTTTGTGTAATTGCACCTGGGAAATAAATCTAAACAGCCTTTTCTTAGAAATAAAGATTCTGAAACCACTCCAAAGCTTGGGGAATACAGCTTTTAAAGGCTGCGACCAATGGAATAGCTCTGGAGCCAGAACAGAACTACTCCTCCTGACATCACCATTAGTTGGAAAAAAATAAAAATAAAAATAAAAATAAAAATAAAAATAAAAATAGGAGAGAGAGTGTGAAGCAGGAGGAAAGCTGCCACACCACAAGCATTAGTGATGCAGCCCTCGTTACAAGGAGGCCAGCTCAGTCCTCAGGCTCTTGCCAGTAGGAAAACAGATACAGGGAAAGGTACCCAAAGGTGCAAGGCGTGGGAGGACTCGGTCCCGTCGGTGGGTGCAGCTCTGTGCAGTGCCCCGACCCTGGTATGGGGGAAAACACTGATGTTCTAAAATATTAAAAACAAAATCCCGGCACCACAAACTGTAGTTGAAAAAAAAAAAAAAAAAGTATGAAGTTTTAGTTCATGCTGCAGGAGAATACAAAAATGACTACCCAGAAGTAGCACGGGCCTTGTTCACATAGTGAACTGTAAATTCCTCAGCAAAAAGCTCTGTTTCAAACCCACTATTTACATAGCTTTGCACTTCACAAAGCATAAAAAGAAAGCAAAACTAGACCTTCAATGACTCTCTCAGAAATGTACTGGAACCAGTTCAGATTTTCTCCTAAATTTTCTGAAAGACAGAGCCGCCTGAGTCGCTGCATGAGCAGTGGGCTCAGGTTCACCTGGCTTCCCTGTAAGTGAAAATGGCTCTTCTGGGGCCTGCGACCCTGCAGGAGGGGCTGCGCGAGCCGCAGCGGCCAGGGGAGCAGGCTTGTTTTGAAGGAATATGCTCCAAACTGGAACTGTCAAAGCAGCTTTGCCCGTTAGTCCAGGGCCCTCTAGAACTGAGGCTGACAAGTGAATTGCCTGCCGTTGTTCCAAGCATGTGTTTACCAAACGAAAAAGGTTTAGGAAACTTGAGGGAGGACGTTTTTCCCCTGTATATCGGCATGAATTAAACATTCAAAGGACAGGTCCTACAAGTATTATTCATGGTGGAATTTAATCATAAGGAACTACCTCATCAGAACTCACCAAAGCAGCACAGAGAGCTGGAAAAGATACGGGAAGAAGCTCTGGAAAGAGAATTTATCCGATTGCTTCTTGGAAGATCTCTCTGTACCTGAAAGCTGTTGTGGTCCAAAGGATGAAACCCTTGGACCCTCCTGAGCAGGACGGAGGCAGGGCCACCTATGGGGCTCCACAAAAGTCTGGCACCAGATTCTAGTTCCCTGGCTACAACCAAAGTCAGGATTTCGGCTCAGGGGAGTCAGCTCCAAGAGCCAGTATGACTAGATGGATATGCCTCTGAAGGAAGCTGCCCTGGAATATCTGCTTCCTTTGCGGGATATCCCTCAGCTTGCCAGCCCTATTTGTGTCCCTGCGATCGCACCGGGGCCACCACAGAGCAGGACATCACGTGTCTCAGCAGCAAAACCAGCGTAAGAAAGTCTCACCTCTGAGACCAGCCTCTTGCTCCCCTTCCACAGCAGCGATTGCCACCGCGAACCCGCAGCTCTGTCAACCCGGTTTGATGCTGCGCCAGCCCAGCTCCCAGTGCAGTCAACAGGTATTTTTAAGCACTTGTACATAATGTTAGCAGGTCCAGAGACACTTTCACAAAGAACAAGAAGGTCTCAGAATATTATTTAATGTTTAGTATTACACTAAGAGTTTATCAAGAGGACTTCAGCAAATGGGAGCACATGTTTTATTCCTTGAGTACTTTGATCTCTCGCCTTTGCCAGTCTGAATTTGGGATATTCTGGAAACATTAACCAAGGCCAGCAGTGCAAGGATACACTTTAAGAGCTCCATTTTGCTCAAATTCAAGGCAATGTAATCTTGCCTTCTCTTTCAGTTGGAAAAAGACTGAATCCTGGCAACCTTTGAGATTCGGCAGAACTTTGCCAAGTGCCCTTGGACTCCTAATGCTAATGGAAAAATGACAGCAGGAAAAGTCTTTCTTCATGTTCTTAAAAAAGAAAAAAAAAAAAAGTGATCTCCTTAAGGAATAATTAACTTTCCTTAACAGAATAAGCAAGTAGCCCCCATCCATTTATATAGAAATCCATATGAAGATACATAGAGAGAGATGGCATCTTTGTTTCTCAAATCATTGCTCTCAAATTTTATTAGAGGCAACTCACAGGATCAGCACCATAAAAGGCTTGCAGGGTGGCTGCAGACAGCTCCGTCTCCGAGTACTTGTACTGGTCCTTTTTTTTTAAGAAGTTAACTATGTGTCATATAGGCTGAGGTTTTAAAACCTGTGTCTGGGATACCCAGAAAAGGTCAAAACTAAGAACTGTTGGTATATTTTTTTAATTATGAGCTGGTTTTAAAGACAGGATTTGGCAGAAGGGAGTCAAATATTTGTGGGCCTTGGTAATTCAAATAATTTGTGAAAGGAAACACTACATTTGCAAACATTGCTCTCTTTTCTAGCATCTCAGAAAATATTTAAATCTTGTGAGAAAAAAAAAAAGAAAAGAAGAAGAGAAAAAGAAAAAAAAGCAGCTTGATATCCGAATGCACCAAAAAGGTTTATGTGCTGCCCAAATGCATTTTTCCACACTAGCACCCAGGGCCCGACTCCGCATTCCTGGGACACGTAACCCTGAGGGAAACAGCAGCTACTCACAGAATAAAGTCTCAGCTCTCTGAACTGTTTCCTCTGCACAAGCAGCAGAGCAAGTCTGAGGAAAAGCTACCATGCAGATTACATTGAAAAACTATTTTAAGAACCAGAAAAACAATTCAATTTAAGTTAGCCGGACATTTTGTTTGCCTGCTTAAAACAGAATTTTTTAAAAGAAAATAATTTTTAAAGCATTTAAGAGTAAGAACTCAGCTTTAATGGGAATTCTCTCTGTGGGCAGCTAACAGATCCAGAGCTGTGAATTGGCATAGGGGGTCTTTTCTCACAAATAAAACATAAGCTACTCCTGTCACCAAAATATCACATTTGAAAGTGAAATAATTTGTATAAAATAAAGTGGTAGAAGTAACTCATTGAAAACTGAAAGATAGTAAAAAGGAAAAGAAAAAGAACAGGAATAAATAAAAGGAAAAGAAAAAGAAAAAGGAGTAAGGGGGAAAAAAAAAGGCCTGGAGTCAGTGCATGACTCCCGTAATGGAAGTAAGTAAATAACGAGAATTTAAGGGATCGATTTTCAATAAAACTATTTTCATACGAAGTTGCAGTCTTAAAGAAGTGTTTTTCTTTTGAGGCTGTCGTTTGTTTGTTTCCCTTGTACCTCGGAGGGAAAGAAAAAAAAAAAAGAGAGAGAGAGAGAGAGCGAGAAAAGGAAAAAGGGAAAAAATAGAGACCGCCACCTGTACGGGACGTGGGAGACCGGCGCTACACACAGAATCGAGGACACGACGGTCCCTGCGCGCCCTTTGCGCGGCGGCGGCTCCGCTGCGCGCCCAGCAGCGCTGGGAGCGCGGGGGGCGGCGGGCACGGGCTGCGCGGGCACGCAGGGACACGGGCTGCGCGGGCACACGGGGACGAGAAGCGCAGCCCGAACAAGCGCCCGCCGGGTCCGAGCGGCCGGCGAACCCACGAACTAACGGGAATGGGACCCGCGGGCGCGGGGGGTGCCGCGTACCTGCGTTTTGGAGGGTCTCGATGTTCTGCGCGCGGGAGGCGAGCTCGGCCACGGCCTGCACGAACTGCGTCCGGGCGCGCTGGTACTGCTCGAACACTGCAGGGCCCCGCCGTCAGAGCCCGGCACCGGCACCCGTACCGGTACCGGTGCCGGTGCCGCCACCCCCGCCCCGGCCCGGCCCGGCCCGGCCCGCCCTACCTTGCAGGACCTGCCGCTGGCTCATGGCGGCCGCGCAGCGCTGCGCACCCGCGCAGGCCGCGCTGTGGACGCGTCTCCCCGGCAACCGGGCGGAAGCGGCGCCGCGCGGGGCGGGGCGGGAGGCGCCACCGCCTCGCGGTGACATCACGCGCCCCGCGCGCAGCTCCGCGCGCAGCTCCGCGTCCCGACGGGAGCTCCCGTCCCTGGGGCTCGCATCCCTGTGGAGGGCGTCGGCGCGCGGGTGCGCAGCGAGTGCGGAGCTCCGGGAGAGAGGGAATGGGATGGTGATGAGGCGGCCACTGCAAGCGATAGGGAAGGGCAGGAGCGGGGCTGCGGCACGGGCTGGATGGCGTAGGTGCGGACAGGGCAGGCGATGGGAACAGTGACACGGCTGGGGTGAGGATGGGGACGAGGAAGGGCAGGGCGCTGCCTTCGCCGCGGGCGCCTCCGCGGCCCCCCGCGCAGCGCTGCGCGCCGGGGGCGGCCCCGCGGCGCTGACATTTCGAGCGCGCCGTCTCGCCCGCGTTGAGAGGACGATGTTTTTCCGACACGTCACGGGGCCTGAGGGGACGGGAGGTGGCGCGGAGCGGGGCCCCGCCGCGCACGGAGCCGCTCCCGCCGCTGCGCGGGGGCTGCGCGGGGCGGGCCGGGCTCCTCCCCGCAGGCTGGGGCTGCGGAGAGTTAAGCTCCGCGCGCCTCTGGGAGGGGCCTCCGCAGCGCTGAGCGGGCATCGCCCTCCGCGCCCCCGGGACAGCCCGCTCGGCTCTCGCTGTCCCGCAAGTCACAAGGGAAAAAAGAGTAGAAAATAAGGGCGGCCTCGGCGGAGCGGAGCTGACCTCGTGTGCTCTCTTATTCTGGGAGGAGAGTTTTTTTCCTTTTTTCATCCTTTTCTTTTCCTTTTTTTCTTTTTTTTTACTTTATTTTACTTTTCCTTTTCTTTTTTCTTTTTGTTTTCTTTCTTTCTCTCTCTCTCTCTTTTTTTTTGTTTTTTTTTTTGGTTTTTTTTTTTTTGGTTATTATTTTTACTCTCACTCCGGCTGCTCCCGCGGTATCTCCTCTGTGACCCCGCGCTGCCGCTGCCGCACTGCGCGGACGGGGCGGGGGCAGCCGCGCTCCCGGGGCTCCCCGGCTCCCCAAGCACCGTCCTGGCGCCTGCCCGGCCAACCTGGGCGCTAGGCAGGGGCAGGGGCGCAGCCAGCAGCCTTGGGGCTCCCCCGGGCGCCGGTGGCTCCCGTGCTGCCCGCAGAGCCGGTGTCCCGCTCCCCCAGAAGCGCTTACTCCCACGGGCGGGCGCCCGTGGACGGTCACCCCGAGCGGCAAACCCTGGAGGTCGCTGCAGACTCTAACCCAAACGGTGGGACTCGAAAATAAAGTGGAGGCTGTCGGGGTTGGACCATGGGCAGACTCCGCAGCTGCTCCTGCCTCTTTTGAGGGCGATTCCCAAAAGCGCTGGGTATTTGTGCACGAAGCTGCGAGTTCGCTCTGCTATCGATCAAGCTACTCGGGGGGAAATTCAGAGCTCCCACTTAATAAAGACTGGTCTTTCCCGCGCCCCTCTCTAACGCACGGGACCTTCATGGTTTCACGGGCTGCTCTTTTGCTCTTCAAAAGTCTAAAGCTGCCAAAGCAGTCACCCCATAGGACATCAGCTTGCTGGCTGGTAGGTAATAAAAAGTTTTGCTTCATACCTTAAGGTTGAAGGGATAAATCATTTCAAGCGCATTTTAGAAGTTTGAAAAACTGCAAGAAAGACACGTCATTCTAATAAATAATCCCCGTGGTTGCTCAGCTGAAAATAAGGTGAGCTAACATAAGCAATATTGTGAT
The DNA here is from genome assembly GCF_059628265.1 of Tinamus guttatus. NCBI lineage: Eukaryota > Metazoa > Chordata > Aves > Tinamiformes > Tinamidae > Tinamus > Tinamus guttatus. Next base: position 5,847,170 of record NW_028289064.1, read on the forward strand.
CTAAAATGAGCCACGTGTTTCCAGGAGGATTTAATGCGAAAAAAAATCTCTCTCCAAGCAAACCAACCAAACCGGTGATGTGTTGTTCTTTACAAATAAATAAGACAAATTAAATCAGATTGGTGAGAAGGTCGTTTGTCACAGAAAATATTTTGGTAAATTATCACCATGTGTACTTGAGAGGGGAACAGCTGTTAAACACATTTCTTTATACTTATTTCTGTTCTTAAGTTAAATAAAAAAATAAACAAGCGATGATGAATTACTTCCAGAGTTAAAAAAGAAAAAAGAAAAAAGAAAAAGAAAAAAAAGGGGGGGGAAAAGCAGATGTGACGATTACAGATAAATTCATTTATCTGTATAATTAAGTCTAATGTTCGGGTAAGCGCAGCAGTCAAGCACACCCTGAGCACCTCCAAAGCCGGCGGTTACACTTCTTTCCCTGATGCCGAGAGTCAGCTCACAGAGTTATTAGTACTAATGAGGAATAAACACCATGCAAATACGCGCTACGGAAATGTCACCGCTTCTCGCAAAAGTACTGAGGACGGAAAATCATTTATGGAAATGACGTAGCTGTGAGACTTTGCCTACTGCTTGGGTGCTCATTAATAGGAAACCTGTTCCCTTGAGCGGCTCGTGCTGGTGACCACTGTCCTACCGCTCAGTTCAGCTCGAGAAATGAACCAGGCGCTGGGGGGAGAAAGAAGTCAACTGTTCTGTAATATAGCAATATTTCTGGCGAGGGGGGGGGGTGTTGGGGCTCAGCTTTTGGTTCAGCGGGGAGCACCTTTTTCCCGGGGCGGGGGGCAGCTCTGTGGATTTGGGGCGCTGTGGGCAGCAGCTCCCGCCGCCCGCCCCGTCGGAGACGCCACCGGCAGCGGCTCCGCGGGCTCGGGGAGCGCGCGCGGTTCCCCCTGCGCGGGCGGCGAACTCAGGACGATGCCCGAGACGGGGCGAGCCGCCCGGAGGCTTCTGCGCCCGGGGCTCCGCGGCCGCGGTGACTCCGCAGCCGCCCCTGGTCCGCAGGCACCGCGAGCCGCTGCCCCTGCCACCCTGAGCCCCTCGCTGGCCCTCGGGGCGCTTCGCGCGGAGCAGAGTCCCTTGCGAAGCGAGTGTTTTGGGGCGCTAAAAGAGGGCTATAAGCGCGTTAGAAAAAAGGCGAGCCCGTCGGGTCGCTCCCGGGGCTGCAGCCCGGCGTGGGGAGAGAGGCGCGTGCGTGACGGGTGGGGGATCAGCGCGCGTGGCGGGATGCGGGAAACAGGGATGCTCTCCTGAAGTACTTTTTTTTTTTTTTTTTTTTTTTGAGAGAGAGAGAGAGATCCCCAGCTTCGTGTGCACCAATATTAAAACATAATATTTGAATCACATTGGGAAGAATAATTTAATTAAAACTCGACTTTGACATTGCCAGACTTTAGCGGACTTTATCAAAGGGATCACAGCAGTCTCGTGTTCCCACTCTTTTTTTCCACGAGGTTTGGCCCAGGTCTCCAGCAAATCCCGACATTCTGGGACCCCTTCTCGGATTTCTGGTAATATGTTTAATTTCTCAAACCTTTCTACGGAAGAATTTAGTTGTGCGAAGGGGTGGCAGGCGGCGAGGGCATTTCCAAGGCGCTGGGAAGAGCAGAACTTCTTTTTCCCTACCCGAGCGTCCGACGCCGACAGCCGAGCAGCGTTGGTACCTGCAAACGTGCAAATCGCGCGGCTGCGACTGCAGAGAGCGCGGCGCCGCCATTGCGCGGGCAAGAGCGGAATAGAAATAGCGAGGGATGATTAAAACTGGAAAAGTGCGCGACGATTCGGGCTGACTCGCGGGACGGGGCCAGGAAATAGAAGCTGGCAGCTCTGAGCCCTTCCCGTCGCGTGCGCATGGTAGCACCTCTGTTTTTCTGAGGAACCGCCAGCGCTCGCGAAGCACCAGATAGATAAATAAATAAGTAGATAAATACATATGAGATAAATATTTTGGGACGTTTCAAAACCGGGAGTGGGACCTAATTTATGTCAGGGATGAGGGTGGCTGCAAGCAGGGAGCCCTTCCCTTGTGGCGCTTCTTCGGGTGCAGAGCTCACTGCACGCTGTGTCCCGCCCCCGGGGGGGGTTTCCCACCCGCGCCGCAGCGCCCGCGGGCGCCGGCAGCGCGCGCGATGCGCGCACACAAAGCGAGGCGCGCGGGGCTGGTGTCGCGGCTGGGGTTTGGGATGCGCTGGGCGCGGGGCAAGAACCACCCGGGCGGCCGCCCCCGCTCTCCGCGGGCCCGGCGGGTCGAGGCGGCCACGGCCGCGCTGCCCCACGCTGCAGGAGAAGGTGCAACGGGAGGCAGCAGCCGCGGCGCAGGCTGCAAATCGCTGTCGTGTGGTTGCTATTAGCAACAAATCAGCTGCACAGGCTGCAAACGCCGGCACCTCGCGCCGAGGTGGCCGCGGCAGCGCCGCGATGGGCGGCGGGGCGGCCAGGGCCGCGGGGTGGGCGTTGCGCGGAGCGCGGCCGCGCAGGGACAGGGCTGCCCGCGGCGCTGCCCCCCAAGGGAGGCGACGGGCGGCTCGCTGGGAATAGACAAAATGGCAGCTCGTGGCTCGCAGGCAGCCGCCCCCGCAGCGCCTCGCGGCCAGGGTGGCCCCACTGCTGCCGGCCCGTCGAGGCGCAGGGGCTTTGCCGTGGCCCGCGGTCGCCTCGGCTCCACACGGGGCTGCAGCCGCAGGGCCCGTCCGGGGGGACATCCCGCCCGGCGGCGGCTCAAGGGGCCGCAGAGGCCGCCCAGGGGCTGGAGCCCCCGCGACGGGCGCTGCTGCCTCGAGTGGGGCACCGCTCCGACAGCCGCAGATACCGGTGCTCCCCGGCCATACCGGCTCTTTCCCCTCCAGCACCGTGTTCGTGTCCGGTTTTGTTACTTTAGTTATTGGAATGATTTTTTTATTATTATTCTTTTTTTTTTCTTTTTCCCCCCCAATCTCCTTCACCGTCGACCCGCTTTGGAGGCCTTTGAGGGCATCAAGGTCTTCAGTGCAGTGATTTCTCACAGATCAGAAAGAGCCTCGTGAAGGCGGCACCGTGAGAGCATTTCCCCACGTCCCGCGTGGGACGCGGGGGCCCGCGCCACGAGGCGCGGAGAACGGCGCGGGCGCGGAAGGGGCAGGACTCGCGGCTGCCTGCTCTTATTTTCCGAGTGCCATCGGGGAGATGTCGCCGAGCGGCCTTTCGAGGAGCCGGCCCCGGCGGGCGCTGTAGGCTCCTCCGCGGCCCCGTCCAGCCCTTTGTGTGCGCGGCCAAGGTGCGATGTTCAGCCGCGGGCCATGGAAAACACAAGCGCCAAATGGCGGCCCGTGCCTGCCCTGGGGAGGCGCGGGGCGCCCACGGGGGGGCCGCGACGTGGGACCGGACGCGGCTCTCGCAGGGTCACGGGGGACAGGAACGTGATGCAGGGGATGCCGCAAAGTCCCGTCGCTGCCCCATGCCAGCCGCGCCCGTGCCCGGACGTTAGGGGGGCGCTGGAGGCCGTGGGGCAGGGCGCAGCGCTCCGCGCGTGACGGTGCTCGCGTGGGAGCGAGTCTCCGCGGCCAGAGCGACCTGCGAGAAGGGCGGGTTGCGGGGCGGGATGCTGCGTCCCGAGGGCGGCGGGCGGGGAGGCGCGGGGCCCCCACGCGCGGCGGGTCTCGCGCGGCGCTTTCGAATGTGGCGGCGGCGCGGGGGGAAGTTCCGCGGGCGCGAGGCGGGCGAGCTGCGCACGCGCAAGATGGCCTCTGCGGGCGGCGGCGGGCGCGGAGCGGGGCGCTGCCTGCCCGCCCGCCCGCGCGGAGCCGCGCGGAGCCGCCGCGGGTCCCCCCTGGCCCCGTGGGGCCGGACGAGGAGCGGGGGGTCTGGCCGCGCGCTCCGCGGGGGCGCCGAGGCGCGAGGCAGCGCGGAACTTTCTTGCCGCTGTGGGCAGTTAACGGGTGTTTAACGCGCGGTTTTCGTGCTCGCTAAATACAGACGTGGCCGCCGAACAGACGGCGAGGGCGGCCACGGAGCGGGACGGGGCGCGCAGGGCGGCAGCGCTCCCTCCTCTGGGGCGTCCTCTCGACGGGAGATGCGCGGAGGACTTGAAAAAGAAACTGTTCGTAGTAAAATAAAGGAAATCCGTTTCAAGTACCCAGGCTAGGAGCAAGAACGTTAAAAATTAACAGCGGAAACAGGAAACACTTATCTGTGTAAACATTGTCTCAGAATTTCAGCATGTGAAAGCTGCGAGGGCGCAAGGTGCTCCGCGCACCGAGGGGCGCTACCTGCGCGGGGTCGCCGCGCTCCCGCGACGGCGCTGCCAGGCGGGCGGCGGCTGCGCGGTCCCCGCGTGTCCCTTGGATGGCAAAACCGAGACCTGCCGGGGTCTCAGCGTGGGGTCCCGCAGGCGGCCGGGGCTGCCGAGCGTCCGCAGCGCGGCTCGGCGCGGACACGCGGAGCGTTTGGGCTCCGTGGCGCCTTACGGGAGGCTGGCGCGGCCGGCGGGAGCGGCCGGGAAGCGCCGTTTCCCGCGGAAGCTGCTGCGCGGCGTTATCGCTCCGTGCCCGCCCGTGCCCCGCGCCCGGGGAGACACCGGAGCGAAACGTCGCGGGTGGAGGCTCCGCGGAAGCTCCGCCGCGCTGCGCGGCCCGGGCCGCTGCCCGCACTCCGCTCCCGGGACGGCAGCTCCTGCGAGCGGCGCTTGCGCTCGAGGGTGAAGCGCCCCGGCGGGGAGCACCCGCGCCCCTCCTCCTGCTTCTTAGTCCGTTTGTATTTGATTTTATTTTATTTTTTCCCTCCTCTTCTCCCCCGTCTTCCTGCCCCGCCGACGACGCCGGTTTCTCCGCGCCCCTCCGCGCGGCCCCGCGGCGGCTCCGCTCGGCACGGCCGGGCAGGGGCGGCCGGAATGCGCTGGGAGATGCGGAACTCCCGTCCCACCTTCGCCCGCGTGCGGGGCGGGCAGCTCGCGAACAAGCTCCTCGAAACCGCCGCAGACCTTGGATCTCCTCCCTTTAAATAAACGCGGTGTCAGATAATGAGAAGATTCCTCTGTTCTATTGCTAACTGAATTCACATCTTTCCAAATAATGAGTATTTACATATATTTCTAATGAAAACCGTTCGCTATAGAGCTGCCAAAAAAAGAAGAAAAAAATAAAGAAAAAAAAAGAGAGAAGCCGCTACTGGGAAACGGGGAGGTAGGTGCCGCCCAGTCCCACGACGGCACCATCGCGATGAGATCTCCGCTCGCCTCCGCAAATGCGCTCCGCGATTTCCCCGCCTCGCGGTGCCCCCTGCACGTGGCGGCGACGAGCCCTGGGTTTCGCCGGCGGCACCGACCGGCTCGGCCAGGGAGCAGTCGGCGACGCTTCTTCTTGTCCCGCCGGCCCGGGAGCAGCCGGGCGAGCTGCGGGAGCCCAGCAGATCTTGAAGGGATTATCCAGCGCCTATTCCAGCTCCTCTTCACCTCGGCCGCTCCGCAGCGGCCAGCAGCAGTTCTGTTTTAACGCCAGGAGTTGACATTATCAGCTACTTGCAGCATTGTTGAGCGCAGAGTGATTAGTGTGTCCATTCCTGCTTCAGGTTCAGCGCTGGTCTTTGTGTAAATCAACCCGCACGGAGCGGTATAAATAGCTCCTATAGCCGAGGGAACCCTGCCAAGACACCCACGCGGCCGCCCGGAGAGGCATCTTCACATTGTGATGGTAACAATGTGTGCAGCTCCAGGGATGCTCGGGGAGCCGGCCCGAGCAGGACGGGCGCGATGCGGCCCTGGGAGCCGCTGCGCTGGACGGGAGCAGCCCACGCGGGGCGAGAACGCGGCGGGTTCCGGCTCCACGGAGGAGCTCGGGGCAAGGAGGAAGAGCAACCGCTCTCCAGGTAGGCACCCAAACCAAACCAAACACTGGCGATTTTTAGACCTTCCTTTCTGCGTGTTGTTTTAATACTACACTGTTCTGCTCACTAAAATCTTTTATAGACCCCGACAGACTTTCAATGAGAACAAGATGTTTTGTCCTTTAATATCGCATTATCAACAAAGCTCATTTGCTCTTTTTCAATGAATTATCCCTTTTATTTGTTTATTTCTTTGATCAACTATAAATGAAAGTTATTCGTGTATATAAAACTGAAGTTTTTACTGTTGAAATTGAACTGTACATGTTTACTACAGGAAAAAAATATCAACTCTTGTTTAACAAGACATTATACATCAATAAGCAATAACCTTGTGGAGGATTTGCAATCACCTGGTCTATAAAAACAAGCAGGACAAATAACAGCAATTTATATGCAAAAGTAATGATTTAATGACTATAAGCAAGACAAAGCAATAGAATTGTGCTTCTTTTGCAGACTGGAGACAATGAAATGTTTAACTACAATTTTCCCGTACAAACATGAAACAATATCCATATAGAATAAACACCCTCACAAATGTATAACTGATGGGTGATGAACACACACGAAGTTCGACCAAAGCAAAGCACAAACTGAAAAGTGTTCCGGGTTGTTCATATTTTATGCTGGAAAAGTTCCTTCTACTTGAAAAAAAAAAATCTTAGAAGCCTCTATTAAAACGCTCCTATGTGCAGGCCATTAAAGAGGAGGCATTCTCCACAATTTATTGGAAATATTAAAGTACCTGTTAAACTTTAATGAAGTTAGTCCTGTACCATATACATATATATTAAAACAAATTTAGATAAAATGCCTTCATCCAGCCAATTGCTGGCTCCTTAAAATTTATACCAAATAGTTTATGGCTTCTATAATGATCCCGTGTGCTTTTAAAAACACAATCCCACCACACAAAATAATAAAAACGTAATCAAACAGGTCAATTACTTCCATGTCCCTTAATTTCTTTTCTTCACTGCATCACTTCAACAACATTTGGTAAAGTAAAAATCTATCACTTGAAAAAAGACAAAGTCAGTAAAAAACTTTTAAGATTGCCAATTGCCTCCAGGTTATCCGAGACTTGAGTGTGCTTTCCCAATACTGTAGCTGTCACACACACACGGTGTTTCTCTCAGTACGAGCAAAGCTCAAACAAGCGGCATCTGCAAAGGTCGAACTAGAAATTTAACAACCATATCATGAGTGCATGAAACACAATATTTTCTTTATAGTATTTATAAATATATCATACAATACTGTTTCCTGTTATGTCATATACCAATATGGCATTGTACAATAAGCATAATGCCATCTGATTCTTACAAAAGCGAATCATTTAAACAAGTCAGTAAATAAAACGGTAATACCCGCTTTTAGGCATACAGATTGTAAAACTGAAGTTTACTTTTCTTTTGATCGGTTCTGCGCAGCAACAGAGAATTAAAGATGCAACATAAGAATCAAAATGGCTAATACGCAAAAATTGTTATTCACAGTGACATGGCTACATATATGCATTATTCTATGCATATTATTTCTGTTTTGTTGAATTTCAAGATGAAAAAGCACTTGCTTTCTACAGGTTCACAAAACAGTATAACAATAACAATTGAAGAGAACGCAATGGAGGAGTTAGTCTGGATTAACAAACTACTTCCCAGGATTTGAGCTGACTTCTGGAGAGTCCCAGGTCTGGATGATGGGGACGGAAACAACTCCACATAATTCCAAACACGTGAAGGTGTAACTTTTGTTTGCTTCCCAGTCCTTTGAAAACAATTTACATATCAATCTTGCGTTTTAATTAACGTCCATATTGAATGTCACCTAGTCCGCCTTTCATAGCCAAGTTCAGTGTCACTACAAAAGAAAGCAATTTGGACGATAGTCACATGTATTAGCATCTATAAAGCTGTAATGGCATGAAGAGATCTATATAAATGAGGGGCGGGGGCGGGAGTCTCGCGGGCGAGTCAGCCGGACGAGGTGGCTGAGGAGCCGTTTATGGAGGTCTTCCGCGCTCTGTTGGTGAAGGAGGACTGGTGGTTACTACTGGGGCTGCTGCTGGTGCCATTCATGGTGCTGGAGATGTGCGGGAACTGCGGGTGAGGAGACTGCACCGGGGTGCTGGGACTGGGCAGGCACGAGGAGGTGGAGGGGAGGCCTCCCGCCGGGCTGCTCGCCTTGTCGCTCCCAGAGTCACTTTCCAGCTCCCCGCTGTTATTCAAGCCCTCCCGCTGGTGGCTGATCTTCATTCTCTTGCAAGTGGGTCGCACTCGGTACTTGAGGGGCAGCGGCCCATTCTGCAAGGCAAAGAGAAGAGCCCGTGAGCGGCCTCGCAGGCCCGGCGCGCCGGAGGGGGGGCCGCCGCTAGTTACCCGTCTCCAAGTGTAGATGTAGGCAATGTCCATTAGCGTGTAGTAGTCCTTCAACGGCTCCTCCTCGTACATCACATCGATCTGGTGAAGACATTAACCCTCCCATTAACAAGAGCACAGGTATTTACCACTTACACGTGCCTTTTTTTTTTTTTTTTTTTTTGTGGTGAAAGGGTCCCCAAACCAGTAGTTCAGAAATTTTAAAAAATGCCCTATCAAAAAAAAAAAAAAAAAAAGAAAAGAAAAGAAAAAGCAGGCAAGGGCAAAGAGGATTTTTGCACGCATTGGGTAGTTTTTAAATATGTTAGGGTACTCACTCTTCTATGAGGTATTTTAAAATATCCTCCCATCAACACACTGTACAATTGCTCAAGCAATAGCTCAGTGGCTATTGCTTGATAGAACTCAGTCAAACAAGCAATTAAAAATGTAAACTAATTTAAGAAAAGTGCCAGCCAGCATTAGCATATTCTGAATATGGAGACTATTACTACTACTTTAAAAAAAAATCACTCTTTTAGGTACCTGGAAAGTATTTGGTATGTCCATTTTACTCCGCAGGAACTTCCTTAGATGCATCACAGTCATTGCTGCCGGGCAGCGTAAGTATCTTTTGTCATTCACCTAGTGATACATTAAAGAAAATCAGTCAGCTGAGAATAAGCAATTACTTCCACCAAAGTTACATGCTAATATTCTAGGTGAGTTTTTAAATGTACACACATTGATAAATTATGAACTATAATGTAATGATTTTGAGGGCAGCTTGAAGAACATCAGAATAGGCAAATTAAAGTTTCAAGGAAAATAACAAAAAACAAGTAATTTTATGCATAAACAGAATTATATTCATACTAAAGCTCTTTTTTAACATACATTTATTGCCTTTTTTTTAAGAATTAAAAAAAAAGATCTGGTTTAACTTTAAAATTAATATTGCTTTTTTCCTCAGGGTTGTTTATATATAATATAAGAAGCTACTCTACCTCTTCCGTACTTGGTATCATAACAGCATGCGTGCTTCTTTTGCTCTGGATATAAATATCAATATATAGTGCTCAACCACAAACCTGCCCAAAAGATGTTTGCGTGTGCTATGTTTCCTCTAAGTAAAGGAAAGTTGCTTACCTCTTCCTTTGATTTTTCTTTCTCCTTATTTCCTTTTCGCTCCAGCCTGTGAAAAGGAATGAAACAATTACAACAAATAATAAGCAAAGCCGCTAAGAGTCAGATAAACATAAAATATTGCCATTCTGGAACTTGCCTATTCTGGTCAAAGAATTCAATGGATAAGCTTATTATCTCGTCGTCTGTTATAATTCTTTTGTCTTCGTCAGCCACTTCTCCCCTGTCTTCATTAGAGCCATTGGCAGCTGCGCAGAAATTTCCACAATAATTTACATTTTGAAATTCAAATCAGGAAGAATGGCAATTCTCAGTAACAAGGAAAAAAAATCTCCACACTAAGATTATAAATTAAATCTACCTAACTGCTAAAATGGTAAACTTTGGTTATGCTGAACGTACTTTTTAAAATGCATTCATGGAAATAGATAATTTTTAAGTTAAAAAGGAAATAGCGAAACACCTAGGTCTGCACTATTTTATTAAAGTTGCGAACGAGAAGCTATTACCATCAGCTGACGGATGAGCAGCATAAAAATCCCTTCTTCTTTTCATTTCATCTAAATGGAAAAGCATATATTTTTCTTTTAGTATACACACGGCAACTCCAGGAAAGGATACACGATAGCAGTTCTGTCCTTGTTTTGCTGCAATTCTAACTACTTACTTTTGAAAAGGCCTGGCACTAGCTTGTATACAATATCTTGCAGAGTTTTATCTGACCTGAAAAAAATAAAATTAAGCAGATGAAGCAGTATTTCAACTCAAGTGGCAGCTCCTCCTTTGCAATCTCTCAGTGAGACCTCTTCTACAAAGTGGAATGCTACTCCTCAGAAGTTAACTGACAAACTTAATAAGCAAAGTAACACTGCTTTAAACACTGCTATAAAACTGGAGAAAAATCCCTAAGTTGTGACACAGTAATTGAAAAATAATTCTCCCAGATTGAAGAAAGGCCCTAAAACACCACGTTTCCCTCCCCCCGCCAAAAGGAAAAGACAGAACACCGCAAAGTAGCACTGGAAAAAAAATAATACTTCTGAAACAAGAATTTTGCTTTAAAGACTTTTAGCTTCAAGTTTCAGCAAGAGGTTTCACTGCTAAGGTCTACGGCTTGATTGAAATATGTCTGTGGAAAACACAGAGTGGAGAGCGAAAGTGTGGGATCGGGGTGCTTGGGAAGGCAGCAGAGGGAGAAGGCGGCGCGCCGGGGGCTTGCTTAGGCAAAAACAGAATAAATAAAAAGCACAACAACAGTTTTCAGCCTCTCTTCCAGTGAAATCTCCTGTTTCCATCAATGACAAAACTCCAAAGAGGGAGCATACGCACAGGTTAGCTTGTAAACTGACAAGTCCTTTCAGATTTAAATCAGAGATGGGGAGATAACATCAGCACAATTACTGCCAGTCCCTCCTTATCAGGCAGAACGAGACATACGCGACGGACATTGCGTCTTTCTCCTACCTTATATTCAAAAGCGGCCGAGTTTTGTGCACTTGGACATCACAAATGGGACAATACTTGCTTGTCTCCAAGTAGCGCACGATACACGTCTTACAGACTGCAAGTCAAACACGCAAGGCTGTTAGTAGCCGTCCGAGTGACACCCCGACATGCTCGGAGAGAGGGGCGATTCTCCGAGCTATGCGAGCGAGCGAACCGCCCTTTGTGACGAGCGCGCTGCTTAAGCTAAACAAATACTCAAATAAGCTGCAATTAACATGAAAAGGAGACGCTCGGAGTACATATATTGGGAGTTTAACAAAGAACGCGGGGCCGGTGTCAGAGAGCCCGCCCGGTACCGCGTTTGGCGGCGCTGCGCGGGGCGCTGCGCGGGGCGCGCGCCGCTACTCACAGGAGTGCAGGCACTCGATGATGGTGGTGGCGTCGATGAAGTAGCCGCCGCAGAGCACGCACATGAGGTGCGGGTTGAGCTCGGTGATTTTGATCCGGGTGGTGCGGTGCATTTTGGCGCGGCGGCTCTGCAAGAGACACGCGGGCGGCGCTGAAGGCGGCGGCGGCGGCGCGCGCGGAGCGGGGGCGGGGGGCGCGCGGAGGAGGCCGCTCCCGCCGGGGCGCGGCCCCCGCGGCTCTTCCCGCCGCGCCGCTCCGCGCCGCTCCGCGCGGCCGGGGGGCGCCGCGGGCCGGGCGGGCGCGGGCGCTGCCGCCGCGCAGCACAAAGGGGAACGGGCGCCTCCCGGTGCGGCTGCCCTGGCATTTCCGGAGCGCGGGGAGGGGCGGCGGCGGCGGCGGGGGGCGGGGGGGGGACACTCGCACCTCGCCCGCCAGGGGGGTCCGGGCGGCGCGCGCGCCCGCGCGGGGCCGATCCGGATCCGGATCCGCTCCGCTCCGCGAGGGGGTTGCTATGGCAACTTACACTTACACTTGGCATCCTGCCACCGCCGGGAACACGCGAGAGCCGCGCGGGGGGGGGGGGAGGGGGGCGGGCCGGGCCGAGCCGAGCCGGGCCAGGGGGTGGGACGCGGGGGCTGGCGCAGGGGGGCGGAGGAGCCGCGCAGCCCGCGCGGGGCTCGGAGACCGCGGAGGGGAGGGGCGGGCCGGGCCGGGCCGGGCCGGGGGGGGCGCGCCCGGGGCGGCCCCGCTCCGCTCCATGCGCGGGGTCCCGGCGCGGCCGAGGCGCCTCCCGAGCCACGGCCATTTCGGAGCCTCTCAGGGGCCTCTCTCCGCGTTGAGGCGGGACCGACCCCCCCGGCCCGCTCCGCCGCCTCCCGCGCTGCGGGAGCGAGACCCGCGCGGGCTGCGCGGCTCCTACGGGCCCGCACCGCGCGCCCCGGCCCCCTTCCCTCCTCCGCCCCCTCCCACTCCTTCTCTCCGTCTTTCTCGCTTTCTTTCTCTCTTTCTTTCCTTCTTTCCTTCTTTGCTCCCCCCCGCTCCGGGTCTCATTTGAAAAAGGTTCCCGTGGACGGAGTGAAGTTTTGCAAGGGGTGGAAACAGATCCGCAGCACAAGGGCAAGGTGTTTGGGAGGGAGAAAACAGAAATCCGGGTCCTCCGGGAAACCTCCCTTCCAACAATGAAATGCACCAAGGAAATTAAAAAATAAAAAATAAAAATGAAGGGAAAAAAATAAAAAGCCCCAAACCGACTTTAAGCGGTACATTAGTGACAACACGCACGGCACCATGTGACCAGATCATTCCTAAAGCTAAATCAACACCTTGTCAACACAATGCAGCGACAAGAGCGAAAAACAAATGTCATTTTCACAGCCTGCAACCCATAAACCCCCATCGGAGGCAGTGGCACTAACGCTAAACACAACTTAAAATAAGAGGGAATAGGAGGGGAAACTCCACAAGGGGAAAAACCCGATCGTCTACGCCAACTGCACGGGAAAATATTTTCTGTCAAAGAGATCATGAACAGAAAGATGACAGATCGGCGCTCGCGCGGTGCAGAGCGCTCCTTGCCCCGCGCCAGAGCTCCCGGGACACCCGGGATTTTCCCGTTCCGCCGCCGGGAGCCGTCCCGCTCCCCGAGCCTCGACCGCCGCCTCGCCCGGGGCAGCAGCGGCGCGGGACGATGCTCTAAGGTCCCCGGGCGCCTGGAATTTCAGCCACCCCGGTCGGGACGGGGTTGCGGCGTTTGCCAAGAAGTGCACGCAGCGCCGACGAGCGACCTCGGCACGAGAAACTTCTGCTGCTGCCGCCGGAGCAGCTCCGAGTGAGCGGCGCACAAACCCCCCATCGCCAAATGCGAGCGAGGAAGCCACAGGGAAGCGACGTGCCCAAGCAGCGGCGGGGAGCAGATGCCCAGAGCTGCTTCTAGCCCCAGGCACAAAAGCGGGAGCCCCACTTCACTGCACGCCGATTTGCACGGCGCTTCCAAGGGTCTCTGACCCTCCACTTCTAACTTCCAAAGGACCCCGGCGCTTGGCTTTCCCCAAGAAAGACTCCGAGACTTGTCTCGAGCAGCACAGGACGGCAAAGCCCGCGTCTCCGGGGTCTCCCTAGGTGCTCAGACCCGAACAGGCTGCTGTCGCAGGGCTGTGTCTTATTTGTTAAGAGCAGAACCCTATCGTTCATAGATACGTGAGCTAAAACCCCAGCCGTGACCGGGGTCACCTAAACCGACTGTTCCTCCTCGCCAGCCCGCGCAGCCTGGGACAAACCTTTCGAGGCGTTAACACGTTTTATTTCACGCAGCCCCTTCCCCAAAGGAGGAGGCTTAAATCCAACCGTGAAACTTTTTTTTTTTTTTTTTTTTTTTTTTGTCGAAGCAACCCCTAAACACGGGTTATTTATTGCCCGAAGATAGCACATTTTCAGCGTGCTGGGGCTTATCTTGGAAATCGGGACTCCCTCCCGCGAACTGCACCAGGCGCCTGGCTCCCAACACGGTCCCCACCACTCCGCGCGTGGGCCCCCGCGCGTTGATTCCCCCGCGCAGCCGCGGCGCGTTCCGCTCCTACCCGCGCAGCGCAGCGACGGGTGCGCGGAAGAGCTGCGCTCGGGGGTGCAGCTCGGGCCACGCAAACTACTGGGGACATTGATAACCTCGCAGTGCCACGCGGGACAGCCACACGGGGGGTACGTGGAGACCTCCGTGCTGGTAGCACGCAGCGCCGGCCAGCATTATTATTTAGAGGCCTGAAATGGGTTATGTCAAAAGGAGGAAAAGCAGAAGGACATTCCCCTGCTAAGGGCCAGCTCCATTAATAAATATCCATCAAGGCAACAAGCTATGAAACGTGGCTGGGCACATCTCGGCCAGAAAATACACGCAAAACACGGGAACATCCCTCGTAGAGCGCCGTGTACTCGGCGTCTTTGCCTACTCGGAAACCTCTCTGGGGGGTAACGGGGAAGCTGTCACGCCGCATCTTCACCTCTTATCAATCCCTACGCAGTCTATTATTACACTTTCACTTAAGAATGCCCACATATGTTTTAAAGGAGGGCTAGTGTTTCTTTCACAGAACGCATGTGTAGCTCAAATATCTTTGCCTCGCACGCTGCGGCCAGGCAGGACACGAGTAATGGCGCGAGGGTGGAAAAAGACCCCAAGCCTTCATGTCAGCTCCCTAAAACTCACTGCCCGAACCACAAAACGCGCCCACGCCAAAATATATCAAAATGATAATTTTCTAGCTATCCGCCTGATCATGTAGGTCAACACTTCGTGTCTCTGGCAAACTGAAAATAATAATAATAATAAAGTGGTACTAGCAGTGAGTGTGCAGGACATAGCGAGACCCTCTCGGCGCACTCGGCGGGCTGCATCTCCAGAATCGCCCTGGTCTTTGGGACAGTCCCATGAAATAAGTCGCCCTGAGCAATACAGAGAGCGCAAAACCCCGGCTGATGCTCGGCTGGCACCTGGGCACCCACGCCGGGACTCGCCTGAACTTTCCTGAGGGGTGGAGGAGGGAACCAAAGCTTCTAGATGCTGAAAAGTGACTATCTCACTTCCAAAGACATGCGATTTTCCTGCCCATTTTCACCTCTTTATCCGCAAATATTTGCAGTAAACACACCGAAACGACGCAGGTTATATACTGCCAAGGCCATACAATTCCACAAACGCACACCACCAACTTTCTAGTGCTGCCTCTAAACAGCATGACGAGCCAACTCGTGACACGGTTAAGACTCGACAAAGGATTTCACGTTAATTTACCCTTCCCGGGACTCAAGAGGAGAAAAAAAGAAAAAAAAAAGAGAGAAAGAAAGAAAAAAAAAGTCAGAGAAAATAAATTTAAAAAGCAACCACTGCGAGCTACAGGCACATCACCTTTGCTCCACAAGCTCGAGCAAACTGCACACCCCAATTCCCGAGTATCACAGCAAAATTGCTATCTCTGCAAAAAAGTTATTCTCCAGTCTTGGTCCCCCCCGTCCTCTCCCAGCAGCCGCAGCCCCAAAACTTTAGCATTTTAAGCACAAATGTAAGAGGAGACATTGGAAACAACTGGGAACCGCCATCTTACAAACCATCAAATTTCACACAAGTACTTGTCCAACTTAAGTTAATAACATTTTCTGTCAGCTGCCCCGAAGCCTAACAACCCCTCCAGGAGGATCGCTACCCCCCACTGGCCCTATCCCTATAAAATGGGTGCGCTATCTGCCTTTTTAGCCTCCCCCAGACACGTTTATTTCGGGGAGGACTGGAATCACTTGACCCAGGCAGCTCCAGATTTCAGGACCGCCCCTGTTTAATCAAAATCTGCCTTTAAACAAAGGGCGCTCAGGCCGGGATGGCACCAGGGGCTGGAAATATAAATATTCTCCTCGGGGACCATGTGCACAGAAACGTTTTAGGGGGCGTCTAGAGGAAGAAAGGAACTAAAATTTGCCAACGTGGGTGCGCAGCGAGCGCGAGAGCAGAGGCTGCCGCCGCCGCTGCTGCGTGTCTCTATGTGCGTGCGTGTGGCTGGAGCAGCCTGTCAGCGCGCTGCCCAGGCGCAGAGCCGGGGGGACACCGAGGCGCCCCTTTGCAGCCCCCAAACCGGCCGAAAACCGCCGCCGAGCCCCCTGGGCCCCCCGCCCCGGCGTAGCGGACACCTCGCTTCATACATACCCGGAAAAGGGAGCCGGCGGGTGACGATCGGAGCGGCCAAAAAAGACAATGAAAGTTAAAAGTCGTTCAGCAGAAAATGAATGTGAGCCAAGCGGCCATCTTGAAATGAACTGCAGACGCTGTCAATTGCAATAAGCTCATTGCTGCTGCCGCTGCTGCGCGCCGCTCGCTTTAGTTACAAAACACCCGGGTTTTCGCCTCTCTTCCACCGACCCTTCTCGCTCCCTCTCTCTCTCTGCCTCTGAGTTCGCGTTTCGGGCGGCTCGCGGGCGGGGAGCTCAAAGTCTCCCTAATCCGGATGGGTTCTCTCTCCACCAGCCCATTGTCTCTCCCTCTTCCCCCTTGCTCTGCCTCTCGGGCTCTCGCTCTCCCTCTCTGTCTCTCTCTCTCTTTTTTTTTTTATTATTATTATTTCATAGTTGTTGGCGGGGGGGAACGGGGGAGGGCGGGCGGAGGAGGAGGGAAAAAAAATGCAACGCTGAAGGCACACACTGGAAACTGACACCGTCCCCAAAATGGCTCGGAGTTCGCCCGCCCCGCCAGCGTCACGTGGGGCTCCTCATTCCTTAAGGGCGGCCTGGGAATTAGCGCCGCCGCCGCCGCCGCCGGAGCCCGGCAGCCCCGCCGTGACCCAGCCCCGCTCCCCGCCCGCCGCCGCCCCCTCCCCGCCCGCGCGCGCGCGCTCCCGCCGCCGCCGCCCCCCGCTCCCCTCCCCCGCTCCCCGCGCCGCGCGCGCTCCCGCCGCCGCGCCCCCCCCGCCCCGGCGCGCGCGCCCCGCACGCGGCCGTCGCCTCCTTTTCGCCGCCGCGCGTCCCGCCCCCCCGGCTCGCCGCGCTCCCGCCGCCCCCCCGCCCGGCGCCTCCCTCCCTCCCTGGCTGCCTCCTCCCCCCGCCCCGCGCAACGTCGCGGATCCGCCTCCCCCCGCGCCGCGCCTCGCCGCGCGGCCCGCTCCCCGCCTCCCCTTCATGCCCTCCCACCCCCCCCTCCCCACGCGCGGCCCCTCGGCCACGCCGCCCCACCTTCACACCCCCCCGCCGCGCCAGCCGTCGCGCACTTGTTGCGCGCCCCCCACGCGCCGCCTCGACGCCCGTGTGTCTCCCCTCTCCCACGACGCCCCGTGGGTGGCGCCCCCGCGCGCCTCGCGCGCACGTGGCCGCCCCGCGCGGGGACCGGGAGCGCCGCGCCCCCCTCAGGGCCCGCGCGACGCCGCTTTCCCGCCCAGCGCCCGCAACGGCTCCCGGCGGCAGCTCCGCCGGGCGCCCGCGGGGGCCCACGGGCCGCGCTGCGCCAGCCCCGCGCCCGCGCGTGGGGACGGGCCGGGGGCGCCCTCCCCGCCGGCAGGTGCGGGCGGCCCCGGAGCGCGCGGCGCGGCCGGTCCGCGGCTCCCGCCCGCGGCGCCTCCGCCGCGAAACGAGACGCGAGGGGCGCCCCAGCCCGCGGCTCCGCGGCCCGCGCAGGCGGCCACGGCCCTGCGCGCCGCAGGGGCAGGAGCGCCCGCGCGGCCACAACCCAACCACAGGGAAAAACATATATTAAAAAAAAAAATAACAAGAGTGAATAAACTTTATTAGACCCCCTCCCAGAAAAAATAACCTGTGACAAATACTCATTAATAAGTACACAAAATAAACAATGAAGGAATGCTTTACTAGAGCTAACAATTTCTACCACGGGTTAATTTTCACAAAAAAATGGCGTGAAAAAAGAATGGCATAAATCTTCGCAAAAAAAAAGATTTTGCTTAATTCACCTCCATTAAAAAAAAAAAAGCTTCACATCACAACATGTAAATAGAGATGAAAGACATTTGTCATTTCGCAGCCCATCTTAGGAGTCAGAGTACTCCACACCACAGGCTGACACCTTCCATCACAGCTGAGTTGCTCTTTCGAGGGTTTTTGCAGCATCTTTTAGTTTTCCAACTAAATCCTAAGAGAAAAAAATATCGTATCAAAATACACTGCAAGAGGTCAGCTAATAGTAGAACATTATATTATTTTATGCATCAGGGCAAGGCATAGCACAGTAAATCACAAGGAAATGTTGACTGGTATAATGCTAGAAAGACAAGTAACTGCACATTTTACAAGAACACAGTAAAAGTTGAGGGAGATTGAGGGAAAACACTATTTAATACTGACTAATTGACTAGAAAAAATAAAGTATTCAAGTAAAAAACACTTATCGGCACTATTATGATGGTCCATGCCAACATTTGGTCAACTCATTTAAATCTTAAACACATTTCTAAAATTATTAAAATTGTTTTGAGTGCCATTTTATACTAGGACCATCGTCCAGTCAAAGTATGCCAGATTCCACTAAGTGAGAAAACCAAAACATTTATTTGCAAGTAAAAGACAAATCTGGAGAAACACATCAAAAAGTAGTTTTTTTGGTAGTCTACTTCAGTATAAATCTGAAGTGTTCCTATCCCCTTGTCTCTACCACCATTCCCCCAGAATTTCGCCACTTTCAGTCATTACAATACTTCTATTGTTCAGTTACACATTTAAACCGTTAAGTGAAGATCAACGTTTGTTTCAGTACATTTCTTTCATGACATTAACACCATTGAAGAGCCTTCAGCTCATTCACTATTTTTAATCACCATATATATTTAACTCATTGAGCAATTTTGCTTAATAATTTCTCAGTGGCTCGGGAAGCGAGTATCATAAAAATGAAAGAAATACAGATAAAAAAAAAAACAGAAAACAGATAAAATATTAATATAGGCAGAGAAAGCTATATCCATGTAACTAAAAACAGTTTGTACACAACTTTATTTGAGAAGGCAAAATGACCATATCCAGACAATGTTTTGTCTAAGGTTTTCTTCTACCTTCCCAGTTCTGGATATTTTTCTGATAACAGTTTATAAATTTTCAATTTGATTGACAAACAATGATGATGGAAAGAAGTACCTGTAACTGCTCCATCGTGCAACTAAAGCTAACATCTGGGTGTGATTCTGAATCACTGTTCTGAGGAGGAAAAAAAATCCGTTTTATTAAAAAATGACAAGATACTGCATTTTTTTCATTTAAGGGTACAGGGCAAGGTGGGTAGACAGTACCTCCACATTTAAGGACACCAAATAGGACGGTTGGTAAGTTTTATGAAGTTGATTGGTCTAAATTAAAAAAAAAAAAAAGTCAGCTTTTGATCAAAATAGACCAGAGAAACACACAATGTGTTAAGATTACCTTGATCTGATATTCCAAGCGCCAAGACACATCAGTTATATGGAGAGGAGATCTGCCTATGCTGAAAAACACAATACTTGTATGTACCTACACTAAAAGTCAATTTCCTAAAGTTGCCCATCAATAAAGTCAAAAACTTTTTTTTCTGATATTTGTAAAACTCAATAAAAAGTTCAAAAAGTTACTTAAGAGCAGACTACTGAAAGGAGAAAAGAAAGTTCCAACAGTTGTTTTATAAAGTCTGCTAATAATTTAAAGAAAAAAAAAACTGTGAGCAATATTTGTTACTTCCAACACTTAAAGTACCTCTGCATGTTGTACAGGACACTTTTAAAGTAGTTCTAACTAAAAATACCTTTGCTGACAGACTGACTTACCTTCCCAATAGGATTTCCAAGGCATCCTTGTTTTTCTGGGAAAAAAAAAAAAAACTACTAGACTCAAATAATTTGTTACCAGACAGGGAAGGGGTGGGAGGGGGGGGGGAGAAAGGGGAAAAGCATGGTAAAACTGGCTTGAAAACCTGATATTCGGTGCAAAATTCTTCTATTCTTTCTCTGTCCAATTTACAGTCTTCTAGACACGCGCTGGAGACAAGAGGATTTTATGTATTTTTGTGAACATGAAGCCAGCAGCCCAGCTCGCGGCTCGTAGCAGGCACTCGAGGGCGCAGGCAGCTTCAAAGCGGCGGTACCTTATAGCGGGTTTGTCGGCGTTGTGCTTGGCTGCCTCCAGAACACACGTCGCGGCTGCCGCGTGGCACTGCTTCAGCACCGCCGGGTCCACGTCCTCCAGGTCCGGATCGTCTAAAACAAATGAATTACTCGTGACACACTTTTGGTGGTGTTGGCTTTTTTTTTTTCTTGCGTTTTCCTCGAAGTCCCGGCGTGTGTCTGTGAGGGCTCCCTCTCGCCCTTGGCGCGGTTTCTTTCCGCCAGACTTCAAAGCCAGGCACATCTGAGGTTTCAGAGCGCGAGCGCGGGGCAGGCAGGTAAGTGGCAAGAAAGAAGAAAAATAGAAAAGCGACAAGAAAAGGGCGAGGAGAGGGTTACGTGAGCGGCGAGCGCCGAGCCCGAGCGGGGGGACCCAGCGCCGCGCGCAGCTTCGGCGCCTTCCCCTTTTAAAAATACAGGAATTAAATAAAAAAGGGGGCAGCGCGAGGGGACGGCGCTTTGCCCTGCGCGCGGTCCCAGCGCCCGCGCGGAGGCTCCGCGGCCGCTCCCTCCCCGGGGCGCGCAGGGGCCCGGCTCTGGCTGCGCGGGACTTCAGCGCGCCGGAGACGCGCGGACAAGCCCACGGCACGCGCGGACAGCGCTGCGCGGACACGCACACACATATATATATGTATATAGATACATATATGCGTGCAGAAATACGCACATATATATGCAGTGACATGCAGCGGCCGCCACACAGCGGCAGCCCCGGCCCGCGGCCCAGCCCCGCAGGCCGCGCGCGCCGGCGGCACCGCGCGGAGCCGCGCGGAGCGGCACGAGCCGCACCGAACCGCGCCGGGCCGCGCAGGCGGCCTCGCCGCGGCGCTCCGCGCGCGGGCGCGCGGCCCCTCGCGCGGGGCGGCGCGTGCGCGCTTACCGAGGCCGTGGTGCGGCGCGTCGGGCCCGGGCAGCAGCGCGCGGAAGGCGGCGCGGAGCAGCGCGGAGTAGGCGCGGCGGGGGACGCGGCGCGGGTCGCCCAGGAGCCGCCAGCCGCGCTGCGCCGCCGCCGACAGCTCCATTGTGAGCCGTGACCTTCGACACCGGCACGTGACGCGCGCGCAGCTGATCGCCGCGCGGGGCGGGGCCGCCGCGGCGGGCGGGAGGGAGCGCGAGGCGCCGCCGCGGCCGCCCCGCGTCCACGCGCGTCCCGGCGCCCACGCGGCCGCCGCGCGGCTCCCCCCGGCCGGGGGGGGGCGTGCGGGGAGCCCCACGCGCTGCCGTTTCGCGCGCGCGGGCTCCGCAGAGGCGCGCGGCGTGGGCTCCGCGCGGTCCGCGCGGAGCCCACGCCGCGCGCCTCTGCGGAGCCCGCGCGCGCGGGTCCGGCCACGAAGCGACGTCGCTCCCGGGTCGGTTCCTCGCGGCTGCGGCTCTGGTTGCTGGCGGGCAGGAGCCGCCGCGGCAGGTTGCAGAAACTCGCCAGCGCTCGCTTTATTGCCCGGGAATTCTCAGCGGTGCTTATGGTTCTTGTTAGAGGCGTGGGGAGCTCTGCAGCTTGTGCAGGAGCCTGCGAAATAAAACCCTGAAGTGGCAGAAACCTGCTGTCTATTCAGTCAGAAAGCCACGAGTAGAACTGCATCACTTCACCAGTCTTTTTATATTTAAGTATATATATGTGTGTGTCTATCATTAGATACGTGTATCAAATGGTATTTTTTTCCATACAGCTATGACTAGCTGACTTGGGAGCATAGACTCAGGACAGTTATTTAATTAAGACTGCTGTATCACTTTGGCAAAGGCATTGCACCTTCTGACATATAAACATTGATGTGGACTAAGATAGTACAGACTTTACTGATGATTCAGTAAAGACATACAGAGTTTTTCTAAAGACAACTCTGTGTTAAGCTATCAAATTCCTGATGTGAGGCATTACTCAGTTAATGTTTATTTATATATTTAAATATTGTCAAAATCCCCCAGACATTTTTAATGTAATATTTTATGTGGAAGCAATGAAATGGCATGGATCAGCTATGGACCAAGTTAGGTGATTGATTGAATAATATTTAGGTAAAGGCCTTTTGATATTACTTGAATTGTGATAGATAAAACCTCTGAATAAAAACAACTGGAAGTGTACAAAATATTTAAGATACTGTGTTTTCCTCTCTGTCTTGCTATTCTAAATAGACAACATAATTAATGTATAATTTAGCCTTCTCTGAACCAAGTTCTGCAGAACATTTCATAAAGGGCAACTCAATATTGAAATATGTTCAACTTAAAAAAAAAAAAGAGTAGGAGCTGAAGGCCCCTTCCAGCTTTTGTGATTTTGAAATCACATTTATGCATTGTTAAAAATACATTCTTTTCTGTAGAAAGATGTATCTCAGAAGTTAATGATATGTAACAGAAAACACAAACCAGAGCTAAAACAACTGAGTTTCTACTTCTGAATATGTAAAATAATAGAAAAAGAGAGAAGAGTATTTTTCTTCTCTAACGTATTAAATGTTATCGGTAATACGAAATCAGAGAGAGAGTCCATTGCCATTAAATTAACAAATAGTGACTCTATCCTGCTGCTTTGGCTGTGTGCTGACCTGTGCTGCAGCCCATTTGTAGGTGGACGACGGTGCTGGTGCTGTCAGAGGACCGGGCTCCTTACTAGAAAAGAGCTTTGAATTTGCCATTTTAATTTAATCTGAACTACTCAAGGTAATTGGCTGGTAGGGGATTTAATTGGAAAGCTGTTAGGAATTTTGTGTTCATATTTATATTCATCCTTTCGACTAATTATAAACAGCCATCTGAGAGCTTGGTCCTGCTGCTGAAGCCAGTTAAAATTTTGTCCCAGTAGGAGTGATAACATGAGGTTTTATCAGTATTTGAATCTCATGAATTCATCGTTGGATTTTTTTTCATTCCTCTCTTTCTGTGGTATTGTACATGTTTTCTGTCTGCGTGGCAGTGTTTGCAGATTCCTCAATGTTGATGCGATATCTGGGTAGTCAGGGCATTGGGACTAGAGAGTTTCCTGGCACTCTGGGTTGCCCAGTTGCTCTGTGGTACAAACAGGAGTTTGTTTGCTAACTTTGTATGCTTTTATCATGCCCCAATTGGAGTAAAAAAGAAAATTACAGTGACTGCAGGATCAGGCCCTTAATCCTTCTCTACTGCATATGTATACCATATATTAGGCCTCATGATTTGAGGAAGAAAGAAGACGCAGATTGCTGCTGTATTTTCTGCAGTGATTTGTACATTCATGCTCCCGATCAGATATTTTGACACGAAAATTAATAGCACTGAATTGGCGAACTCTGAGCTTCAGAGCTCTGCATGACAGAATTGCTGTTAATTTAGGTTTTGCCAGAAATGAAAAAAGGCTTTACAACAGAAAAGTGGCTAGGCAAAGTATGGCTGTATTTTTATAGTTGTAAAATATAGACCCTACACATAAGAAAACACAACATAAAATGGAGGAGAAGAAGAAAAACATAAAATGGAGGAAAGGACAAAACTCTGAACAGTAGAATTGCAGACATAAAGAGATCACAGCTATAAAAAAAGAAGAGTTATTTTAAGGAACTTAGACATGTACAGATATGGCATACAGATATGCATGCTACAGAAATTTAATCTTTGAAGTTCCCTCCACATTTAAGGCATTTTGAAATCTATAAATTAAAATCTAGCTTAAAGGCAAAACAATTGCTAAAGCCTCATTGCAAGATTACACATTCTTTTAAGTCCTTGGTAATTTTCATCACAAAATTTACCTATTCAGTCCCCCTGCCCAGTCTGTCAGCCTGACTTTTCCTCTTTTTTTCCCCTCTTGCTCTCTTCTCCCCCTTCTTTTCCCCCCAATAGGGGGTGAGATTGTTTTTCAGATTATTCTCTCTGCTTTACTGCTTGGGCATAGTGCGCACACCCCTTTCATTATCATTTCCAAGAGGAAGCTAAACTGCATTTTGAAGAAAATAAGTACAAAGGAAATGCATTAACATTTGAATATTAACTAATCAGTGAAATGAACTACCGCAGTCCACTCAAGCTAGTATTTTTAACACTATATGGTTTGTCAAAACAAAATAACGCAGCAACGTTCAAACAGAAGGGACAAACCACTTAGCATGTCTGGAGCACTAATGCATAAAATTTAAGAATTGGGATGCGTGTTTTTAAATATCTCAAAACAGCATTTTGTCTTCTATGTATTGTTCTCTACTAGGTTAGCAGATAATAACCTAAGATGAGATTTCTAACATTGATTTTATGCAAAATTATTATTGACTTCAATAAGAATTTCATCCACAGGTTAATGGAATGCCCCTGAAGTCTTTCTTTTAATAGATAGTAAGCCTTTTTTATTATAAAGCATGTTTTACTGAAGTAATCTTTGAAATAGGTAAGAATAGTAAATAATAAGTAACTGTTTATGACATTTTTTTCTTACTTGTTTTACTAATCTTAAAAAAAATGTTAATCATGTGTCAGTCACTGATATAAAATAAATAAATAAATAAAATACACACATCCCAAAAGGCAGATTAAGATTTCTCTCCTATCAATAGCACAAAAATGAAATATAGCAAGCAAAATACTGCCTTGAAGCAAGCCATGCATGGATTATTAATCTGATGTGGTTCTTATTCATAGTCCCCATATCTGGTGAAAGGACAGTACTAGTCATGCATTAAATATATATGTATGTCTGTATATTTTTTAGTATAATTATAATTCCCACAAATGCATATTTGGCTATGGATAAGGTTTATTTCAATAACATATGCTTCCTTTACTCACAAATAATACTGATAAACAGATCATCAGATTAACTTTTTAATTAAATGTGTGAAAGCACTTGATTTATTTCATTAACATAGAAACTATGGCAGCTGAATATGTTTTTGATCAGGTATTTAACATTTTTATTCCAAGTTAAGCCTGAAAACATGATTGTTGTCTGGGTAGTATTTTTGGAATTAAGTTATATTAATTTTTTAAAAAGCAAGAACTTAACATTTTGATTAGCTTAATTCTGACTTGTTTGTACCTTCTATTGTCTTTTTTTTTTCACTTCAAACATATATTTTTCATGCACGTATCTTTCAGGTATATATGCTTAAGGTATAAATAAACACTGTAAAAAACGTTACAGTTTTCACTTAAAATTATTTAAAGCTACTAACATTTCTTTATTTAGCTACTGAGGTGAGAGTGCTTCGAGAGGTAACCAGAGAAGAACTTGTTTAAAACGTCATATTTCCTCTGATTTGTAACAATGCAAGAAAATCTTACATTCCTTAAAAGTTCAAGTTTTCCTTAATGTAACTGAAAAAATCAGATTATTTTGATCAAAACTGTCTTTATTTGAATTTATAACGTAGATGCCAAATAAAATCATCCTGATAATCTGTACACGTTTATGTCTAAGATTGAAAGAAAAATAGTAATAAATAGGCATATAAGCAAACTTTGTTATGATCTACTATATAATACAACTGCTCAGATAATTTTGTCTTTTTGTGAGTTTTAACATTTCTTATATTCCATAAATTAAGTGAAACTGTGGTATTTACTACACTTTCAACCCTTTTATTTTAGTCTCAAATAGGGAAATAAAGCTATGTAGTTCATAATATATTTGTTCTTTCTTAAGATAAAACTTTCATTTCTTTGGCTAAATTTGTGGAAAATTATATATAAGGCCTACATAAAGCATGCACACCTTTAAAGGGGATGGAGAAATACAAAAAGATTCCCACTTCTTGAGCAGAACTCCTGAGGTTCTTCTATACCTAGTCCTGTGCCGCAGACAAATATAGTTTATTATACCCACAAAAAATGCTAAGAAATGCTTTTTTAATGATTACATTTATATTCTGTCTTTGTAAGCAACATTTATTTGCAGTAGATTTTAGGCTGATGCTTTTGCTACCCTTTAGACCAACTGATATAATTTACAGATATTTCTAAGCTATACGTACTGTTTTCATGCTATTCAGGCAGCATTCAGGTGCAAACATTGCAGACATTACTCACAGCTCCCTTACATTTAGCCTTATTTTTTAGATTTATTGAGAAATGTCTAGTCTCTACGTGCTTTTAAAGCCTAAGCCAAGTACATTCGAAGCTTGACAGTGTTTTAAGTAAGACTTTTTCACGTGTTCATACACTTAGTGGAAAGATTGTAGTCTCACTTCTAGGAGCTTGAATGGAGGATATTATGCTCTATTGTCAGGAAGCATTCACAGTCTGTCACATTAGTGTGAGAGATGTGTATAAAAGAGTAATTATTATAAGCTGACATCCAGAAAATGTAAATAAAAATAGATAAACCTTAAAGGAAAACTAGTCAGTATGATTTAGGTACTATCTGTGACCAGATGTTTGATGTCAGGGCACTAAAACATTATTTAGCATAGGACCTAGACGGTAGAATAATTTTGTGTTTATACAAGAAAGAGAAACATGTTTTTCTTAGCTCTGCATTTAGTTAGTTTCTTATCGAAGTAGATAAATACCCAAATCTAAACACAATGAGTTATCAGTAATGCAGTATTTAAATAGATGAATGGTATAATACTTTTAATTCCTTTCGTATGGTTCAGCTGTATCAGACTGAAAAAGTATTTACATCCAATAAGCAAATGTGCAGTTTTCTTAAAAAGAGGTAGCAAATACTGTAGCAAGAGAGTACTAAACAATGTGGTTTTTGATTTTGCTATGAGAATTAGTCCTGCTGTTTTATGAAAATGTTTGATTCTGGTGTTATAGCAGAGCTTGCCTGCCAAAATGATAGATGCCTTAAAAGAAGCTTTGATAAACAAAATCCTGCTGACCTTGGCAATCACAGCTTCATTTTAGAAGTACTAAGAATGGCTCAGTAACATTTAGGAAATAGTCTTATATACAATGATTTATTGTATGTAAAGATACTAGGGCTAGATCTGCAACTCATGTAAATCAGCATATCTCCCTTCAAGTTTCTTGTATTGCTTTGTATCAGCAGAGAATCTGGCCCATATCCATTATCTAGAGGGAGTATCAACTACTACAAAGCATACTTATCTAACCAGAAGCAAACGTAGCTTGCGTAGCTCATTGATGTTTCTTGTAACACTTATGTTAACCTTTATAATGTGATAAAAATCTGGCACGGTTATGTATGGTTACAAATTATTTTAGTTTGATAACATCAACAGTTATAAACTAGTATTTATCAGTTTTTTTAAACTGCTTATAATTACATTGATAAAAGCTTAACTTGATATTGATGACGGACTAGTAATTTAGGACCTTTCTGTTCCTCTAATTGACTTTTCTGGTAGCAGAATTAGGCCTGAGCTCTGAAACAATTCTATCTATCCAAGCAGCATGTAGTTTTGCTAACAAGTCTGTTATATGTTGGAGGTTCTCTTTTAGAACACATTTCATATCTAGTGACCTACACACTCTACAGAGCCACTAAGTTTAAGAGCCTGCCTTTTACAAACAAACAAAAGTGGTGTCAAATCACTGAGAGTTAAGCTCGGAGGCAAATATCCAAGTGTCCAAGTGAAAAGGCTTAGTTTAAAATATTGCCCTGTGAGAAGCAGATTAACAAAGCAAACCTGATTTCATTCTTTATTTGTTTGACTCAAGTAATGAGAGAGGAATTTTAATAATTATTAGAATTTTGAGCAGTAAATATTTAGTATATGTAGTATATCAGCTAGAGGGTTTAGCACTGCCACTGCTAGAGCTATTAAGCAACAGAGCTAAAAGCAACTCATGGGCAAATCACAGCATTGAAATACATGGAATTTTACACATGCTGAACACTGTGCCTTGTTTATCTAACATCAAGTTTATTTCAGATCATAGAAATAGTTTTGACATAAAAATACTGTTGTGATTTCTTGCCTGCTTTTATAATGGCAAGTGACATGGCCAATATTGCAGAACAAAGAGGAATGCTCTGGTGACCTTAAATTTATTATGTTGGTAACATGACTGAAAACTACAAGTGTCCATGTACTGTCTGTTTCATGCAAGATTTATTTGTTGTGAAAGAAAGCCACGATGGTTGGTTAGTGAATTAGGTCAATAAGCAGTAGGATAGTGATAGGGGAGATTCTATTGCTCTTGGGGATTTAGGCTTCCTAGCACGACATTTAAATCAATAGGAATCATCAGCTACCCTAATCTGCCTGTACCGAATCGCATTGGGCCTGAGGTGATGGAAAAAAATTGGAAGAGATCCTGGGAAATTGCTTTCTTTTCCTGGGATAATTAATGAAATGTGGTTGAATAACTACTTATAAAAGTATTTTATCTGCTTTTGTTGTATGTATAATTTTATTACAAAAAAAAGAAAGAATTTGCAGAGGTTGCATTTTAACATTAATTGTCCTCATCACTTGCTACTGATCCACTCAGAATTCTTTAACTCTTGTTTAATTTTTTTTTTTCAGATTTGTCAGTAGCTTGTTAAAATGTAAACTAAAAAGAGGCATAAGACTTGCAACTGCTGGAATTAGTTAATATAAGACAATATTGATATAGTAGAAGGGCGAACAGAAAGTCAGAGTTAAATTTATAAAGCTATCCCACGCTTACAAAGGATTCTAAATTTTGGAGGTAAAGTGAACACTTTTTATTTGGTAATAATTCAAAGTGCTGAGGATACCAAAACAGAAATGAGTGAGTAAATGACTGCATCAATGAGGCACAAGGGTAAATCTACATTATTTTCACACTCTATATTTTTACTCAGTACATAGAAACTTGAGATGAATGTATGCTGCCATAGGACTACTTAGAAAACCAAGAAACAGTGCTTTTCTAAAAAAAAAAGGTTTTCTTCCTATTATATTAGAACCAGTTAAATCCTATTTAACATTTGTCAGCATATGTTAAATCCAGAACAAGATTTGTTATATAAATGATAGAACAGTTTTAAACCATGTGTCAGAAACTGTACATCATGGAAAAACTTATCTTACTTCCTCTTATTGTACGCTTATTATAGAACATAAGTGAACCAGTTCTTTGTTTAAATTGTGTTATTTATTCAAAGGATCTTTTTTAGACAAAAGACTTCATCTTATATCACTGTTCAAAATATGTGTTAGATATTGCCTTTGAATTCCTCTGCGCCCTCCCATAGCAGCAGGTTAAGCTCAGAGAGCTGCACAGGCTTCTAATAGATACTGACTGACTCTGATTCTCTCAGTCAGGAGTCCGGCTTGTGGATGTGGTATGTATTTGTACAGTCAAATGTTGTTACCATTATATCATTTTTTTACAGAGATAAAGTTCCATTGAGGCCAATTAGAGACTACTAGAGTGAAGAACGAGCAACAAATTTCAAAATTTGATCCATCATTTCTTGGCTGGGGTTCCCTATGCCCATCTGCTCACATGGCAAACAGCCCACTTGGCTGGACCTCTCCCCAAGGAGATAAGTGACAGGCAAGCAGTTTAGTTGGGCTCCATAACAATGTAAATATAAATTCTTCTGCAGAAAGCAGAGTCCAGTATCTAGGATAACTGTGCAGCACCTGCCTCCTTTCACCTCACAATATTTTTGGCATGTACATTGTTAGAGATAGTTGTTAGAGATAGTTATGTAAAGGAGGAAAGAAAACCAGGGTCTTGCTGGCATTGGCTGCTGCCAAAAAGACAGGTTGTATTGGAACAGGTGCTTTGGAAAACTGCAAAAGCCAGCTGAGAGGTGTCAAAATGTGCACAACATGAACCAATGGTTCCCAGACGTTTTGTGTGAATTTGGTCTCAGCAGAAAAAATTGGAAGGGACACTCCACTGAAAGGATCTGTCTTAGAAACACAACCAGTTTAATGGGCATCCCCTTGGCTGCTCAACAACATGTGTGATGCCCCATGCAGGATGAAAAGCAAAGAGGGGAAAAAAGAGATTTCCTCCTGTTACATTTATAGCCTTCATTATCTTGGAATTTTCAAATCAGAGAAAAAAAATCTAATAATATGTTCCTAAAATATTATAAGCCAGTCATCTAGCCTAAGCACAGAGGTGGTTTGCTGGAAACTCCATAAGCTGTATTTTGGTGAGTAATTAACTGCAAAGTGTAGGTAGGTAAAAGAAAGAAGAATGCAGGATCCTTTTTATAGTACCAGTCAAGCTAATGCCTGTGAGCCACACTTGTCCCTTGACCTTGTTAAATGTGGCCCACGTGTTGGAGGGAGTACAAGCAACTTTTCCGACACATTCCCTTCCCACATGTTTTTCCTGCAGTGTGCTACTGTAGATAGTTCTAAAACACATGGGAGTACAAGTGGCTTCCCCATGTGTATTTTAAACCTAACAGAGCCACAGCAGTCAAAACCACATGGGGATAGAAAAGGAGCATCAGAGAAAAAGTGCTTTTTCACTATTTGGGCTCATGTTCTTCATGTGCTCAGGGAACACATGGGAGAGCAAGCACAGGAAAAAAAAAACAGACAAGGGAGAGCAAGAGAAGAAAAGAAGAAGAAGAAAGAAGCAGACAGAAAGAAGCAAAGAAAAAGGAATGAAAGCCCATGGAAAGAGACATAGAGAAAAGATGATAGAAAAGAAGCACGGCAGGGAAAGGACAGGAATTGATGGGGAAAAATCATAGAGCAAATCATATCATTGCTAGAAAGGAAAAAAAAAAGTCAAATACATCTGTCTGTGCTTTTTATTTCAGCTTTTAAGATCGTTTGTTTGTTTAGTTTTAACAAGTGTAGAAAAAAAGCATGTTTTGCACATTCCCCTGATGTCATCCCTCCTTTCATTTTCTGTCTCCAGATACTGCATCTTCATTTCTGCTTCTGCTTTCTCATTCTTTCTCCTGCTTACTCCTTCCCTTTTTCTCTTCTCTGTGTTTCACAGGCAACGAATGAGATGTAGCACATCACTGTATTAACAGGGCCAAGGGGGGTCTTTTTTTCCAGCCTTGCCTTAAAAATGGAATGGCAGGGAGTATGTTGTTATTCTTTCAGTCTTTTTTTTTTTTTCCCTGAGAAGACCTAGTTGAGACAGCCTGAAGTCATCAACACGAACCTAAGTGAGCATATGGGGGAAATGTGACTTTCGCTCCGTGCTAGTCATGGGATATGGTCATAGTCTTGATTTCAAGGAGCTTTACAAGAAGTCAGTGCTGAGAAAGTTTTCACTGTAGCTGATGAAGTCCAAGAGGAACAAATGAGCAATCTGCTACCTCCTCTCTCACGCTCAGAGCCACACGTGTTCCCCGTGCGCGCGGCTTCGGGTGTGCTCCAGTTACCCCATAAGCTGTAATTTGGAAGGAGTCTCCTTAGTTTGTCATGTTGCACAACAAAGCTGAGCATGCTAATAGGAAAGTGCAAGTATTATGCTATCCAAAATTATACATTTGATTTAATTTGAATTTTAATAAAGACTAATTGGCTTTGAACCTAATTTTATTGTGTTATTGTTTGATGGACTTTTGTTTAATCTCAGATTTTTTTCCTGAATTATGGATGAAGATGGTATAATACTGCGTCTTGGCATTGCATTTAGATTTGTGATTTTGATCTTTAAATGCAAAAACTCTTAAAATAATGTTTGTTCTCTCTCTTTTTTTTTTTACCCCTCCTTACCCCTCCTTATTTTGGTGCTAAGTTTTATGCTCTACTGCTTTTCTTGGTTTTGACCCATCTTAGTTGTATGCCAGGGTCTCAAGGTTTCCCTTGAGGATAGCAGCTTTCAGGAAACAGTCAACAGCTCTCAGGGTGCGACTGTGAAGGTCATTTGTTATCACATCTGCTCCTGTCAAGGCATCCTCTCCAAGGAGGCAAAGCCCATGTGAGAGCTTGGAAATCGCAGGTTCTGCGGTAGGATTCTCTCTCTCATGCTGTACGCTAAGAAGAGTGCGTTCATTTGTGGCGTCCTCCCAGTGTCGGGCAGAACTGGCAGAAACCTTTCCCCCCTGCCCTGTGCCACCAGGGCCTTCATCCGCCAGGCCTGGACTGCCCCTGTCCCCTGCGCCAGAGCGGCCTTCATCTGCCAGGCCCGGACTGCCCCTGCATTCAAAGAAGCCGTATGCAGTGCAATTGCTCTGGTTTCCCCTGTATCTCTTGAGTACAACTGCAGCCCTTCATTGGGCAGAAAGTCCACAGTTTCTTGAATGTGGCTGTAAAGAAGAACAAGAGAGCAATGCTGGGGCTCAGAGTCCCTTATGTTTTATCTACTTGTACGCTGGAACTTCCCAATGCCACAAACCGCTCACGACACCAATGCTGCCGAGCTCCTCAGGCTGGGGCAGCTCTGCTGGCCGTGCCCGCAGGTGCCAGGGCAGGAAGGGCCCTTCTCCGAGGATCCCACCATCCAGCCACGTCCCTAGAACCACAGAGCCGTTCGCTGCCATGAGGGCTCTGCCTACAGTAACAGAGTCAAACAAGTATTTTATGACTGTGACCTAATATAACTGTACAGCCGCTACAGTATATGTTATCATTACATGACAGTGCTTTGGAAAAAAAAGGGCAGAATTTAGAATATCTTGCATTGCACCCACAAGAGTGTTATCTAGTGCAATTCTAAAAGAGCCTGTGAGCGTTGTAAAATACTTGATTAACTTAAAAAGAGTTGTCGTATCAGGTAGATAATACTTGTTTAAAATTGTAAGCACATACC
The DNA here is from genome assembly GCF_059628265.1 of Tinamus guttatus. Taxonomy (NCBI): domain Eukaryota; kingdom Metazoa; phylum Chordata; class Aves; order Tinamiformes; family Tinamidae; genus Tinamus; species Tinamus guttatus. The sequence continues at coordinate 5,879,616 of NW_028289064.1, forward strand.
AGAGTACTTGTTCACCTAATCTATTATTTATGGAAAAAAAAAGTATTAGATTAATATTATGGGCCAAAATATCTTCTAATGCAAGCTGGTAAAGCCACTTGGGATTTATATAGCTGTGCCAATTATACTAGCAATTAACTTCATTTTGTGTTTTTATAGATACAGTATTTAAATTAACAAAGCTGTGTTGTATGTTGTGTTGACATCTTGGAAAATAAACTTGGAAAATATAAATTAAAGAAAGTAAAGATGCACTAGTTTAAAGTATAAGGCATTTTGAAGCATAAATGCATTCAGACAAAATCTTTACTCATGCTTAGATTCCAGTTTCTTCGTTAATGTCTATGCTGCTCTACGAAGAAGAAAAAGTTAGGTAAAAGTAATATTTTGGAGAAGGGTATTTTGTCCTTATTTAGGATGAAATGTTCCTAAGTGTTCCACAGACATTCTATAGTGTAGATAACATGGCAGAGAGAGGATAAATAATCGTGAATTCTGCATCTGCCACTATTCTACATCTGTCACTCAAGGAAAATCCCCCTTTGCCTTATTGGGAAAGTTGCCTAAGGATGATAGGATATGGCTGATAACAATGATCCATATTTAGGCAACCAGAAGACTGTGACAATATTAGCCAGAGTAAGGGAATGTAGTCTTAAAATCAAAACATCTGTTATGGTAACTTTAACTTACCCTATTATGCCTACATGTTTCAGCGTCGTATCTTACATTCCTGCTTTATCTTTCCATAAGGGTACACATCTAGCCTTGAAATTCAGCAGTAATGTTAATTTGCTTTAAACATCGTATCGTAAAATTAATATTACTGAACCATGGCAGTTCATTTTTAGATCCTAATAGTACCAGTAAGTGGTCTTCTACTTGATAGATTGCAAAATGTGTTGTATTTTATCCTTGATTATGAGAACAATTTGATTTGCCTCAGCATAACTATTAAACAGTTATGGAAAGATTGATTGTAGTGGTATGAAGGATTTCACCATTAATGGTTTTATGAGAGAGATTCAGACTATAAACAGATTTCATGGCTATTCTTACCCAGAATATCTGAGGGAATCCCTTCCTACCCCACAACCCTCCACATTAGCTTGTCATGGAAATTTCTGCCAAAATAGAGATTTATTTGATTTTCCAGTGCTTCATATCGCAACATCTTGCTGTATTGCCATCATTATATCCGGAAGGACTTTGTTCATGGTTGCATAAAGTGCAGGGAACAAATGCCCATAATAAATACAGCCACAAGTTAAAAGTAGTACACGGTGAGCCTGATCCTGTCCCATGAGGGGTATCAGAGGATTTCATCCTGTTGGCTTTAGAGAGGATCTGTCCCAATAAATGTCAACAAATGAACTAATAAATGTCAATATTGATATGAGCTCTGCCATCTCTCTACCCCCAGCTCTTGCACACATCAGCAGGACCCAGGGCTGGAAGCCTATAGCTGTCGTGTGCCTTGAATTCAGGGGTGGAAATGCAGGGTCTGCACTTGGGCAGCCAAATCACATCCTATGTCCTCTGTTCATGCTGCTAGAACAACTTATTATGATACTAGACTTCCAAAGAATATATTAACTTCCTGACTCTCTATAGTAATTCCATACAGCTGGTTCAAATAAACATTCCAAGCCAGCGCATTTTTCATCTTGAAAAAAAAATAGCAATCCCAAAGAAGTTTTGTATTTATTCAGTGCTTACTGTCACTGCCTTTGACACCATCCACAAAATTAATAGTTTAAAAAATGGGAGTTACTCTCCAGGCCTTTGCACTGATTCTCTTTTGTTGTCCTTCATTTATTTTGTTGACTATTGCAGTCAAAATGAAAGGAAAAATTGCTCATGGCATTAATTTTCCTGAGTTATTGCTCTATTCTGCCTCACTAAAACTATATTGTTGTCTTTTATACTTTGAATAAAACGTAACTTTTTATTTGAAACAAAATCCATATACAGAATTCAAGTTGCTTTTGACTTTACCTTCTACAATGCATTGATGCAGGTACAAAATCATAACTAGATAACTATGCTATGCATATTAAATGTTTGCATGCTATTAAGATATATTATATTGTTTCTTCAATATTTCCTTGTCAGTTCATTTTTTAATATTGCTTTTATTGAAAGGACTGGTCAAATGTTAAGACTGAGAGCTTTAGGCATCAGCATCATGTATATCAGGGGTATTTTTTTCTGGATAAAGGTTGAAGGTTTGATTTTATTTGGCCAAACTCTTTTTTGTAAGTATATTTTTGTAGGTTGGCTACAGTATGAGCTTCAGAGAGAATGCACATATATTTTGTTCCAAATACTGTTCATCAGTAAGATAACCTTACCAGAGAAATTTGGACATACTGCAGCATGTTGGCCTTGCATTTCTATTTAATATTTTATTAAGCAATTTGCTTTAAAAAAACAAACAAATAAAAAAAATAGATACTCTAGGTTTCTCAGTTATATTATTATAATTTAAGCATTAATTATGGATTGTTTTAGATAATCCCATATGTGTTCATACTTTCTATTTTTTTTTCCTAATCTGATGGGTTATGCAGAAAAAAAAAAGTGGAATTCAGAGTTAGCCATATATGTGATACCTATTTGTAAGGATTTTTCAAAAGATACACACTGACTTTGATATCATCTTGTACGATTAACAAGTTCTGGCCAACTACGAGTGATGTAAATGAGAATGTGTCACTTATTTCAGTGGGAGCAGGAGCAGATGATGGTTTTTCATGATTACATCATACATAAAGAAGACAAATGTGTATGCAAGCCTTAAAATAATGCCACACCTACATTTTTGTGTGTTTTGTTATAGTCTGAATGAGTGGACAGTATGGATAGAAAGCTAACCTGATTATTCTGTTTTCCTCTTATAAGATTATTTTACAGAAACAAAGTTATAATTGACAAGCATAGAATCATTCTGATTTATACTGCTTTATGAATAAATATACACATGTAATGTTAATCTATGACTGGAATCTGCTTTTGCATTCAGGAAGACTTTTTCATGGTACTAGTTCAAATAGTCATGAAATGTTGCTTTTATCACAGATCTGTTCTTTACAATGTACAGATAAACTAAATCAATGCGTATTTCTGCAACTGGAAGATAGGGGGGCACTGTTAATTCTAGGCAAATACTCAAGGGCAGTCTGAACCCCCAAATGCTCTACTAAAGTCACATGCGTTTCAAATTAGAAACTTCTGTTCTCACTCATAAATGTCTCAAAACTTTCAACTTCTGATCTGCAAGTTTTAGTGGCTTGCATGCTTGCATATTGTAATAGCAGCCACTGGAATTAGTAGATACTGACCCTTGTGCCATACGACAGCATATATATAACTGTAACCCTGACCAAGTTAATGTGACTGAAGACTATGCTCCTGCATACTAGAACTTTATTAGAAAGGTAAAGGGGATTGATTTTGAATTAGTCTATCTTTATAAAGCACACTTATGAAAAGAATGTTAGATTTAAATCAGTTTCTTCCCATGCACATGGCACAAATCACACTGCTTTATAAATGCAAGAAAAACAAAAGTTGTTGTTGTTACCAATGACTGTTCATTTATCTTGTATGTTTCCAGCTTCCATTTTTTAAATTACTTGGGATATTGTTGCTTTGTAGTTTTTCTTTTGTTCTTACTGAATGCAAGACGCATAACATGACAAGCACTGAGCACCTATTTATGTGGAGCATTCAAGGAAATGGAGAATTATAAATATGGATGTTTGATGCAAACATATAACCACGACAAAGATATTCGTGCATGAATTTTTGGAAGTGACCAAATACAGCGTATAGAAATAATGTAAAAATAACATCATAAAAATACAATCTACATAAATATTACAAAGTACAAAATACATTTCTAGTTCCAGGTAGGAAAGCTCTACCTGAAATATTTGGAGAGAGATGTGTCTCTCTATCCCTCAATATCCATTTTCCGTAAAGCTCTTTTAAATGTGAGAGAGGACAGAGTTTCCCAGCAGTTTCTTGCCAGACTTACAGTGCTGGCAACAAAGTGATTCTTAAAAAAACGGGACAACCTTCACCCAGGAATTGATCTCTCTTTGTGTTAATGGATTATATGGGCCAGAGGGTGTGTGTGACTAGCCTGTATACAAAATGCTGCTGCAAATGCAGAGGAGAGCCCGTCGTGCAGGGGACTACTGCCAGCATCCCTCTGGTTAACGGAGGGATCTCAAAGCAGATGCTGAGGCCCACACTTTTATTCCCAAGTGGGAAAAAAGGTCAGTGCTTCCCTAAAGGTTGTGTGAGCTATGTCCCTGTTCCGGATGGCTTAGAGAAAAATTTGTTCCTTTTTAATTACTCCTAACATTTAAGAGTTGCTGTGCACTAGTAAAAATAAAGCAGTGCAGAATATAAGTACACAAATTTTTTAAAAAAATCATTTTTGAAATGTAACTCCATCATAAAAGGTTGTGAGATTACAGCTATTAATTTTGGCATGTCCTATCCTTTAATAGTTCTTTTTCAAGTTGCTCCAGCCTTGGGTTGGGGTAACTTTGCTTTGTGGTGCTCTGGAACAGCCTGGTTTTGCATACGCATGAACTGCTATTTCTTGTTAAGGAAGACAGAAAGAAATGGCATTGACACCAGTCGTGCGCACACGTGCGGGTGTATTATGCATGTACGTATAAGGGTGTCTGATTTAGGCGCCCTCGACACAAGGGAGTTCCTTGCCCTCCTGGCCGCACAGCCCCAGCCGTTGCCGCCATTTCCTCTCCATGGCGGATCAAGGCCTTGGCGCCAGCAAGGGCGGGTGGCGGCGGGAGGGACTGCGGCCAGGGAGCCCGCTCGGCAGCAGGGGCCGGGGGGAAGCGCCCTTCCCTGTGCGGCTTGATCCGCGGCAAGGACGGCTGGAGAGGCCCCGAGGGAAAGGCCCGTCCGCAGGCAGAGCACATGCTGTGAAGAAAGGAAGGGGAGAAGATGGCGGCAGGGGCCCAGCAGCGGCGCGAGGTGCGGCCAGGCCGCATGGCCACTGCGGCGTCAAGGACGGCAGGGCCCCCGGGGCCGCCTCAGGCCAGGAGCGCTTCCCCGAGGTACCTGGAGCTGCTCTGCACTTTTTATTAGTAAGCTGAAACTCTATGACTTTCAAACCTTTTACCGCCCCTCCAGTTTAAGCAGTGCCATGGGTCATTATTTTAAGAACAATTACATGAGATGCTACCTTAGGCGAACCATATAAAATTAAGAGTACAGTGCCATATCCTCGAGTTTCAGGTTGGGCAGAAGTTTTAAAATCTGTAGCCTTCTGGCATTCCCATGGTTCAGTATTATGCATGATACATGCCAGAGGAAAACGCAATGCTATACAGAAATAAATGTGATTGAATCCTGTTTGCTTTGACATAATTACATTTATTTATTTCAGTTTAACCTCCCATTTGAAATGTCACGTATATCTCAGCTAGGCTAATACATTAAAAAAAAATAAACCTGTATGGGAAGTGTGTTGAATAAGCAATTTGTTTTCCTTGTAATTAATGGAATTTTACCTAAGGTACAAGTTACAAATAAAAATAAGCTAACCATGAGTGGTAGTTTGCTGCTGTCATTCAAATAGTGGACAGTTGGGTAATTACAGACCGTAGGAGAACTGCTGCAGTGCAGGTTATTATCTTGTAAGAACTTACCAACCTCTCATCATTCAAAAGAAATTTGTACTGAAGACCTTAAATATATACTACTAATAAAATAAACCTATTAAATGGTATGATAGTTGGCATTTTCTGTTTATGCAGAAGAATAAGTCATCTTTTCTTTGTTGCTTTGTCTGATACAAAACACCATGCTGTGAAGTAGGTGAACAAATCTCACTGTTTACAAATGTGTCTTTTTTGAGGTTAATTGTACAAAAATGTAAAGAGCTTTACCGAGATGGGAAGCTTTGGAGCTACCTTGGACTGTACATCTTTGGGATTTTGTTTATATTTGTAGGACTGGATCCTTAAAAATTCAGCAAAGCGATGTGCAAAAGCCTTGTATGCAAATCATAATGTATAAAAAGCAAGTGTGCCCATGAGAAAAATAGATTGTCAATAGCTGTATCCGTTTTGAATTGTATATAGTATCAAACATGTTATTTATATTACACTTCATACTTATATGCTATTTAAAAATCCTTATGAAAGATATTTTTATATGTGTTAGCAGATTTTTTTTCAAAAAGTTCAGTGCTAGCAATGAAAGTAGTATTGACAGTTCTAATTCCCCATTTAATTCATACAAGAATGAACAAAATGTTTTTTGTTGTTTATTTTTAAAATTCAAGGGAAAAAAAAGCTAAATTTATAGCCTGAATATTACTTTGTAAATTTTAGTTTAAAAGTGGGCTTAGGATGGAAATGATTTCTCTGTAAGTCGTCTTCTCATCGTAGAGCTAATCCACAATTTTACACATTCCACTCTATGATCTTTGTATTTACTCGAATTACGTTTGGAATATTATGCTTCACATGCATGTAATGATGCTGGGGAACTTTGTGTCTTCGGGGAGGAATTAGTACATACATTGTAATGCTTACATCAAAAGTACTGCAGATCTCCCGGATCTTGTCAGGGCTTTGGGTTGAACCTTGAAATACTCATCTGGTTTTGTGCTCTTTGGATCACAGGCACGGTGACTCCAATAACAAGGCATCGCTGCCTAAGCTAATCCGTATAATTTGTCTACCTGTTTATCAAGTTATCTATATATGAATGAAAGAGTCAATGCTGCAGCCTTCCCTTGGAGAACTTTCCCAAGGGAGGACTGTTCATCTGAGTAAGATTTACAGAGCTGGGGTAATAAGAACTGTAAATAAAACAGTTAATTGTTAATTGTTAATAATATAATTGTTAATAATATAAAACAAATGCTATACATTTTACTCTTCAGTTGTTTTCATTGATCCAAATTCTAATAAACATTAAGACATGCCAAAAATATGGGGATACATTGTTAATACAAAAGGTCATTTGAAGTCCGTGGTAATTTTTAATTCATTGAATTGTTTTCAGCAGGCATATCTGTATGTAGCATAATCTCTTGCCAGTTTTCATCAAAACATCCCTAAATTCATCACACATGAAAACAGAACTGGAGGAAGAGGAAATGAACAATTTTCCAATTTATGTAATTTAAGAGAAATATATGGGGGCTGGGCTTTAATGCCTTTTGGCTGTATGAGATGTCTATGATCTCTACTCATCAAGCTGCAAAAGCCTGTTAAAGGTGGCAGAAATGCTGATCTTAAAGGCTTCTGTGGTCTCGTGACTGTTTTTGTTACAAATCTGTACATATGTAATTGAACTGGGTTTTAGGATTTGTAAAAGACCATAATTTTGTTGTTTGTCTTACCATAATTTTGTCATGTTTTGGCTAGATATTTTCGGCACAATATTTTGAACCAGCTTCACAAATTGTATGTTAAAAACAAGTGAAACGAATTCAGAAAATTAGCTATTTTAAGGTTGCTTGAATATTGCATTGAGAATTGATTAACTGTACAATTATGTTGATTAATTTAACATGAAAATTTCCAGATGCATAAATAGATTCATGTTTACTTCTTTTTTGAGGGAGAGAGGGGGATGTCACACAGCAAGGAAGAAAAGGTTAAATATCCGAGAATCTGGAAATACCGAACTCATGAATGCATAACGAAAGTAATTGTTAAAATGCTCTTACCATTGTATTCTAAAAGCTAGTTAATGTTGCAATGACAAGTCTATAGAGGGCACTTAAATATAAGCCATATATGATCATATGTTTTTCGTATTTTGTATTTACAGATAGGTAGTTTCTTGTGGAAATCAAGCAGATGTAGTATACGTTAACATGTAAGGTGGAGAAAAAACATTAAAGATGGCACACACAGCAAGACTATGAAAAACTAAAAATGCTGGATGTTTTCTTTTGAAAAATACATATAAAGATACAGATGTAACATGCACTGCGGGATGCTCAGGGGTCTCTTCTGTAGCCATTGGGATATTGTTGTTGTACGTGGTTATTAATATACTTTCTTATTAAGATGGAATTGCGTATATGTATAATGATTAATTGGAGGTAGTAATTACAGTACAAATCTCAGGAAACTTAGACCGGTTTTATGTAATGAAAGAAAAGGGAGAAGGAGTAAGGAGTAATGTCGATCCTTCCAGGCCCAGAAGAGTGCCTGGGCAGGTGAACTGGTGACTGCTGTTGAGCTAATTACTGGGGCCCTCCATCCCAGGCTCTGTGGAGGAGTAGGAGGAGGAGGAGGAGGAGGAGGGCGTTGGTAGTGTCAGCAGATGCTGTCGTGCGCAGCCTGTGTTTCCTTTTCATGGGAGGATTGACCGTGCGCGGGCTGCGCTGCCTTGGGCAGTGGTGGTGAATGGCAGCATCCCTGCCCCCAGGGATGGCCAGTCTTAGTGAATGTTCTGGTGGCTTGAGCCAGATGCCATGGTCTGGATTTGGACTAAAATATGCTAAAATTCAGAAAATTGTCCTCTTCTGTCCCCGTCACTAAGCACTCCATGTGATTCTTTACTTAGAAGCAACTTGTTCTCATTCTGTTCACTGAGATGGCCTTCTTGAAGTGGGTTGCATGTGCATGCGAAGGGAGAGAGATTTAGCTTTGCATGTGTGTTTCTCTGAAATAGGTTGTAATACAGTTTGATAATAATAGTTAAAAAATAATAAAACCGCTGTGCAGTCCCTCACTTCAGGTCAGCCAAACAGGATCGGGGCTCGTTGCAACACCCTTGCCCAGTCTTGCCTCTTGTAGGCCTGCTTAGCTTTGTTAACTGGCCCAACAACAGTTTTCATACACTGTATTCATACTTTTAGACATGGCATCATGCTTTTGTTTTACCTTTGATTTCCTTAATATATGATGCTATAAGGAGATTAAGATAAAATGTAATCATCTGTCCAGTTTCCTTCCTACAGCCATTTTATGTATTAAATTCTCAGGCCCCACGGTGTTCTGCAGGAGATTATCCAAGAAATGATAAATCCTTGGTAAGAGCCATCAAAGCATCATTGCCAGTTTGTAGCTGCTAAAAAGACCCTCACATCTCTTTCACTGTCACTGCATTATTGATTAGCCAGCAAAATACGGAAGCCGTATTGATTGCAAATTTTTAAGCATGAAAAGGGAAACATTGTCCTCGAAAGTATTTACAGTCCTCTTTTCTCTGTTAAAGAGGTCTGTCTTCTCTTGCATTTCTCTTGCTGTCCTCTGCCTATTGCCTGCTGCAAGCTGACATGTTCATCCGATGGTGCAGGCGAGATGGGCAGGTGGTTTTCTCTCCTTTTTGGGGGCAGGAGTTACAAAAAAGCTAAAAGAGGCAAAAGGAGAGCGTTTGGATGAGGATTGTGTGATTGGTTTTGTATCCACATACCTTTAGGGAGAACAAGAAAATAAAATTAATTTCCCTTTTGCTTCCATTTTAATTTGTTTGTGATTAAAACTTATTTTTACATTCCTGGCAATTTAAATCTTCAGGTCCGAAAAAAGTCTTACATATTGTAGCCCTTAATAGATCCTCTCCATATACATAGTTCATCCTAATTCAGTTACAGAAATATACTTGTGCAGAAAGGATGGAGCAGAAGACTTGAGAAAAAAAAGCCACACTTGTTGAACCTTTTGCATGAGACCTGAAAAGGGACTTTGCAAGTGAGTGCAAATGCAATACACAACTCCCTGTGCGGTGGGCAAGTTACCTCTCGCTGCCCCTTCCCCACGGAGTCCCCGTGTGGCTGCGCTGGCATTGCAGGTGATTTCTGCCCAGTTCTGGGCAGTTAGTTCTCCACCTGGTACTTAAGCTGAAATCATTAACATGTGTCTTGTGTGTTACCTGAATGAAAGGCGAGTTCACGGGTTATTATTGCCCATTTTTTCTCTTTGCTCCTGCACTTCCCTGTTTCGATTACAAATCCCCCTCCAGGCACAAAGCAAGCTGGACACCTACAGTGCAGCTAAAGAGTTATTTGTTCCCTAGGTGGACACTAATGAATGACTGCAGCGCTGCCCTGAGTGAGGGGGTCCCCGCTATTAAAAGTTTAATAGAAAGATCTGAGAAGCTGGGGCCAAGAGGAGGAGGAGGAGGGGACAGGGAGCTGTGAGTAACTCACCAAGAGCCTCCTGTGTTCCCTTGCCTCGTGCAGATTATAGCTTCCATTAGGACAGGAGCAGCTGGGGAGAGGTCACTTCCCTCTGCAGTCGCACCTTCTTTTGCTGTCAGTCAGAAATATCTGAAAAACAAGCTAGTTTTGACTTTAATTCATCTGATTTCTTAACCAGACAAATGTTTTCTCTCCCACTCCTCTTTGTTCTTTTTGTTTTCTTTTTAGTCTGTCTCTCCGTTCTTTTTGTCTTTTGCTGTTCGTACTATATTATTATCTCTATCTCATACTTATCCAGATTTAACATTAAGAAAGGTATATTTATTTTGCAAACTTAAAGTTTTATTATTATTATTATTATTATTATTATTCTCTCTTTAAATATTCCAGCTATCAGGTAAATTCCCATCTATGTTAAGCAATCATAAATTTTCATAGAACAGTGGAGGTGCCCCTTTCCCCTTTTTAACTGGTGTGGTGACCCAAATTTGTGGTCATGATGTTGCTGGCATCAAAAGGGACAACCAGAGAGCAGTTCTGGAAGAAGCTTCTAGCACTGGAGGTATTTGAGAGAGTTAGAATCATGCAGTAGCCAAACTTTGGTAATTCATGTTTGTTTTCAATATGATGGGAGATCATAACCTCCCAAGTCTTCCATTTTTGTCTAGAATTAGAGAACTTTGCTAACTTCATGATTGCTGATAAACATAACCGGAAGAAACTCGTTGGGTCTCTTCGGTCCCCTGTGGTTCTTCGTCACTGTGTGGGTCATCTTTTGTAGCGATATGTTCTGGGAGGCACTGCAGGAACCTTCTGAGGCAGTAAATGCAGCCCCAAAAGAGCACTAATGACTGAAGTCAGTGCTGGTCTCCTCCTCGAAACCGTTTGATTCCAAAAAGGCTTCCAGAGATGGTCTTTGCTATTAAGCCTGTCAGCACAGGTTTCTTGAGATCGCTGTCTGGCAGAACTTGCCAGGCTCATGTCTGGAAATGTCTGTAGTGGGTTCAGAGCTCGTCTGGGTTGTGCTTTCCCGCTCAGAACACTGGTGTTGGCTGAATTACGGCTTCAGGACAGATACTGTCTCTTGTGTGTCATCACTTGCAAAATAATCTTTGGAACTGAAGTAGATGTTTTCTATAGTGTTTCAGAAAGATGTACAATTCCTTGTTCCACAGAGACTCCGTCAAAGTTCAGCTGCATTAGTTTTCTTTATTTCCATGATACTCACCATTATTTTAAGAACACTTAGGCTTTCTTGGTAAGTGCAGTTCTCAAAAGATCTGCAAGGAACAGGAAATTTCTTTCTTTCTTACCAAGATAAAAGAAATTGCTTGAGAAAGAATATGTGCTGTGTGAGAACAATTCCTATAGATACAATGCTCACTTCTTGTACTGGTACAATTTTCTTTTCACCTTTTTTTCCCAAATGCTGTCTTAAAATTAAGGATGTGTTTGGTGGAAGCTGGTGAAGTGCCTGCCGTAATGACTGTGCTCTTCCCAGCAGTCGCTCAGAGCGCCCAAATGGCAGGGGATTGCAAGGCGCTTCCCGCTGCGTCGGGTGAGATGTGCAGCTCCCTCTGAGCACAGTCCTCTCCAGCTGGTCCTTGGATCCTCTGCCAGGGCTGCAGACCGGATTCCAAATCAGTGATAACAGTGGTGGCTGGTCTGTAATTTTGACATAACTCAAGCTGAAACCCCTTTTTGTATCTCTTGAACTCCACACTCACGACCCAGCCCTCCGCAGTCCATGCCATTTCTCTTTATGGTGAATGTGGTCATGCAGGTTGGGAGAATGATTGACTTTTTAGGCTACCCAACAGTCTGCCTTTAGAAACACCCCAAGATTTCTGGATTTTCTTATCTAATTATGTAACCTCTTTTTTGGTGGGACGTGTTATAAGTCAGAGCTAACCGAAATGGAGAGGTCCATAAAAATACCATTGTTCAGTCTTGTTTTTTACCTTTAAAGGTAAGCCGATCTTGTCTGCAGAGGCAGTCTTTCAGTCATAGCACTTCTCTGATGTTGCTAATAGACCTATGAATATTAAGATATATTCTATATTTTCTGTATGTCTATGTAAGTGTAAGGAATATAAGTTAATAAGGTCGTAAGTATGGCAAGCACCCCTGTATTTAAACATATATATATGTATATAAAGAATAATAAAAACTCTAAATGCATTTTATTGGGAGAATGAAAATAATAAAACTGATCAAGAAAAATGTTGATACCTGGTTCTTCTAACCTTTTAAGTCCTTCTGGAATATGTTCCATACTTTGGTGCTTGCAGCTCTTTTTTTTTTTTTTTTTTATCATAGAAATCTTAGTGGTGACTCTGCTTTTAATAATTTGAATATCAGTGTTGGATTGTTAGTTGTCCATTTATTTAATATCCTGGCTCCAGTAAGGTCTAAAATCATTTATTTCAGAGGAAGATACAAGAAATCATTTGGTATTAAGCTGTGCCTTTGCAACCTTCAGTTCCAAAAGAAGCAATTAAAGATATATGTGGGAAGAGACTGAGTTTGAAATTTATAGTGAGTAGGCATTTTCTGTAGTTCAGGCTGAGCTGTATAGTGAAAGCTGACTGTTTACCAAAAGTGATGCGTAGAATGGTAAACGTAGGTGCATATGTTTGTAGGGGTAAACTATCCTTTCCTGAGAGCTGCTATAGAAATGTAGTAGTTAATGAGTGACTTAAGTGCTTTTTTGTTTGTTTGTTTGTTTTGTTTTTTCTCCTCTGAAATAGCTTGTTGAAATGGTTTATGGAACTGTTCTGGGTGAATGTCTGGACTTTATCTTCTGAGCAGAGGATGAGTGCGCGGTGTGTTTATAACACTCCTAACCAATGCCCAGCTTCTCCCTTTACCCTGTATTAGCTGTCTCTGACATGCAGGAACCAAGGCCTCTGCATGAAGAAGGACCTGGATGTCTTACAGCAATGAGCTTTTTACAGTCATTGTAAAATAGGATTATACAATATAGAAATCATGTTTGGAATATGAAATATATTTAAATATTATGTACACTGTATAATGATTTAAACATATGCTATATTTCTGTATAATATAAATGTTTTTATAAATAAATAAATAAATAAATAAATAATCCATTAAAAAAACAGCCCCCCTCCCTAATTTGGTATTTTGATCCCATATGCTAACTACCGAAATAATTAAGCAACCAGATGTTATCCCCAAGAAACAGCATATCAAGAGAGAAAGCTGCCTAGAAAGGAAGAGCAAGGAACTGACGGGCACGCAGGTCTGCGAGCAGCGTCTCCCCGTTGTGGCCTCTGGCTGCCGTTGCCGGTTTCTCCGTCGGGCAGAGCCGCGTCCTGTCCGTGTGCGGAGCGGCGGCAGGCGCAGCTGCTCTGCGGGGTGAGAGCTCCGCGCTTGGGGCCTTGGTGGCCATCCCCGGTGGTACCTGCTCGGTTCTTTTCGTCTTCAGCTCTCCGGCGTTTCGGGCTGGGGAGATGATGCCCTCCGTTGAGCACGTGCCGCTTGTCACGCTTGGCAAGGCTCCGAAGGGAAGGCCGCGGGATGCGCCGAGGAGGGATGCTGGCAGGAGACGTGCCAGGCTGTGCCCTCGCGTGCCGCGCCGGCCGGGGCGCCGCGCGCAGCAGCGTCTCACAGCAGCGCCCGTGTCGCGCTCAGTGTCATCCTGTCCACATCCCCCTGTAGATGGAGCCTACAGATTTTGGAAACAATTTACCTGTGTTAATATTAATGGCACTACTCGTGTGTTAAAATCCTTAATACTATCCAGGTCTGCAGATCAGACTGCTGTTCGACAAAGTTCCTTGGTATTTCTCTTGAATACCCATGTTACTTGAGTAAAGTAAGACTTGAGCGCTGCCCAGAACTGCTTGCCTGTTCTTCTGCATGAAAAAGAAAAAAAAAAAAAAAAAAAAAAAAAGGATTCCCATGGGTGATTTTCCTGGCTCTGAGAACAACAGCAGCCCAGGCAGGAAAACATATGCCACACAAGTGTGATAGAAAAGGTCATTTGAAAACATTGTTTTCATTACTGTTGAGGATTTGAATGTCTTATCTTTCTCTTACACCTTTTAAAAGCTGCTTTTCAGAAAGGTACCAAGGATCCGCAATAAAGATTTGAGCAGTGATGTGATAATACTGACATCTATATATACAGTCTTCTTCAATCTTAAAGAACATAGAGGAGGTTGGAGAGGCAGAGTCGTGGGCGGTATGTGGTCACGCTGAAGTTGCTCTGTGGTAGCCTGACCAAAGTAACATACAAAATATGAGAGCTGGAATAAGCAGCTCTTGCTCGTGTTGGTGAAGACCCTTTGGTTTCAGGAGGGAGATGAGACCTCTTGGTTCTGGCCTGTCAGGAACTTGGTGTGTGCAGGCAAGGAGTCAGCTCCCGTCCTGCGTAATGAGCCTGCTTGGCTCTAGGGTTGCGGCTTTTACAGAAATACCGTGACGTAGAGCGGCATGGGGTCGTAAGGAAAAAAAAATCAGCAGCCGATGTAAGATTTCCACAAGGATTCAGACAATATAGTCTGTGACAGAAAAGGGGAAAATGTTTGCTCTTTTTTGCTCTTTTATAACAAACTCTTGTTTGTTACAAAACAGTGTTTGAAGTAAATGTTGAAGTAATGGGAGCATTAGCTTTTCTGCATTGCATTGTCAGAGGCTTAGAAAGGCAAACATAACTTATCACATACATTCAGTAACATATCGCCTATTTTAATAATCTAGTAGTTTCCTGCAGTCAATTAAAATACTTTGAAATGCATTAATAGAGCAATTGGGAATTACATTTTGGCTTGTATATATAATGGGTGAATTAGCAACACTCATGGCAAAGCTATTTTAACTCTTTGATTTGTGAATTTATTTCACAGGAAAAATGACTTGCCACGAGCAATGAATATTTGGGAACCCGTGTTTGAGCCTGGGTGGCAGGAGGAGGATCTGTCGCTTGCGCGGTTTTCTCTCCCCTCCCGTAGCCCTCGGTGAGAGGCAGACGCTGTCCCCGGCCGTTCCTATGTGCGTGCGCGCGGCGGGCGCGTGTGGGCTGCGCGGCGCAGGACACGGGCCGCGCTGCAGCGCCCGGTGCTCGCGGCGGTCTCTGTGGCGCAATCGGTTAGCGCGTTCGGCTGTTAACCGAAAGGTTGGTGGTTCGAGCCCACCCAGGGACGGGGCCACCTTTTGGTGCTGCCGCTTCCCCTCGAGCCGCCGCCGTTTTCTGCGGACGGCCCGTGCGGGCCGGGCCCAGCCGCCCCCGCTCTGCGCGGCACCGGGCACCGGCGCTCGTGCGCGGCGGGCGAGAAGGGGCCGCCTGGGCGCTGCGGGGCCTCTTTTCCCTGAATTTTTTTTTGGGGGGGAGGGGGAGAGTCAGAAGCGCGTCTGGCGAGCGGGAGCCGCTGCGAGTTTGTCGGCGCCTTCCCCCTGCGGCGGAAGATGCCCGGGCAGGCAGAGATGCGACCTGGCCCGGCCGGGCACGCGGGGTTAAGGAGGGTGCGGAGCAGGCGGCGGGATCTGCGCGGCGCTTGGGCTCGCGGCGCGGGAGCTGCCGCTCCCGGCCAAGCGGGCTGCGAGCCCGGGCGGCCAGCGCCTCAACTGCAAAAAAGGCTGTTGCAATTGCTGCTTCGTGTGATTGCCCTTGGTATCGCCACCGCTCCAGAAGGTAAACGCAGAACCCGCCTTTTCCTCCCTCTCTCCCTGAGGTGCGAGGATTTTTTGGAGCCCGCACCGCTGGTGCTAAAATCCCCGGGACGAAGCGCCGCCACGGAGCAAATCTTATGTAAGAGAGGAGCAGGGGGGAGCGTGCCGGTCCCTCGCCAGCCGCCCGCACCTCTGCGCGGTTCTTGCGCCGCTCTGCGCGGCCGCCGCGGGGCTCCGCGGCCGCCCGCCGCCCTGGGCGCCCCCGCTTTGCACACAGGATGTTGAGAGCAGTCACAGCGCGAGCTTCGCCCCGCGCAGCCACGAGAGGTTGGCACCGTCGCTCACCGTGACCGGGCTCAAACGAGCGCCGCGAGTCGCGCAAAGTGCGGCCGCCCTCCCGCTCCCGCGGAGCCTGCGGGGATGCGGCTGCCGTTTGTGGAATTCCTGGCAAAAATCCCGCCCGTCCCAGGGAAGTTGTATTTCGCGCATCTCGCTTCTCAGCTCGCCTGCTTAAAATAAAGGATATAGCCCTCCCAAAGGTCAGGCAGTGCCATTGATTTACCATTGATGACAAGATATGGCCCTTGCCTGCTAAGATACTGGGGAAAAAGACATTTTTTGAGACACACCGAAGAATCATTTTAAAGCAATAAGCCCTAAATCGTTAGTGTGTGGTGTCTGCAGCAGGTCGCTGTTTTTTTTTTTTTTTTTTTAATCATCTTTCATCTTTCAAAGAAACATTTTGAAAATACGTCAGTTTGTGTCCAGCATCAGGGTAGCTGTAGCAGGAGCCACCCGTATCAATACTGCTACTCGACCCATAAATGGCTCCTCCAAAACAGTGGGATTTTACTTTAAGCAGAGTTATTTAAATAAATTCCTATTTTGCTATTCCCATGTTGTTGGCACTAATAGGATCGAGTCCGCAGCGTTTCCTCCGCTGCAGTTCGCAAAGCATCGCAGGAGGGTAGAAATGCAGAAATCTGCATGTGTCTCTGCTCGCACTGCCTCGCCACCGCGCAGGCATTAAAAGTAATAAACAAAAATGAGTGTGAAGCAGCACGAGCTATAAAGCTGGCAGCAGCCGGGGAGCTAAATTTTACCAAATTGATGGTCTGATGGTGCAGGAGATAAGGTTTGTGGAGCATCCAGCGCTTTTGCTCTGCATCAGCTCCGGGGTAGTTTCAGAGCGGTGATTGCTCACATACACAAAACCATATATATGTATATATACATATTAGTATACATATATACACACATACCATGTCCGAGGTTACCTATAGAGAGGAGGCTCATTCAGTGCCACATCTCCTGTTAAACAAGAGCTTGACAAACTCATTTTGTAGAAGTGGAAAAGTGTGTGCGTGGAAAGCGCCTCAGCCCATCTGCTCGCTGCCGAATTACAATTAAGGTCGCAGGAAAGTGGAAACCTGATACATTTCGGCGAGAAGGCAGCGAATCAAGTAAAAAAAAAATACTAGAGGTCAGTGAAGCTTTCAGTTATCACCCGTGGAAAAAGCTTTTAATAGTTCTGTAATGTATGCAGTCCTCTTCTTAAATTAATCCATTTATCTATATTCTAGCTGGGGGAAATACTGTTAAGTGTAGTACGGGATTGCATCATTTTATCGTTGTAGGAAAAAGTTGACGCACTCCAAGCGACTTCCGAACACGCGGCGAGCCGAGCCCCGCGTCCACAGCGATTTGCGCGGTGCGGCCGCTCCGCGGAGCGGCCGCGGATGCCGCCCGCGGGGCGCGCGGAGCGGGGCCCGCGGCGCGCGGGGGAACGCGCTGCGCGGGGGCGCTCCCTTCGCGCTCCGTCGGTGCCGCGCGGGCGCCGCGCAGCCTCCGCGCAGCCTCCGCGCAGCGCGGCCGCGGAGGCGGGGGCCGGCGCGGGGCGCGCGCGGGCGGCGAGGCCGCCGGAACAGCCATCTTGAATATTTTAATCGCTGGCAAGTGTTTCTGCCCGACAAAATGGATGTTGGAGGGAGGGAAGCGGCGCCCCGCGCGCGGCCGCGGCCCTGCGCGGCGCTCAGCGGAGCGCGGAGGCTGCGCGGCCGCGCGGGGTGGCAGATACCCACGGCGCGGCACCGCGCGCCGCGAATCGCCGCCGCTGCCAGCCGGGGGGTGGGCTGCTTTGCCCGCGATTTATATTGATCTGTTTCCATCAAGATAAGTCAAACGCAATGCTGTAAAAACGCTCCTAGAGCTCGTTCGACATGAACAGTCGCTCTGTACTCACCGAGAATACGTCTGTAAAGATTTATTATATTTTTTTAATGCAATATTGTGTTGTTTTTGTCACTGAAGGCAAAGGAGATACTCCTTGTATTATGCTGGAAATTGGACCGGGGCCTGGGCTGAGAGTTAGTTGTGTATTCATGATATAAACTGTTAGTCTAAAGGTTCATTGTTTGGCCATAAAAATCACTCTAGGCTGAAATTGGGATTAGAAAGTCCCCGGCATTTTTTTTGCACTTCTACTAAAATGGATTAACAGCTGTGTTTTTCTGCCTTTTTCTTTACTTTTTTTTTTCTTTTCTCTTTTTCCCCCTTTTTCCTTTTTTCCCCCCTTTTTCTTCTAACAAACTGATGGTGAAAACAAATACATCATGCTGGCTTCAAATGCTGCCTGTTTTCACAGAACTGCAAAACAGCTTTTTTTAAAAAAAAAAAAAAAAACACAAGAATTTAAAGGCCATTAATACTGCTCAGGCCTTTAGATATTTTAAAATAATAATAATAAAAAGCAGCAACACAGGCAGTGGATGGGGGTGTGTGGTAAACAACAAGACAATAAGACAGTGGTTCAGACACCCAGGCTCAGGCTTGCTTCATGGGGCTATTTATGTATTTATTTATTTTATTTTATTTTTTCTGTTTGCTTACTTTGGACCCAGTCTTTCTGCAGATAAGCTCAGCAGAAGCAACTGTAATAAAAAAGTAGCCAAAAACAACTAGTAGGTAATGCAGAGATGACTGGAGAGCGTTGCCCGAGAATTAAGAAGTAAGATTCCAAGGCAGAACCACTTGTTTTCATTCATTTATGGATAAATGTCATTTTCTGCAGAATATCCTAGGTGCCAATGATAGGGTTTTTGTTAGGAACTCTATTATTCTTAATAATGTTTCTAAATTTTATTGTATTTTCACATGATACATGCACAATTCCTGGTTATTTTATACCTTAATGTAGATTTACTTGTGTATCAGAACATTTCTGCTTTATTTTTTTTAGTGCCATCCTTTACCTGTGGCTTGCTACATAAAGATGATATTTATCATCTGTACAGCATTTCTTGAGATCATTTGCCTCAGAGGGGACCATGAAGCCAAGCAGCTTAATTGTCATTTTATACAGCTGGATCATGTAGAAATCTCAACAGAATAGTATTTTTGAAAAGCAGAGCAAAATTACAGAAATGACAGAACTTTAAAAGTTGTGCTTTTTTTTAAAAAAAAAAACAGTATGGATTGGAAACAGTAGCCTTGAAAACCTGACACTGACTTCTTAAATGCTAATGCTAAACACAGAAACAAGACTTTGTTAGTTCAGATTGCTAACGTTATCTAGGAAAATTTAAACTAGATTAAATAATCCTATGAATTTTGTGATTACTATAGGGCCCAGAGAGGAAAGCTATATATATGTGTGTGTGTGTGTGTATGTATATATGTTTTTCTTTAATGTGAAGAGCTGCATTTAAATGTCATAATCCCTGGATTGTGTGGGAAAGGTATGTAGTATTCCAGAGAGGAAATGTGATGCAAGGAGGGCTAGAGAGAAACACATTTTTATTTTGTTTGTAAAATGCAAAGGACAAAGAAATTTAATCCAAATAATTTACAAACGTTAATGACACCTCAGAAGATGAATTTGCCTGAAATAAATATTTTCACAGGAAAGGAGAAACACATTAATATTTTTGATAAAATAAAGCTTTATTCATACGTATGTGTCTAATATACCTAAAGCATTGTTATACAGGAACGGCTCACAGTCTTTTTCTTTGTTAAACATCGTATTCCTTTGCCAGCATCATAAGCTCGAGTGATAAAATGTGAGAGTCAGCCTGTGCCTTGCTGCATACAGGTGAGCAGAGCAAGGGGCTGTAGGGACACTGTGAGCCGCTCCGTCCGGGAAGGCAAGGAAAATTCAGCTGCTTCCAAGAAAACTGAGGCCCTGGGAATTTGTGATTTCAAATTTTATTCTGAATGGGTGAGGAAGTCCGATTCTTTGCTTTCTTACTGGGTCATTTCCATGCCAGGCTCTGCAAACAACTCCTAAGTGCTCAGCAGAGCAGCACATATATTGTTAAGGAATCACTGGCTGGACAAGCTGAAGGCTCTTTGCAACCATGTCGGTTTAGAAATCAATGTAGGGGTGATTCTGGGAAAGAGGTCCTTGTGAAGGGGGATAGCAAAACATTAGAAAACCTGCAGAGATAAGTTTTGGTCTATCCTTCAGTTCACAGATTACCTGCAAACATTTCTGTTTTTCATTCCAGACATTTATTGTTCAGGTTACTTGCCAAATTATTTCTCTAAATGTTCCTTGTTCTATAGCTCGTTGAGAAGAGGCAGTTCTATCGAAGTACCTGCTGTTCACAGTTCAGATCTTCAGTCTTATTTGAGGACATAGTTTATTTGACATTTTTTTTCTTGGGAAAAATAAATATTCTGAAGCTCAAAAGTTATCTTAGATATTTTCTGTAATTTGCTTAGCACCAGCAGAGTGCAAGTGATACAAAAAAAAGTTGTATGCCATGAAACATTGCACTTGGTCCTGCTGGGCCTCACATGGTTGATGACCCTCCACACTTTGCAAATAAACGGAAGATAAAACAAGTAATTAATGATGTACAAGGTTCTGTATTTAGACAAATATTTGAAAAAAAAAAAGAGAAGTATTCAGCTGGTTTTAATATCTGGCAATACATTCTGGTTCTGAGCAGTTTTAAGTAAAAAAAAAGTGTTCTAAAATTTTCTTTTGGGTAATCTAAGACTCTTAAGGAAAGGGAGCTTCTCTGCAGAGGTCAGTCTGTCACACGCAGAAATAGCAATGACCGTCCATGACTTCTCTGTTATGAACAGTTCCCTCCTAGTTTGTAACTTGTTCCATTATATAACTTTTTTCATAGCTTTAAAAACAAGATTCTTCTGTATATCTAACCAATCCTAACCAAAATATTTCCTTTTTTTTTTAGGCATAACACCTAGCACTGTCATTTACTACTGTCACACACCTAAAAATCACAGATATACCGTCTGGAAAAGGAATAATCAGGAGTTTATCATGGAAAGAAGATAAGATTAGCCTGCAGTAAAGATTTATTATTACAAAATTTATTATTATCCAGTTTTCAAGATTTAAGAGAACTGCACAAATTACCTGCTGGACAGGATTTTTCAGTTTCCAGTTCTTATTAGTGCTGAAACAACCAATTGTCTTGCTTTTGGAAAGGTTTTTTTTTTTTTTTTTTTTCAGTGGAAAAAATCATAAGGGATGTGGAAATGAAGACCCATCTGGTTAATAGTTGTTCCTAAGATTCCTAATGGCTTCAGCAGTCATAGATGAGGCTGTTCGGGCTGGACTGGGCTTGGAGGGGAACTACTAGACTCGTTTAATGGAGGATCCATGAACGTGTGTGGTAGTGGTAAGTGAAGAGGTAGCAGTTTGGAAATGGAAAACGAAATTGTCCCATCGGCTGGGTCAATGTTGCCTTTTACAAATATTTCTGTATTATAAATTACAAGGAAAAAAAGAGTAGTTTTTATGCACAGGAGATTGTGGGAGCTTGGATGATCCGTAAGAGACTTTGGGTTTTCTTACATAGGCACTTTCCAATTTTCTAGATGTGATTTTCCTGTTACAGTGCACACATTTATGCTCAGACTGTGTCCTTGAATAAAATCGTTTTTGGTTTTCTTTGCATTTCTTTGAAGGGCTTTTAAAAACTAAAATCATAACGTATTTTTCTTAAAATTGTTACAACTATTACGCATGGAAACACTGCTTTACAGCATTTCTAGTGGCATTTAAAACATACTTGAGTAATTCTACTGTTACTTAGACATCTGTGCTTTTAACTCAAGGTTGAGTCTCAGGGTAACTGCTGATTTTGATCATAATACATGAGGGGCAAATCTAGGTTATGGATGTTTTGACAGTTGGCTTGAAAAGTGGAATTATACAAAATAGTAGTAATTAATTAAAAATAAATAAATAAACAAACACCTTGTATGGTCAGTTCTAGCTTGTCCATGTAATATCCTGAATGCATGATAGTGCAGCTGGGCAATGTTGCTCTCCAAAATCCATGCTATTTTTAATTGAACACACTTGAATAGGCTTCTGTGTAAGACAATTTTGGGGAATTTATCTTGGTCTCAGGGAAGCTGAGTGGACATGTCCTAAGGGGAAGAACATTGTGATGCTTCCTATAAGGAGAAGAGCTGCATGTTAAGAAAAAAAAAAGGCAGATCATACTCTTGAGGAAAAAAAAAATCGCTCCTAACCCAGCCGTTAAGCTGCTTTTAGCAGCATCAGTTTTCTGCTCTGCCAGCTCTGGGTGTGTTTCTTTCAGCCTGGAAGGAGCTGGGCATCCGCACAGAAGGAGAGAGCTGCCCCTGGGCAGCCGAGCGGCGCTGCAGAGCGCGGCCGTCCCGGGCGCGTGCCGGGGGGTTGCAGCCCAAGTGCAGCCCAAGCTGAGGCCCCCAAAGCAGGACTTTCCTTCTCGTCTTTACCTTTGGGAAACCCCTGACATGCCACAGCATCAGATTTATTTAAGCAGTAATGGTTATGAGTTGGATCCTGTTATGTCCTTCTCTGACTTCATTTGGGTTGTTTCGGAGGTTGAGCAGGTTTTGGCCATGGCGTTTCCGATGCACAGAGGAGCAGTAGCGTTTTGGAGATGGTGCGGTACACCTTGCACCTCCCTATGCCAATTATTTCTGGGGAGTGGGGTTTTGGATAGGCTGCTGTTCTAAACGGCAATTCGCATCGTTTTCCTTGGCCTTTTTGAAGCAGGGACCTAGATGTCATAGCAGTTTGGAAAAGTCTGTCTGCATCTTTGACAGTGTGTAAGATAATGTACCAGGAAGTGCAGGTGAGTGCATATGAGGAGAGGAATCAAGGCTGGTTTGGCTTTCCCGGAGACCCAAACCAGTTGCTAGAGGCCCAAGGAAGAGCAGCCCCTCAAGCATCAGGGGTTCCCATTGCCAGAGGCAAACGCCACCAGTGCGGAGCTGTGGCCCTTGTCACTCAATGAGCCTCAGAAGAGGGAGAGCCGCTTGTGTCAGGGCGAGCTGGGTGCCCGGCCCCGTCAACGCGCCGGCCGGCACAACAGCAGCACCTTTCCGGGCGCGAGGCCGGCGTCGCCTCCCCTCGCCGCTCTGCGGTGCCCTTGGAGATGAGTTTCTGCAGCGCAGGTCAGCTGGTGCCGGCATCCCTGCTGTTCCTGCCCGCTCTCCATGCCTGTGAATTAGCTCTTCTGGAGGCAGCGTTTCCTGTCAGTGAGTGACAAGAGCGCTGTCTCGCGCAAGATGAATTTTTCTCACTCGCTTTCCCTCTCCCCCTTCTCTCTTCATTTTCTCTCAGTTTCTCCGCCAGCTTTCGCATCCGAGATCCCTGACTCGCTTTGTTTTTCCCCTCCCTCTCTTCTCCCCTTTTCCTTTCTTCCTTTCCCCCCCTCTTTTCTTGTATTCGCTCTTCACTTATTTTTCTGTCTATTATCTTTCCTGTCCTCCTCTGCATTCTTTCAATCCCAGCAGGGCTCGCGCATACAAATTGACCCCCTCCCAGCCAGTAATGTGATCGAAGCTCTTTGTGGCTCCTACTATCTCTATGGTAACTATCAGGGGGGTCTCCCGAGTGGTGGTAGACCCGGTGCGCGGGCCCACATACTGCGTTCCTGCTAGCATTACATACTGACCACATGGGCCTGACTGCTCATTTAAAACCACTTATTATTTAAAAAAATATATCGCCACCTTAAAGGGCTTAAACCGAGAAAATTGACCACACGCTTGAGCGCAAACAGTTTGGGGCTTCTAAGGGTTTTGAGAAATTGTTTTGTGTTCAGAGCTGCTTTGCTTGGCAGATGTGACGTTGGTTTTTAACCATTAGACAATATGTTGGTGGGTTGGTTGTTTTAAATCCCCTGGAAACAACAGTTATCCTGGAAAAATGAGTAACTACATCACAATGGTAGCCAAGAGCAGTGTAATTGCAGTGGTCGTAACCACTAGCACAGACAGGGACCATCATTAAGCATGTAACACCAGTTTGCGTATTTTAAATGTTGGGAACACAAAGGGTGTTAGGAACACCCTTTGCAAGCAGAGTGCAGCGTGCCTTTGCAGGTGGGTGCCGTGTTACAGGTATTAACATGAAAATGCAGGTGAACACTGTGTTCCCAGTACATCTGCCTGTCCGCAAGCTGGGCTCTGCGCAGGGGAGGCAGCCACAGGGCCTGACTGAAAACCTGTGGCGTGGACGGAAGAAACGGAGCCCGTCCCTTTTTTAGCTGCAATGCATCCCTTAAAAACACTGCTGTAGCCCCAGGAGCGCAGAGAAACGGAGCCGTCACGAAATCTAAGGCCATGGATGTTGCACCAAATCCATCTGCTCAAGGGAGAAGAAAGTAGCCCTAGAGGTCTTGAAAAGCATAAATTAGCGACACAAAATTAATTTGATTCAAAAGGTTTTAGAAATTATTATTTATGTGGTACATAAAATATTTAAAATGTATTTCCTGTCAGGACTGTACTCCAAACATCGGTCTATTCCTTTAAATTATTCTAAAACCACTATGATTTTTTCCCCCGAACAGATGCTTCTGCAATACTGATGTCCTGCGGAGGGATTCCATTTGTTACTCTGTCTGTTAATGCCATTAATAGCATTTATTTATGGGCAGGAATAATTAAAAGCTATCAGATTTTTTTTTTCAAATTTTACCTGTTTTTTTAAAGCTAAATTCTGTTTGATTATTCATATAGTTCCCTAGAAATTTCTGAATTTAAAAACAAAAATATATAAATCAGCTGTCTATCTCCTAACATCATGTATTGCCAAATCACTTAAAATATGCAACATTAATTAGTTAACTATACTACACTGGCCTCTCAGCTGATCAAGGAAAATACTACAAAATCAGCATCATTCTATTTTAATCTCTAGAACCCTGAAAACGACAACACTTTATTCTGTATTAATGATGCTGGAAACACTACTTTGCTCAAGATAAGAAGAATCTTCAGAAGATGATTATTAGATTTTTCAGCTGGCTCTATAATCCATATTCAGAGTTTTATTAATTGTTTAATCCATTTAAATATATATTGATAATGAGTTTTACATCAACCCATGTTTGAATAAATCACAGTAGGTAAACTGCACTTTTTGGTGAAATCCAGTCAGCAGTGAACTGGTTAACACTGTGAGCATTTAAGTGATCATAATTAACAGTCCATTAAGATGAATGGAGAAAGTTCTCACTTAGAAATACTATTGTTTAATTCTGTCTGTTTACAGACTCAACAAGACAATATTGTGTGGGTTTACATTGTCTAGGTTTTTGCACTGGGGAAGTTAGAAATCACATTTTAAAATTAATGGAAGCCTTAGATTAAAAAAAAAAAAAAAGAAGGCTTTGGAAAACAGATTTCTTGCTATAGGGAATGTTTGTTGTCCTAGTCCATGAAGATCTGAAAAAAAGCAAATGCACTGTTTTGAACAAGGGGTTTTGCTGCTAAGTGCCGTTTTGTTTTCCCCTAAACAAATCCACCTAAACAAAGACCTCACTATATTTAATCATCTCTGTTTCACAATGACTTGCATAAGAAATGCAATTTGTTGAATTGTTAATATGGATGCAGAAGAAACTCAGCCCTACTAAACTATAAGCATTATTCTGATTCAGATGGATGACTGGTTTTTTTCCCCTTTTTTGCTTTACTTTCTATTATATCTGAATACAAAAGGCAGAATTTTGTAACTTTTAGTATTTCATATGAAACCCTGTTATTAATATATTTAATAATATGCTATTATTAATTTCATCATTGAAAATATCAAATAGGCCACAAATTCAACTAAACATCATAATCAAAATCAAACTAAACATTATCATGAAAATGTTTTGTCTTTTGCATTTTGAGTCCTTAAGATTTGACAAGAATCGTTTTCATCCTTTCCTTCAGCGTGGTGAGATTGGATTTTTTTTGTTTGTTTGTTAAAAGAAAGCTCAGTTTTCCACATATTCTCTTACTTCCAAGCTCTGGGGCATTTAAGACAATCAACAGACACTTCAAGACTCACAACAAAATCACAGGAGCTGCTAACTTTACGGTACTGAAGAATGCAGCTTTTTCAGCTGGTTTCAAGTCAGAACTCTCAGAGACCTGGGACGGGCCCAGTCATAGAACTCACTATTTGAACAAGAAAGTTTTCAGTGAAAGTAGAACAGTGAAAGTGTTCAGTGAAGCATATAATTTTGAAGTTATATGTGGTTCTTTTTAAAAGGTCCCCATTTATAGGTGCAATTATTTCCTTGTAAATGATGGTGAGCGTAATTAATTATAGGCAATAAATTGTAAGTACATTTCATAGCTCCTATATGTCTAGGTACATGACAGCACTCAGAAATGAGGTAGTAAAAATAGTGAAGAGCAATAGAACAACCAGCCTTTGTACACATATTTCTTTATTTTCATATCAGTGTGGCTGAAAGTAATTTGACTAATACAACATTTGTCTAAAAATGTTTGAATTATTAATTTGAATATAGAATAACAAGAATACATTTAAAAAAATATTTTGGTCTTAAATGCAGGAATGTTTGCTAAAAGCTCATCTGAAAATGCAATTTTGCAATTAGGTTATCAAGTCTTATTAGAAAAAAACATGGTTTTGAGTAAATATGGTTTTGCCTATCTTGTGCTTTTCACTTCATCACTTAGAAACCCTGAATACCTCAATGCTGTTTTTCTAAATTAATGTTTGTGTTCTTGATAAGAGTTTCCAATGTTAATTTTACCAAGAAATTGTGTAGATTAAATTTAAATTGTGCCAGAATACCTCACACATTCTAACATGAAAAATGCATCTGGAAGACCCAGAATGATTCCCAAAGCCTCTTTGTTTGTTTGCAGGAAATCTCCCTTTATCATGTTTTATTCACAAATTTGATTTAAGTAAGAGAAAAGGAAATGGAATAAATTTCATCAGCTACTGTTTTAAATAAGTATTTTAAAATATTTTATCAGCTTGAATTCTTTTCTCAGCTTAAAACAAATTGCTAATATTTTGAAAATAATAAAACTGGAAATGGTAGCATGACTTAATGGGAAGGAGTACTTTATACCCAGAGCCCCTGATAAAACCGTGAGTCCATTTTTTTAACGAAAACACTGTTTCATCGATTGAAAACGTAATCCAGAATGTTCGGGAGGCCTAGGGCAGAGGAAGGCCGTGTTGGAGCCGGCTCGGCCTCCTGCTCGGGGAGCGTGACGTGGAGCGGCTCAGGGCCAGGGTCCCGCTTCCTCCTGGCCTCGCGCGGGTGCAGAACGGAGCTGCTGCCCCTGCGCACGCCGGGCTGCAGGTTGCCGAAGAGGCTGGGGCTGAGCGTGAGGTGCCTCTCCGCACGTGCGCAGCCATGGGACTCGGGTGCTGCTTGGCCAAGGGTGGCAGGTGACAGCGCCCTGGGCTTCCGTGGGGAGCTAGAGCTGCTCATTGACTCCTCCGAGATGCTCGCTTTTGCTTTTTGATGCCTTTTTTGATGCTTTTTGATGCCTGCTGGAGCTAACACAAGGTTTTGGCATGCAGCTGGCCTGGGTTTGCTCAGCCGCCATCAGCAGTTCGAGGCGGTCACAGAGCAAAATGTCTAGATTTAGAGATTTCCTGCTGATGAGATAGTCAGCGCCGTGCTGATCTGAGGTGACGGTATCTGCCTCCTCGGAGCGCCTGGATGCGGCTCCTGGTCCCGCCTCAGCGCCCCGGCACTGCGGAGCTCGTGCGAGCGGCAGCCGCAGCACGAGCTGCTGCCCTGGTGCAGGTGGCAGCTGGGGTCGGGGAGGCTGCGCGGGAGCCCTCGGTCTGCGAGGACGGTGGGCAGGTTGGGGGGGAGCTCGCCTGTCAGTGCCTGCATCGTATTTGTTATTAAGATTTGTGTTTCCCAGACTATTGCTTTCAGTAATATATAATCTGTTCGTAGAGGCATCTTGCCAGCAGCCTGAGGGCTGAATGTAATATGAATACGTTTTTTTTTTCTCTAAAAAGTAAAGACATATTTTGCTTTTCCTTTTATGTGATACCATTCTTTGATCATTCTTTTTTTTTTGTATCACTGTTTTCATTCATCTCTGACTGCCCTGGCCTCTAGCTTCAGTCATGAGCTGCAGATGCTTTTCCCTTCTCCTTGGTTTGTACAGTGACTGACCACAAATCCTTTGCCTTTCCCAGAACATCAACTATCGGTTTCCACAGACTGGGAGCTGACTGGTTGCGGCGTGTTTAGTAAACACTCGTCTCAAAATGTAAAAGCAATTTCTTTGTTACCGCTTTCAAGCACCTGCCATGATAAAACGCCAGTCTTTAAATGATGATGTCAAGATGTCAGAGAGGAAAGTGGCCGCATGTGAGGTCATGAGCCTCACTGAGGCGTAAAGCCGCCTCCGCAGGACAGCTGCAGGCTGGGCACGAACAGGCGCGTGCGGGAGGAGAATCCCACACAGGAAGGGCTCCTTGGGAAGCAGTGGTCTTCCTGCGGTCGCTGTCACGGAGCTGCGTGTCGCACGCATGGGAAGGAGAGAAATGCAATTTTGTTAATGCCCACCGGGCTTTTCCTTTACTGTTTCATGGCTAGGTTAAAAGAGTTGTGTGCTATCAGATTCCACTGCTTGGTCAAATCCAGCTTTACATTTGAGAACAACAGGATTTTACGAATTTGCTTGGGTAGCTATTTTTGAAGTCTTTAAACATACTGTCTAAATTCAAGAAAAAGCTATTATGAATTCTGGTAAATTTTGGAACAGCTTTAGAAAGTGGGCATTTATGAGAATAATATATTCATTTCTGATACAGGATCTGGAAGTTTCTGTCTGGTTTTTAAAACCTCTTCCTTAGGACACTATTATGCCTCACTCTGCACTTTTCTTTAAATGAGAGGAACGAGAAGAATTTGGAAGTGTCATCTTGTATACTCAGCTTGTTAAACCAGAGAGCTGCACACATATGGAGAGCTGTGGATCTTAATTTGTATCAGGATTATGGAGAGGCTTTTGAATGCTGTAGATCTGTGCATGCTGCAAAAATCAATTAGACTTACTCAGCTTGATGTAGTTGTATCAAACTAGTATTAAACTACTGCATGGTGCAGGTTTGCCTAATGAGACAGGGTGTTTTTTTTAAAGAACATAGGTAATAACTGTTGAAAAACCCAAGATGCTGTTGGGATGTGTTGCTGAAGGAAGAATACTGTTAAAATGCAAGCGTGTTCTCAGAGAATATGCATTTTCTGCTGTGTGTGTAGTGACTGACAAGTGATCACTGATCCTCCCTGCTTGGATGTGGCGTGGGGGATCTCATATTGATTGCTGCTATGAGCAGGAGGCTACAGATGGTGCTGGTGCCTCTGAGCCAGCGGCTCACCTGGCTCTGCCTTCCCTATGCATTGCCTTCTATGAGCTGAAAAAGATGATGCTAGCTGATGATGCTCTTCCTGTGTTACAAAATTTCAGAGTGTTTTTTAGTATATATATATATATATATATAAGTATAGTAGTATATATATATTTTAGATAATGATTTGAAGCTACTAGAGACCAGCATTTTTTTTTTTCGCATTTCATACAAGAAATTTTAATCAGTTCCCTTTATTGTATGTTACCTAGGAATGCTTTTCTGAAAGTGAATTTAAGGTTCCAAATATACATTTATATATATTTATATATAAAATATATCCTCATTCGTGAGCAGGGTTTAGTGGTGTGTATTACAGTAATGAGTGAATCATTGCCTGCTTTCAGGACTAGGCAGAAAATTAGCTCTGTGTTTGTTTTTTTTTTTCATTTTTCATTTTGCCGGTCTTAGGTTCATATTGCATAGGTTGATACAATATGTTTTTAAACTCCTGTTTCAGGTAAAACGGACACATTTTCTGAAAATAATAGCCCCAAACATGAGATTTCTCAGGGTTCTTAAAGCATCTTTACGTGTCTCTGGGACCTTCCAGCATGTTATGCAGTTGGTTACTTCTGCCTTTGCAGGATGAATTGATTCTTCCAGTGCTACTTGTGTGTAGATGCCTGTAGATGCCAGTGATTATTTTGTATTCCTAGCTGATCTTCAAAGCACAGTGAAGTTTCTGTATTTCTATAATCTTATTTAATGAATGTAGACCACACATTTCTCCACCAAGTTTCAGGAGTCACCAAAAAAGAAGACAAGACCTGAATGTCTCATTGATGTTGAATCTTAAAATTCTCTTTAGAGATTCACTGTAGGTATTTTTTAATAAGCTTTTTCCCCCCACCCCTCCCACCAAATTAGCTCACTGATCTAATATATACTACTCATGAAGGAAGGAAATAAAATAATTGGTTCCTGGTGAACAAGAGGTTAATTTTAAGTGATGTCTACTTGTTTGCACATTCAGGGGAAGAACCATAAGAGAAGCTGCTCAGGAGACAGAGAAATGGTTATTTTTGGGAGGACTGTGTTCCAAAGTTAGGAGAAGCCTGAGTTGAAACTCAAGCTAGAGAGGTTTTTGTTCCCTTTTGCCAACTTATTTTTCTTTCTTACTAGAAATATTAAAGAAAAGCATGAATAATGATTTGTTCTTTTTAAGGAAGGAGTGATGATTCTGTGTCATAAAACTTCTTTCCATGTTTTTTTCTGAAGTGAGGAAAGAGTGTAGCTTCAAACTTTGTGGCAAATCTACTTTATGTAACTTGTAGATTTGTAGAGTGTAACCATATGGGAAAGAAAGGCAACTGAAATATATGGCGATTGTAAATGCATCACCTACTCGGCAAGATTTACTGATGGGGTATTTGGATCTCTTCCTAAAACTATTGCTATGGAAATTTTTGAGGAATTGATGCTGTAGTATTTACTAGCTGTATGATTTGGCATGCGGTTCTCTGTTGGCAATGCCAAGTGACGGGTTTCACCTTGATATACTGTGATCCACATTAGGCCTGGCTTTTTGAAAATTGTTTGTCTTTATAGCAGATGCTGGAGGAAGATCAGAGCTCAGTTAACCTATTTACAATTAAAGCTTATGCATGACTTATCCAGAAAAAATCCAAACTTTAAAACAAAAAAGGTTAAAAAGTTATAGAACAAATGACTGAATAGAGCAAATCTGGTTTTAATTAACTTTAAAATTGGTTGCAAATGGTTCCAAAAACTTCTAACATTATGCTTGGGGAAGCTGCTGTTTTGGAAGCTCTGGCCAGTGGCGTGGCTCTCCAGGGAAGATCCAAGCGCCGGGAACACGATGCTTGTGCGCGCCGTGAGCACCAGGCACCTCCAGAAAGGCACCTCTCCCCAAAAACCCCTGAGCCCGGGACTCTGGCTGGTGGTCGCCTGCACAGGAGAGTCCAGTTTGCTCTAAGTGAGTGTTTTAACTCCAATCTGCCACTTCTGCTGCTGAGAAAATCTGAACCACATGGTGTTTCCTCAGGTAGAGACGCACCCTTTTGTAGTCACCACAGCGCCCAAACAGAATTACTCACCTCCCTGTGCGCTGTTCCTCCTGCACATTGCTTAATAAAATGCATTCAAACATTAACCTATGGGCTCGTCTTATACAAATGAATTAGTTACCTTTCTAGAGCTGCCAATAATGTGGTATTGCTATATATGTGCAATATGCTTGGAGACTGAAAGAAGGACAGTGGACAAGGGTGAGGTATTGAGGAAAAGACATGTTATCAAATGTTGCCACTGCAGCACATTTTGCAAAATGTTGTACATTTTTAACATAGAAGAAAACAGATAACAGAACATAGAAGAGAACAGATTTTTTTTTTTCCAGGGTATTGGAGAGCTTGGGTGATTTTAGGAATCAGTCTCCAATTATTAGGTGTCACTGACAGTGATGATGGAGCAGAAGAAAAACTGTTGGTATTTCCAGAGCTGTTGGTATTACAGTTTATACTGGTTTATTGTAGATAAATATCCACACTCTTAACCAATCTTAAAGGCCTAAATTACTGAGATTTGCATATAATTAGTAGAAATACTGTGTATATTTGTGAATTTAGGCTGCACATTCTAATTTCTGATGAATTGTTTACAACATGCAAATGGACAACATAAAAAATGTGTTTGTGACAGAACACTGTGCAAACTGAGCTGTTTCTCAGCTGGGATTAAAAAGAAATGACTGTTTAAAAAAATCTTATTTAATTTCTGGGGAATCTTATTTAATTTCTGTTATGAGGTATTTTATTCTTCTCAAAATGCCTTTACATATGAAAAAAGTAAAGCCCTGCAAAAAACAGGCTTTGAAAAATGCTTTAATAAGGAAGCTGAAAAAGTAATCTGAGAAATAATTTACTCAATGTAAATAATGTAGTAACTATGATCTGAGCTCACAAGATTTACACATTTTTACAATTTATTTAATTAATATCCTCTAATTATTATGTGGATTGATTAAAACATTTGGTACTTGTCTTGAGCAGCTCTTGGTCAGAGCAGTAATAATAATTAATAAATGTCAGAGCAGTAATAATCTGTTGCAGTTATTTGCCCAGATGAGTGTAGGGGCCTATCATGGAGATATTTTTTAAAATCTTTATGCTAGACGAGAACAGAGGTAGAAAGTCACTATGATACAAATCCTCCAAGATTTAAATTACTAACTTCTCTATAGGTATTTAAATCACAATGATATAACTGGGACCTAAGTGTTTAAATAGGAGCAGACTAAGAGTTAGTGATTCAATCTCAAGTGATTTAAGAAAACTTTGTCAAAGTAGGATCTTGAATCCTAGTCTCCCAAATCCCATCTAGGCTGCCCAAACACTGGTCCAAACCTGGTATGGGCTTCTGGTACCTCACCAGCTGTAGAAGGTCGGAGTCGCACAGGTTTCTGCAGGCCATGGCACAGACCTTCTTCACTGGCCTGCGGACTGCACGTGGGCTCCCCTTGGCATGGAAGGGAAGGAGGGCCAAGTCAGATATAAAATGTCTGACACACGTTGTGCTGATCCCATCCACAAGCTCATGCTTCATATTTTGTGTAAGAGGAGGAAAATATTTGTTTCAAGGCTCATGACTTAAGTCTCAAAGACAAATTTTGGTTGTCATGCAGAACAGGAGTAGCCCATGTAATTCAGCAGCATGTGTGACAACAGCAAGTATCAGATGCTTCATGGAAGTTGTTAGGTTCCGGTACTTTTACTAATAAGAAATAGCCTTCTTATGGGGGAAATTTTTTTGCTAGGTTTGACTTTGTCTTGAGTATGAAAGCTGATGTTTCTCAATAACTCATCTTATGGGAGGTTTGCCCAAGTAAGTACGTGAAAAAACGAATCTCTTGTTTCTGCTCTTGTTCCTGTCATTGCCAAACCAACCCCCGGGTGTGTGTGCATAGTGCTCCTGTGAAGTTTCAGTCCATTGGTCTTGCAAAGTAGAAACATTTACAGGACTCCATCAGAAGTGAGCAATAATTTTAATGTAGGCAAAATAAGTAGTTAATTAGTTCCGCTTTTTTTTTATTTTTATTTTTTCAGACAGGAACATTATAATTTAATGAGAATTAATATTTTCATAAAGCATGGAAATATATTGCCCCAAGCAAAAGATGATAGAACATGTTATTACAAATAGCTATTTTAAATGAATGCAATGACATTTTCTCATATTGTTGTCACTATTTTTATGTAGTAACTCTAGGTAAAGTATTTACTTGGCTCACATTACTGTTTTAAGGTAGAAGTGTTCAAAGTCAGGTTTTAGGCATAAAAATAAAAACCTAAGTAGAGTGTAACAGATGTGATTCTCTATTGCTTAGGCTTTTTTTTTTTTCCCTAAAAAATTTACAGACGGAATGACTGATTATCTGAAAGCAGAATTTAAAAGCAACAGAATTGCTTTCCCATGTGCTATAGTATTCTCTTGAGTCAAATCTATCAGACTGCTTATCTGAGTGAAACAAGCACAATACCTGTTTGAAAATAAGATACCATAAATGGAAGGTAGAAAATATTTATCAAACAAATATATTTGGGGCTATTTTACTTTGAGGTCATCGGGCAACATAACAAGCAATATAACAAGCAACACAAAAACATATTCCCCTGTTTAATGGATTTTTTTCTAAGTCTAAAACTTTGTGTATATGCTTATCTGCAGCTTCTGCATCTGAACTATTGTTCATTGTAGAAAAGGAAACCATTTCTCATTTCCAGATTCTTGGCTGGTTTAAACTGGCCTGAGTTTCACTGACCAACAAATGTGTGTAGACAATGTTACCCAAAAGCTTTGCTGAAGCTTTAAAAAGTCTCAGAAGAGCAAGAAGAAACCTCGGCCTGGATCAGATATGCAAAGCTGTAACTAAATATGTGATAATACGCCCTCACAAAGTTTTTATATGTGTATTTGAAAGCATAAGAAATTATTACATTCTTCACAAGTTACAATAGTCAGTCTATATAACTGAAGAAATGATGACTATCTTATGAACTGGCTTTCTCAGTGTGGTCTGGACTTTTATGCTAAATAAATATAAAATAGAGGCAGCCAACAAAAGTTGGTCTTGTTCCACCATCCCTGTAATCTGGAGTAACATGTTCAGTCCAACTGAGTTAAATCAGAGTAATACTAACGTAGCAGGGCAGAGGCCGAGAATTGCCTAGTTTCTGATCTTATTCCTGAAAAAAATATGCCCTAGATTAAACGTGTCAGAGTGAGTAAGGGCCGAGGCAGAGCCTTGCTGCCCGTGTTGCAGCGCCCGGTCATTGCGGCGCTGCTTGTGGGCAGCTCTGAACCCCGCTGCGGCAGCAGTACCTTGCCAAGGAACAGCGGTGAGGCCCTGAGCTGCCTCATTCCTGCGGGCTGAACTGCAGGGGATCATGCCGCAAGGGAGAGGCCACGAGGGGTGGGAGACTCTCCGTGCCCGCCGTCTGCGTCGGCACGCGCCGGAGCGCAGAGCCCCGTCCTGCTCCTGGCCATCCTGCCGAGCTCGCTCCCGACGAAGCCGGGCGGTTTCCTCCTGGTGCTCTGGTTTCCGTCATCCAGGGGTCAGCGCTAGGAGGAACAAT
Source organism: Tinamus guttatus (assembly GCF_059628265.1). Lineage (NCBI taxonomy): Eukaryota > Metazoa > Chordata > Aves > Tinamiformes > Tinamidae > Tinamus > Tinamus guttatus. The sequence continues at coordinate 5,914,690 of NW_028289064.1, forward strand.
TCTCTTTCTCTCACACAGTGGGCCTTTCCTCGCAGTAATGTGTACAGAAAGTGCATGAGGGTACAGGTTTTCTTTTCGGTTTAACTCGGACTCTTAACATTATTTTAATTTTGTTTAGGATTTCATTATAGAGCAGTCGGCATCAGCAGTTGTGTGCTCAGTCATCATATCACATGATCTAAAGCCTAGCTGCTTAATACCATAAGATGATTAGTATCTTATTACTGTTCTCTATTAAATATTGATACCAAAGTTTTCTGTTGAGCGTTTGAAAATCCTTTTAGTCAATTAACAGTAAAACAAAAAGCTTTCTATTTGGTGAGAGCTACTGTAATTATATTTACTTTGCAGTTTATTACCATATGTTTAAAATGTTTGCATGTTTGTATTACACCCAAAGACTTCATTAAAAGGACATTAAGACTGCAAAGTATAGTGGTCTGAAATGAGGAAATGATGTAAGTATGTTTTCCTGTGCTACTTTAGAACTCCTTAGGGAAATAAGAACTGTGTATTAGATGTCTAGACTCTGCACACAGCATGTGAGGAGCAGTAGGCGCCTCAAAATGGGATATAAACAAACGTATGTGATGATCAGGGAGCCGCCTACCCTAGGAAAATAGGAGCACTAGAGAAGGGCATCTGAAAATTCCCTTTTCTCCAGAGTGAAGCAGCTGGCTGTGGGCAGGAAGGAGCTTCCTTTGCTTCTGTGGGATGTGCAGGCTGCAATAAGCACTGCTGCCCTTCTGAGCTCCTGTCTCCAAGGCAGGGTATGAGGACAGTCTGTGAGACAAAGGCCTGTTGAGGGGGAAAACGTCCCCCTTATTCACTGCAGGGAAGGTTACTTTATGGAGAATAGGGCATCCTGCCACATGGCTACTCAGGCATTTTACCTGTAGCAAAAACTGGGTAAAACAAAGCAATTGTTTCAGGAGTAATGACTGGAATCTAAAATTCCTCATTTCAGGCGTTACCTCAACCACTGGGCATAGAGATGTGCTCTTGCCCATTTTCTCAAACTCAGTAGATCTTCAGGTCTTTCCTGAACTTTGTCTTAAAGAGGCAAAATGCCCCCGGAAAAAAACTGCTCTGCAGTTGGGGGGTAAGACTGAATTTTCTTCAGTCTGTGGAGCAGTAGCCTAAACCTACTCTTCCTGTGGAAGTCCTAAATCATGAAACTCTCTTAGAGAAAGGATTATTGCTGCTAACTGTAATGGCATCATAAAAAGAGTGATCCCTGCTCCAGCTCTTGGAAGACTTGGCTAGAGAGGGAGAGAGAGCTTCAGCCCAGGAGAGTTCATCCGCAGTGGATAAAGATCCCCACTGCAGGCACCAAGGAAGCGAGAAAGCCATGGCAAGGGATGGGATTTAACAAATGCTCGTGTCCCCATGCACTTACCTTGCAGAGGGCTCAGATCTGTTTTTTCTCCTATGAAAGATGAGGTTATTTTACATTTCCAAAGAGCCTCTGGCAGGCCTGAAGCATACAAATCCAACTCTTAGTGACTGAACTGTTCTCCTTTTCTTGGTGTTGTGCTGAGTCTTCAGATTTGAATAACCCGAAGATTCTGAACAGCCTCATTCTGGATGCAATGCTGGACTCTGTGGCTCAGATTCATGTCAGCATTAGGAAAACTTCCCATTGGGCAAAATTCCCATGGTCCTTTTCCATATAACTACATAGATACCCTTGCAACACTTGCCTGATGTCCTGGAAACTATTGGAGTTAACTAAAGTTTATGGGATCGTGAAATATTCAAGTAGTAGTGAATTTGTACACCACTTTTAAATATTTTTCTCACAAGCACATAAATCCAGCTTAGCAATAGTGTCAAACTCCTATTTTGTGTAATGCCCCATATATGATGGTATTTGATGCAAGTCGCTTTGGCTTTAGAGATCTTCCAGTTTATACTACTTAAAGAATAGATGCCTTTGCCTAATGTCATTTTCTTGGGTCTTTTTTATGTGCTATTCTTCTGTCATTTCATTTTTGTTTCTTACCAAGAACATTAAATGCTTCCTGCAAACATTAAAAAATCCGCTTGTGTCTTTGGCATCAAGTATAGCAATAGAACTTGTTATTACATCTCTCCATGGTACAATATAGAGGCACTGCCAAAAGCTCTCCACTATCATTGCAAACATGGGAATGGAAGACATATATAAACATAGGAGTGTAACCCCTTTCTCCAACAAGAGTTTATAATAGCAACAACGAACTTGACCCCGTGCATTTCCTGTAGGGATAAGGTGACCTGCAGGGGTTAATGGCCCGTGGCTTTGCCTTGGGCTATCATCTCACCCAGCCAGTGATTAATCCTGAAGAAATGCCCTTTGCTCCCATCATTATCCCTTAAATGGAGCCTTTAGAATTCAAAATGATTTTGGAATGGGACTTACCACTGCCCCGCACTCCATTCACTGCAGCCAACTTCACTGTAACTGCATGTCACACTTGCATAAATAACCTTCAGAGTGGGAAAAAAATACAGGACTGACCCAGCGAAAAGGACTAAAACTCCAGTGCACGGTACTGCTGCCAATAATATTCCAGCAGCAGGGTGATGCAATAGCACGAGGAAACAGCTGCTGTAGCCAGGGGAGGAATCAGAAACTGCTAAAGCATTTGCTATATGTAAAATCTTCCTGTGCCAGCTTCAGCTGTAAAATCTTTTCAGCCAGCAAGTTATTATGGTTTTGTTTGTTTACTTAGTGCGTTTCCAGTGGGTTTTCACAAACTTAGAACCTGTCCTGCCCTGGAAACTCAGTCTGAAAAGCTGTCTAAGCGATTGGGTTATTTCTTTGGGCTGAGAGGATGCAGAAGAGGCTGCGAGTGTTTCATGGCATTCGGAATCACACCCACAAAGCCTAAGCTCATCTGCTGCCTCCTCTGCAGGGCCGTCATCGGCAAATTGCATCTGTGAGTATAGAGGCTCAGGTGTTTTTATGACCGATTTCTTCTATTTTATTCTTGAAAAGGCAGTAAGATATGCTCTGCTAGCAAGATTGCAAATAAAAAAAGCATATGTAAATGTAAGGGCTTTTTTAAGCTCAGGTATTGTAAAATAAAAAATACTACTGCCCCCACCTGACTTGCTTGCTTACAGAAATTTGGCACCAGTATGGGTTATGTGTGGGTCTAAGTTGGTAGAGTACTAGGCTTCTTCGTTGTGCTTTACGGGAACATTAGCTCTCCATGAGAACAGTCCTTTTCTTGGTCTTATCACATCCTTTTCTGACAAGATACAGGCTTGGGAGCCATGCAGTAAGCTCCTGTATAGGTGTGTGTATGTCTGCAGCTACACAGAATTAGACTGTGCCCACCTGGACATACATCAATAAACCACTCTCCCATTTTTGTTATAGAGGAACTGTGGAACAGGTTAGTGATATTTATCCTAACTATAGACTTTAAAGTTTTACCTGAGGCATCCAAGACCTTTCTTAATTCTTAGATGTTAAAAGTTGTCATTTCCTCCCATACTTCATCATTTTAAAGACAATCATACCATGTGTTCAGTGCTCTTAAAGGATTTCCCATCTGAGCTGAGATCAAACATGAACAATAGCAGTTCAGAGTGCTGAAAAAGTAAGAATCATTTGAAAATAGGAGCTGGTCCTGCTCGTACAGCCATCTGCAATGTCAATCAGTTCTTCATGTCCCTCTTGCCCGTCTGATTGGGATCCATACATGCCCGTATTGAGATAAACATGTCGAATACATGTCTAGGCTTTGGAAATAGTTACATTTAATCACTGTATTTTTTGTTTCAATAAGTACAAGTTTTATCATTTACTATTGCAATCAAGCGATGTTTCAAATAGGAAGTTATTCAAGATCAGTACAGGAGAGGCAGTTTAAATAAGTCCACCGCAGGGATGCTGGTGGCTGAAGGCTGCGCTGCTATCGTGGCAGATTCCCACACTGATTCCCACAGTGATCACATCCCACCTCCCCAGGGATACCAGCTGGCTGGTACCTATGTGGGGAGTCATTTGGAAGTGGACATGTGCTGAGTCTGAGGGCAGAGCGCCCTAGTGCCTGGCTCTATTTGGCTCTTTATCAGGGCCAGTTTTGCTCAGCACTTCTTTCCATGCTACTTTTTGCCCTCAGTGTAGATGAGCCCCTGGCAAGCTGACCCGGGGGTGTAGCTGGTCGTAACTGAAGCACTCTCCATGCAGTTTGGGGTTATGGGAGGCAGAGGATGGGGTGCAGGAGGATAACCTGCTCGCTACTGCTTGTTTGTGTGAATGGTTGCAGCAGAGGGAAGCAGGGCTGTACAGCTCTGGAAACCCAGGCTGGCTCCCGCCTATGTGGTGCTTGTCTGCCCAAAGCTGCTGGCTGTAATGTCAAATGTCTTATCAGCTTCTCTTTTACTCTTTCAGTCAGTGAACCCGAACCAAGATATTAAGGAAAGCTGGGCTTTGTCGCTTTGGGGTGTCTCTGGTAAGCGTGCACGGTGGGGCAGCCCTTCTCCTGAGCCTTGACCTCCTCGCTTGCTGACAAGGCTGAGAAGGAGCCTGATCCCAGGCCCCGGGTGCTGCATGTGGCGCCCTTGGTGCATCTGTGGCTAAAGGTACCATGCAGGTTTAGCCTAGGAGGAGCGTGTTTGTTGAACCGCTTTGAAAACTGCAACCCAGACCCTACATGCTTTGGTCCTTGTTACTTAAATTTGCTCCAGCTCCTCTTATATTCCTGCTACGGTGCGGTTGCCTTCTGCTCCTTCTGGGGCACATGGCAGAGGTGCCTGGAGGGAAGCGGGGGCCTCTGCTTGAGCACCAGGACCCTGGGATCCTTTGGTCTCCATGATGCCTCTCTCTGCCCTGTGCCGTAATCCGGCTCGACAGAAAGGTGGGTAAGGTGTTGCGGTTGCTGCATTTCTTTCTTAATAACAGTCTCAGTAAACTTGCTTGGATCTTGCTTCTGGAGATGCTGTATCAGGTTAACTCAAGTGCCTGGAGAATGTGCTAGACTGGGCAAGACGCCACTGGAGAGCTGTGCCAAGGAGAGGGTGCAGCTGCGCCCTGGTCAACTCCCTCATATTTTGAAATATTTCCCCCATGTTTTCCGTAAATTTTCTTCACATTCTGAAATTTACCTTTCAATTAAAGCACTTTAAAAGTAACATGAAAAACAAAAACAAAAGGGCTTTGTTTGTTTGTTTGTTTCTTCTTGATGCCTCAAGAAGGCCTAATAAGGTTTGTGATGTCTGTCTTTAAAGATTTGTCTTCCTGTTTGTCTTTCATAAAGAATGTAGAGATTGAAACTGGTTTTGATTTATTTATCAGTGCTTTTGTATCTCCAAAGCCTAAAAGAGTTTTGGGAGAAATAATATCTTTGCTGAAGATAGATCTCTTTTAGGAGAAAGCTGCCTATCGATATATGAAATTCCTAGTATATTTTTTAGTAAAACTGGAGAAGAGAATAGATGTTTATATATATGTCTCTATGAAAAAGGGCATGTGTCTTTACTTCTGGGAATCATTTCAACTCTGAAGAAAAAAAAACTAAATTTAAATTTTTAAGTGTTGCGGCTGTTAGGCAAGAAGGAATTTTGTCTGAAAATCAGCGTACTCATTCCATTTTATTGGAAAGTTGAGGTAATAATAAACTGCATTACATTTACAAGCACCCAGTGGAAGATAATGGAGATTGTTTTTCACCTGCTCTAACAGTCAGGAAGTGTTATAATGTCTTTAAGAAAAAAATATTTAGTACTAAAAGGAATATATTGTGCTTAAAAGGGAAATACAAATTCCATCTATACAAATCCTTTTTTTTTCCGCAATATTTTTTGTTTTGTTTTTCTCCTATTAAAAGCCTGTTAGGTTGTAACAAATATGAATGGTTTTGCCAGTCTCTTTCCGATGCTCTGGAGCCAGCACTGCCTTACATGCTACCTCTGCCCATGTGAATGTACTTCTGCACCGAGTACTGGCTGTTGCCATTTGTGTGCAAAACCCGAGGGTGCAAAGGGCCGCTGCAATAGTTTGGACATCCGTCCTGCTCCGTGTAGCTGGAAGAAGAAAGTTCCTTGGGCCGCCTGTGGACTGGGGAGAGGCAGTTCAAGCGAGCAGCAGCGTTGTTGCTGTCACCCATGTGTGATTATCAAAACTGGATTTTTGCCCTGTGCTTTTCTTATGACAATGACGTTCTTGGTTGCCTTAATGTTTTTTGTTCTCTGATACTAATGACTACAAAAGGACATTTAAAATGAGTGTATGCCTGAAAATATTTTGCAAGAAATTCTCTCCAGTTCTCCCAACTCTTTTCATTTGGAACAGCTTTAGAGCAGTTTTACATTCTGTATGTGAATATAATATAACACCATGGAACCTGAAAGCTGAATGAGCCCTCTAAGTTTTATTAAAATATAGCCATAATAATTTGTTGGGGTCCCTCGAATAACATAGCAATGAAATGAGAGTTGGTTACAACATCTTATTTTGCTTTGTCTGTATTTAGTAGTGCTGACTACTTTTCTAGACATTGGCTCCTGCCAATGAGAATGGCATAAACAACCATCTTCACCACTGGTGACATTAAAAAAAAAAAAAAAGGAAAAACAATCCTTGTATAAGGCAAGCTGTACTTCTTGGAGAACTTGAAAGAGTGGGAAATATGGTGTAGTTGAGGCTGTGATTTGATAATAGAGAGGCTGGGGCCTTTTGGAAAGAAAATTGGTCTCAAGTGTGAAGGCAGCGAGACAGATGAGTGGTTCCACAACATCCCTCTTCTAAGACTGTGGAAAGCCTAGGACACATCTCACATTCATTTCTTTTTATATGTTATTTAAAACAAGAGACAGGAGAAAAGACACAAGTTCTTAAAACTTGAAAACAAAACCAATTGTGACACAACTGTTATATTAAATAAGAAGTTGTTTCTAGCCAGCTCCATAAGCTGGAATTCATGAAAAATGCCATGGTATGGCACATAGACAGCTGTGGACCTCAAGGACTTACCATGTCTCCTCCAATCTGCACTCACAAAGAATTTGAACACAAAATTGCTCAGAAGAACATAAAAGGTACAGCTTTTGTTGCTTTCAGTAGTATTTTGCCCTTTCACGTCCAACTCTTTAGCTGTTCCTCATGACCTTTCCTTTTCTTAAGGGGGAGGTGGTAGGAGATGTGCTGTCTTTGCTGGCATGATGGCACTGGCTGTTTATTGAGCCACCTGGCAGACGTCTTTTCCTGTGGCAGGAGAGTGTTTCTGTACCCGGCCCCACGCCAGACGTCCGTGAGTGCCCCGGCCGGGCAGGAGCCGCACACCGAGGCCCCGCGTGAGAGCGCCCTTCTCTCCGCACACATCCGCAGCGACCCCGCGTATCCCCCAGGCAGCCCGCGCGGCAGCAGAGGAGCAAATGGCCTTCTGGAGCAGTTCTTGTTTGCAGAGGTTTTAGTGCAGCTGTCAAGTAAGGGCAGTGTGGCTGGTATTGTTCCACCGAGACTTGTGGCATCGTGGCCATGATGCAGCCATTTATCATCAGCCGATGTCATTCCAAAACAGGGGCCTCTCATCTGATAACAGAGCACTGCTACTCCTTTACTGACTTGGTCCCTGGTTAATCAGTTTGTTCAGGTTTTGAATGCTGCATTCAAGCATGTTTTTAACAATGAAAAGCTCTCTGTGTTAAAAAGAAAGGACTTACGTATTTGAGTCACATTCTTTTCTTTCCAATCATTTTAGTTTTTGTGTCACTTGATTTGTACTAGCTGTGGCTCATTATGAGAAGTATTTGTCAGTGTGGACACTAAGGCATGCACAGCTCTACATGTGAAATTTAATTATGGGCATGGGAATTTCCTGTCCGTTCCCTTGAAATATTGTTGCTTAAAACTTGATAGAGTGAAGGGTTTGCAAATTGAAAGGGAAAACCATGAAGGAAGATAGACAGGAATAGACAGAAGGGTCCAGAGATGTCTGATGCCTGGGGATTGAAGAAAAAGCCAGGTTCCCTTAAGAGCAGTGAATGACCTTGGAGCTATTGGAACAGAGAAAAAAGAAGACACCCTAAAGGCACAGAGGGACACAGGATGCAGCCTGATGACAAACAGCGGGTCCCTGAAGAGAACAGAGAGACAAAAAAGCACTTGGAGAGGAGAAAAAAAGAGTGTTAGGGCTGGAGAGAGTCTCCTGGCCAAGGAAGCTTTAAGACAGAGATTTTAACAAAAGTGCTGTGAGCATAGGGTGCACTCGTTCATATCACAGTGCAAGGAACTCTTAAAAACTACTGTATGAGACTGGCCTAATTTTTACTTAACAGATTTTCCCCTGTGTTTCTGTCCTAAAGTCGAAAACTCTCAAGGCTGCCACAACAGGAAGGCTGTGCTGAGGGGCTGCGCTTGGCTTATCTGTAGATCTAGCATTACTAAGGCCAAGAGAGTTGTATTTCTTCTTAGCTTTCACACCCCATAAAAAATGTTTGACAGAGTCCCAGCTGCATGGCAAAGGGCTGAGCTATATTTACTGCTGCACAACCTGACAGAAAGGAGTGACTTTGCATTGAGTAAATAAAGCATCGGGCTGTGAATCTCCCTGCGTGTCCCATGGAAGGCAGTTTCTACATCTGCTTGTGAGGAGGATCATACAGAGTGGAAAATGCATCCTTACAGGTGGGTAAGCTCCTCATCACTCGGGAGTTTTGCTGCAATGTACCCAGCACGAGTGACGTTTCCCTCCCTCTCCTACCTCTCTGCCTGACTCTTCGCTCCATGCTGCGGGCCCAGAGCATTGCTGGGGCCGAGCCTCAGCCCTAGTGCGAGCAGCATCGCGACACACAGAGCCGTGGTGCAGAGCCCCTTTCATGCTCTCCCTGCGGGAGCAGGTGGCATCCTGCCCTGCACAGCATCACCAGGGGCTCCAGCACCACTGTGGAGAAACATGATCCAGGCTCAGGAGAGAAGCAAGACCAATTACCAAATTACCAATGTATTTCTTCCTGCTCTAAATCCGCCCCTGGTTGAGCACCAAGGAGAGAGGAGCTCTGCTAGCTGCGGTCTGATGCCGAATGGATGCTGTTAATCAGCAACACCTGAGGTACCATTGAAGCTTCTCAGGTGTTTTTCTCTGCCGACCTCCGTGACGCCTCTCACAGTCACTTACTGGCTGCTTTTCACCTATGAGCATCAAGCAAATTTCAACCAAGTGTTGCTAGCTTAGTGACAGTGCTGTTGTCACTTGTGCAGCTACAGAGAGCTGAATGTTATCTCCACACTCTTGGGAGGAAAAACAAGAAAACACAAGCAGGCAGGAGGCAGTTGCTGCGTTGTCTTCCTGAGTTTGCAGATGGTGTGAAAATAGTGACCTTTCATCTCAGCAGAATGCTAAAATCTGAAACTTAATTATGACAGCTTCATTTGCATTAACTATTTCAGTACATGAGCATCTTAGCAAGACATTCAAACAAGGTGCTTTTGCAAGGTGTAGCTGCCTGCCCATTCTCTGTGTTGTGGTAATGACCACCAGCTCAAAGGATGAACTTCCATCTTCCACCCTGCTTGCTTGTGACACAGTTTTCACTTGCCAGTGTGCATTGACATGTTAGAAAAAGAGAACCGTAGGTAAAGGAAATACTTTTAATTAAGTCTTGAGAAAATATGGAGTTCTTCTCTAGTGATTACATTATTCATGCTCCTGGATAGGAGGGTGGAAGGTCTCACTTCCCTGACGTGGACCATGGAGAAGGTTTGCTCAGTCAGCAGCAGTTCTTTCTGAGGGCCTCCACTGGAGCAAGTCTGTTTGGTGTCCTGTGGCACGGCCGGCACTACAGCTGAGGAGCTTTTCAGTACTGCTTTACTAACCAAAGTCACTGAATTACTGCAGGAAGAATGTAACTAACTTGGTGATCATTTGGCTACCTGCAGAATTTTGCACCTTTACAATGAGGAATGCAACTGAATTTCAGCTAAAACCCAGAAACTTAGAGCTATATTATTTAGCATTAGAGAGAACTCCTTCAAAGCTCAAAATTGTTTTTCTACCTACAGAACTTTCCTGCTTTATAACTGTAATTGCTGTCAAAGTTAAAATCTTTGCATATCTGTAAGTATTATTTCTGGCGAAAGTAGAATTTGATGTGCTTACAGTAAGAGGTATTAGTATATCAGGCTGAAGGATGCAAGGAAGTTCATACAATTGTATGGAATATTCCTGTCTTTTCAGTGCTATCATCTGTTGAACAAGAGGATAAAAATATAAAAATAGACATGTATTTGAAAGCTCTGAGTCTTTTTTGCAACTTACTTTGACCTAACACTATCAACACAGTCTCCACTGTTTGGTGTTGAAGTCACATAACATTATCTGATGTGCAGATAATGTCTCTGTCCCCAGGTAATACCTTTCTGCTTATAGTGTACTTAAAGAACAATTGCTAGGAAATGCAAACTTCAGAAGAACCCGACCCCTGAGATAAAGTAATGTAAACACCTCATGGACCCTTATCTTCTTATAGTCCAGAAAACAAAGGGTATATTTCATATCAGTACCAAATTATGAAAGCCTTCGTATCAACTTAGTTGCAGTGAAAGAATTCTCCTACTTCCCAAAGTGAGAGAGGTACCTCACACAGTCACTGAGATACTGAGAAAGAGGACTCAGCTGAAGGGGATGTCAGGATTTAGTAGAAGAAAAAAGAGGAGGAAAGAGCAGCTCGCTGTAGACTTCAGTAGCTAGAAGAGTGGGGATGAGGCCAGAGGAGAGAGGAAAAGAGATGGGGAAATAAAATGCTTAGCCATTATTTGTCCAAGGAATCATGCCAGGGTAAAATATACAACTGCTACTGAGATTCTGACAGAATTACAAGCATCAGACCAAACTGGCTCACTTGCTATCAGCTGTGACTAAAATACACTGCTTCTGCTAAATTGGCAAAAGGAAATACAAAATGAAAGGTTTGCACATAAAAAGCAAAATTTTATGCTGATTTGCCATATGTCCTTTGCCACCTCAGAGAAATAAAGATTTGAAGGTAAACATGCAAAAACAACAACAACAACAAAAAGTTGGCCAGGTTCTGCATGTTTAATATTTCCTAGTTTCCCCTAGAGTGTCCAACAGACCTACGGCAGACCCGAGCTAATGCAGAATCCCAGCACGGACTTGCCATATGAACCATCTATGGATTCCTTTTTCTTCTTTTGCGAGCATGTGATTTACACAAAGGTGAGTCTGCTTGTTGATTTTCAGTTAGAAGACTGTGTCCAGGAAATATACTTGGCTTGTAAACTTCGGGATGGGGATTGTCTTCTTCTGTGTTAGTGCCAGATGCCCTTGGTCTCTATGCAGGAGTTCTGGTTGCAAATCTGGGATTGGAGGTGACAAAGAGGTGTAAAGAAGTAAGCCAATCAATTAGAAAAGGCCTGTCTAGATTGGCACAACCTTTGCAGTGCTGCAAGCTAAATGCCAGCTTTCGGGCACCTCCACAAGCCCATCTCTGGTGCTCCATCAGAGCGGGGTTCTCTAACACAGGTGAGGTGACAGTTACAGAGTAAGTGTTTGGACATGTGGAGGTGCTTGAGGAGATAATAGGCCAGATGACACAGTCTTGGCAGCCAAATCTGACTCATGAACTGCTACTTTGATCTAGAGTTTTTTTACGCTCATGATCGCTGCTCCATTTTTCTCAAACAATGATAAATTTCTCATTTTCCCCTGTATTTGCGTAATTCGTGTAATCACTGTGAAGTGTCTTGAGAGTTCTCTGTGAGTATTCCCTAATCCGTGCTTGGGAGTTGTGTCATACTGATTAGGTGTGATGGTTTAGGATCCTGTGATTAAGGTTTTGTTTCTGTTCCTTGGCCGAATGACACTTCTGACATTTAAGGCAGCAGTGTGGATGCCCGCAGCACCGTCTTCCCACCTACTCCATAAGGGCAAAATCTGAGTGTTCCCAAGGAATCCCAAAGATGGGCTCGGGAAGGCTCATTTGCAAAAGGGCTGTGACCCATTTACACTTCCCAGGTTATAATGCAGTTTTGAACTGCCTATTACTAAGGACTGTATTCAAAAGGCAGAAGGCAGTTTCGGTATCAGCAGGCAGTGAGGTGATATATTTATGAGTCAAAGTGAATGAAGTAAGTGCCAGACTGCATGCAATCACTTATCAGAGAAATACATACGTAGGGCTCAGTTGTTCTCTCATAGTATAAGACTGCAGAGGAGCTTTACTGTTTACATCAGTATGAAGCATAAAATAGGACCAGCTAATGCATTCATATATACAAATTACATCACACTGCACAGAAATATTTTCTGCTCCTCTTTGAATTGAACATTTAAAAATATTAAAGGCCTAGGAATTCACAAAAGTTCTACATCATATACTGCAAAACTTGTGTACGATTTGGAAGCGGTAGTAAACTAAGGCTAAATACAGACCTTTTTTAATACAGAACAATAAAGGGCTAAAAGTGAAACAAAAAGAAGGGAACCTTAAAAAGGGAGGGTACATAATTCAGAATAAATTTTTAAGGTGTGTATGGAAATCCAAGGATTAGCCTGAGTAAACAGCAAAAGCACGAGCACGCTCAAGGTTCAAAGACATGAAGAAGAAATCATCTTCAGTCCAAAGCTATGGGGAAGAAAAAAACTACACATACACTTATTCATTTGTGGATATTCAGCAAAGTAATGTTCTCTTTTCTGCACAAACTCTAACAGAGAGGTTATTTCGACCCAGCACTGACAGGAGCACAAGCCTGAGACTTCAGGTGACAGCTCCTTGCCAAAATGTGGCCAACATCGCTGTCCCAGGTCTTCTGATAGGAGGGTGACCACTAACGTTGCAGCCCTCGGAGCTAGAACATGCCTTGCCTCCTCAGCCAAGAGCTCTCGTCCTACTCTTGTCCCACGTAAAAAAAAGCAATCAAACCTGTTTGGAAAGAAAAAGGGTCATGTTTGGTGGTAAAAGATAGCATTTGAATGACACACTTTGGGCATCTGATAAAAGAAGATCTGGACAAACAATTACTAACATATTTTACCTGAGTAGATAACCAAAAGTCAGCCTCATAAGAGTTGTTATGAAAGCAAATTATAATAACAAATTGCTGATAGAGTCAGATAATTCTCTGATGATTTTATTATCCTTTTCAAAGACTGTACACAGTCCCTGAACACAGATCCCCTGAACACAGCAGGAATCAGGCAGTGAGGAATTGTGACTTTTTTCCCCACAATTTCAAGTCTTTTTCTAGCTCCCAGTCTTCCCCAAAAGTTTTCTCTCCATGGCTTTATTAGGGTTGGCCTCCCACTGGTGTTCTGGCAGTCTCGTGGGCTTTTTTTCTCTTACATACTTTTTCCACAGTTTTCTTCCATGAATTCTTCTCTGTGTCTGTCAGTTGTATGCACATGCACAACATACACACTCTGCCAGTGGATGCTCAGTATGTGTGTTTCCTGTGTTGGTACCCAGGGAAAGTAATGGGATGCAGTTATCCTAAATAAAAAGAGGATGCTGCAGATTCCATGCAGTTTCAACTATTCCATAAATACATCACCCTCGTGGTAATATGTTACAATCAATGTTGCACTGCTTAAATGCTAATGTGGATATTTCAGTAAGAGGGGGAAAGGCCTTTGGGTAGCTAATGCAAGCTAATTCCCTTCTTCCTGTATAAACGTTCCAGAGGAAAAAAAAAAAAAGTAATTTCAATATACTGTTTGTTCTATATTGTCATCTTTAAAAAGAGAATCCCTTTAGCATAAAAGTCACTTTTACACATTCACTAAGCCTGACATGCATTTTCTTTTCCTACTGCACGTGTTTGACATCTGTAAGAAATATTGTTGTACGTGGTATGATACAGCCTGCCAGCCTACCTCAGCTCGAGACATCCGAATAGATGCTGCTAGAGAGGAACATGGAGTTTTAACCAGAATGATCTTGATTAGCTAAAATAATAATAAAAAGGTAAAGTGTTTCCCTTCTAAGCCTGTAACTGTGGATTTATTTCCTGTGTTAGAGAGTGGAAGCAGTGGGAGTGAGTGGCAAATGTTTCAAGACAGAATTGTGGCCTTTCAAATGTTTAAAGCTAGGAAAAAATCCTCAATTCCTTCCCATGTCCTAATACCCAAGGAATAAAGGGAAATCATTAAGTCAGAGTTTTAGTTTGCCAGTAACTTTCCTGTCTTCCTGTTTAAAGCAAACAAATCCTATTTTTTCTCTAATATGCATCATTAACATAACCTGTTAATTTGTGCTGATCTCTTATTCAGAGAAATAATTATTTATATCTAAACTTTATTCTTTATTCAAAACCTGCTCTCCACTTGCCCACTTTTTAATTCTCATTTTTTCACGGGTAAGGAAAAGACAGTATAAACAACAACAAATGATTAAGACAATATTAAACCGTACAGGACTACCCCACACTTCTGCAGACATCAAATCCCTGAGCACGATTCAGTGTCCCAGCCTCAGTGCAGACTGCGGCTGCGTTATTAAGGACTAGTTCCCAAGGGTCTTTCTTCCTACATAAATTAGCTAGAAATAAAGGCGGATGAGGAAAGAAGTCGGCATTGATAGTGCTAGATGTGATCAGCTTCTGTCTACATGGAGTATTTCAAGGCACTACCTAATGACTTGAAGTTACGGGCACAGTCCTGTAAGGTGTTAAGTCCTCCCCAACCCTTTTCATTTCAGGATGTTTTGAGGGAACTAGGGATCAAAAAGAACGATATGTAAAATACGTCGGGCTTGGACAGGCCAGTCCGAGCTCGTGTGGCGCCCGTATTCTAGCCAAGAGGAGGACGCACGGGCTGAACTCCAGCCCACACGGGGACTCAGCTTTGCCCAGCCAGCTCCAGCCCCAGCCCTGCAGTCCTTGCTTCATTTCTAGTCCTTGCTTCAGCCTGGAATTCAGCCCACAGGCCTCACAGGTGTCTTCCCACACTTCCAGCCCCTCTCACCTGCCCAGCCCTCCACATCCCGTCATGAAGCTGCCAGATCAACTCTTTCATATTTTGCTCTCTCTCCTTTCTCGACTCTGTCTCTGGGAATAGTGGTGGCTCTCCAGAAGCAAGGAATCTAGCTCATGGAGATGAAAGTCACTGTTACCTTCTGGGATGTTCCTTGAGGGATGAGTTTTCTAGGTGAACAAAGGCAAAAACAAAATCAAAAAGCATGAAGTCTCGTATTTCATGACAGACATGGTCTTTCCTAGGACAGCTGGCCAGACTAAATATAAAGCAGAAAAAATTGAACTGGTCTCCAAGGCTGCCTGGGACGTGACCTGGCACTCTTGGCGTGCAAGCGCGTATTCCATATTGCAAGGACTTTCCAAAGATTAGTAAAGTCGTAGCCCAACTTTGTCTGATTTACCCTTTAAACAGCACCCTGACAGAGTTCACCCTCCCCTGTGCATCCCAGAGCAGTTTTGGCAGATCTTTCAAAACAGTGTGAGTGCTAGAAGTGATGCACTGCTGTGTGGACTACTAAGCCTGGGTTTGCTGCTGCCAAAGCATAGCATGGTCACAAGTGGAGGAGGCAAAGACAATCTGGAGTGATGATTTGCAGGCAATTGATCTTTGCCATTTGGCTCAGCATGCCTGAGCCTGAGAGCAGCTGTGGTTATTAAACACTAGGGATGTAGCCAGCAAGCCTGCGCTCAGCTGACCATTGTATCAGTCCTTGTCGTGGTTTTTTTTTCATTTCCTTGCTCTAATTCCTCCCATCCTTGTTTGCTCTTGTGCATTGGACAAGAGGAGACCCAGAGTCTGTTAGCAAAGCAGCATGGATGCACCATTTTTAAGCTTCTCTGCCAGACAACATTTTTCAGAAGAGATGCCTGTTTTTACAGCTGAAATGCACTGATTTCCCTGCTTTGCATAAGCCCTTTCAGACAAGAGGTAGTTTTCTAGCTATAATTATGCAGCACTTTCTGTGAGGTGTGTGTAAGCAAGAAATATATAAGAGAACAAAATATTTACATAGGCATTATTATTGAGTAAAACGTACTGAAGTAAACATTCTAGCGTTAATTTGCATTATTTAAGAGGGTAAGGATGGTCCAGTGGCAGAGCTGCCCAAATGTTTATAGCTATTTGTACAACAAAAATCTTTTATTTTTCTATTCTCAGAGACATTCCTTTCTCTTGGTGTATTTTTTTACCTGTAGCTATGATGTTTGGGGCTGTCTTGCAAGACCATTTGCATGGAGGCTGATAACTCTTTGCCACAGAGTCTTGCTGCGGAGAGAGATGCAGGTGCAGGGAGTGCTGGTGCCGATCTGCTCTGTGCTCCGTGGCACAGCCTCCTGCCTGGGTTTGGGTGGCACCATGCCGAAGGCACAGCCTCCCGAAGGAACTGTTAGCCGAGATCATGCTACACAGGTTGTTCTTAAGGCCATGGTATACTCTGTAGGGATGCAAGTGAGAGCTGTTTTTTTCCAACCATTTTCTAGCTCAATTAATTTGAAACCTCTAATCTAAAAGTGTCCTGGGGAGTGTCAGTCGCACAGGGAAACCTCCCCAGGGAGCTGCGTCTGCTCCCTGCGACAGCCCTTGTACGGGCTCTGTGTCCGCCTGATCCATGTTCACCTCCTCAGACTAGCAGGCCTGTAGTTATTTAGCACAGGAAAAGAAAAACAGTAAAGGGAGAAGAAGAAACGGGAGAAAAGGAGGAAGAAAGGGGGCAAGGAAGCAGTGATCAGATCTGAATGCATGCAGTGGGCTGAGTTCTTCAGTGTCGGTTTGCCAGCTTCCGAGAAACAAAGTGTTACATATTTTTGGTGTATATTTAAATTATCTAATTATTTATCATGCTTTTGATGGATCAGAAAGTAGTGGTAGTGTTATAAAAACTCTGGAAGGAATCAGCAAATGAAAACGACCCAGCTGTTTATTCAGGCTTTCCTAGCCTCCCAAGAATGGGGCTCGCAGCGCGACGTGAGTAGGCGCTGCTTTTCCTTGGCTCGGGTCCACTATTTATGTCACAGGCAGACAGCTTGCATTAGAGTTTGGCCCTGATCTGCAGCAGCCCTGTTATTTGAATTTAATTGAAAAACATCGAGTCACAATTCAGATTTTAAAGGTTTTTAATTAGTAAAAGGTTAGGATGGAAAATTCAGCTTAGCTGTGCAAGCGGAGTCAGGCCAAGGCTTTAAGCCTGGATTTGCACAAGTTAGGTGTTTACAGCAAGCTGCAGCTCCTGTCACCCTGCGAGGGCCATGAGCTGCGAGGGCGGCTTCGCTGTGGGCCCTTGGGAAGCAGCAAATGCTCCATACCCCTGGCACAAGGGCCAGGTTCAACTCGGCTCTCCTGCTAGCATCCTCATGGGAGCAGGGGCCTGTACGTGATCTGGAACCATCCTACAGCTATTGATAGACCGTCATATTCAGATAGGTCAGTGGAAGCCCAGAATAATCCCATTCACCTAAGTGGTGTTACACCAGTGTAAAGAGACTTTGGGAAAACCAGAATCAAGCTCAGTGTGGAAAATTTTAACAGCAAGTTTAGAGAACTCATTAGTTCCCCCACTTTAGTTATCCCCATTAGTTATCCCACTTTATTGTGGACCTTGTATCTGGCTACTTTGGGTCCTGAAGATGAAGAAATTATGTGAGGATTCCATCACATGAATATCTCACCAAACACTTCTTTACCTCTCAGGGAAGTGCAAATTAATGTTTGAAACAGAGTGCACAGCTTTTGGCCTCAGTATAAAGTAAAATAACGTAGGCTTCTAGGATATTAGTTTGCTCTAAATTATACTGCGAGATGTGTAGGCCTTTACCAAGACCAAAGGAAAAAAAAATTATAACTAAGACTGGGATTCAGTATTTTCAATAACGTATTCATACACCAGAAGAAAATTGGAGACAACTAATGTGATAAACAAGCATGAGCTGAATTTTGTAAATAGTTTTGGATTAAGAAAAGAAAGAGCACATTACAAAACACAAAAATTTTTGTTTGTCATTTCTGAAACCAGATAGTTTGATTTTCAAACTAGATTCATGGGCATATCTGAGCGCAGCTCACATAATTGAGGAAAAGGAGGTCTGTTGCAGGATGACAAATTACTTGCAAGCAGAAGTCAATGTCTAGGACAGTCCTCTGTAATGGGAGGTGAGGCCAATTCTTTCATGCAGTCAAGTCAGAAGGGTTTGAAGTCAACTGTCCTCACTGTTGGAGATGTAAGAGAGGACAAAGGAAAACAAAACCTTTTTTTTTTTTTAACTCAGTCTTTTGATTAATTAAAAAGCAGCTTTTGGTTAACTCAGGAAAGTCTTTCTTAATTTAATTTATTTTTTTTTTCTAAAATTAAGAAAAGAAAAGGTCTACCTCTCTCTGCTTAGAACAACCATTCTAACCATTGTCTTCTTAGCTGAGCCAAGCACGAGCACAGCTACGTGAGTAACAGCGTGTCCCTTGGTGTGAAGGACTGTGAACATGGATAAAGGAATTATCGTATATTCTTGTTCTTGATTTGAAATTATGATAAACATTTATCTACTAATGCAAATCAAATTCCCTCTATGAAGATTGATTTCCATATAATTTGACCTTGTCTAATAAGTCTTCTTGGCCAGATGAATTACAGGGACTTTGTGCTGATTTATTTTTGCTTATGCATAAAGTGCTGTGTGTTTGTTCATTTATTATGCTTAGCACATCGGACTCAGGAAGATTATCTTGTTTGAAAATTAAATTTCATACCTTCATATCTTTGTACAGGCTTCTCTTCAGCTGTTTGACTACGGCCCTGTTCTTTAACACGGAGAAAATCTACAGGAAAAAATTTACTTCATGTTCTGAAGTCTGCATGCTAAACAATAATCCCAGAACTGCCATTGGACTGTGTATACTCAGGTTCTTACATAAGCAAAAAAAAAAAAGAAAAACTCAATATAAATGTTTAATATAAATGCTTTAAACATTTTACTCTTGTCTATGTTCACAAATACTAATATCACTCAATCATAATCATATGGTTATTGTGTCACTAGAGGGAGAATTTTCCATTGTTTAACTGCCTTATCCTTATTCTGTATTCCTTAGCTTATTCCAACTTCTATTACTCTCTACATTAACTCCCTTTCAAATTTGGAAATTTATTTAAGGCCGGATCCAAAGCTGCTGACAGTAAAAACAGAAAGGCTCACTTTCATTTTAGTAGCCTGTGCATCAGGCCCATGAAGTCAACAGTATCTTAAGTTCTTGAATGTATTTTCAAATATAACATAACATAACGCAACATGACATAATATCATAACAGAATTGTGTGAGAGGGAAGATAATTGTGCTTGCAATTATTCTTTTTCATATTATTACCTTATATTTCGTTTGAAGTAACTTCACATTGTTAATTTCTTTTGATTATCCCAGTTCTCTTTTTCCCTCTGTATTTGCTTACATTTGAAAGATTCCTATATATTGTATTCTCATTTAATCAACTGCCCCTTCTAGAGCATTTATGGCTTTAGTGTAATCATTTCAACACTGACATGTTCAGCATCTCCCTAGATACCTCTTTGCATCCAGCTCAACAAATTGCAGTCCATTCATCATTATTAATTGTTTACAGTCCTTCAGGTGGTCCATGATTCATCTCAATTTTTTTAATATCAACCTCCTCATATTTTTAAAAATATGAAGCTAAATTACGTCATTTAGCCAATTATTTAAGAGGAGTAGAATTATTCTCTTCATTGAAAAATATTCGTGTTTTGGTGGCTACATGGTAGGACAATAGATACATCTTTCACAAAACTCATCTAGTCAGCTGAAAAGATGCATTTTGTGTCTTTGATTGAGTTTGAGCTTCAAGACTTGAAGGCAAATCAATTCTAAAATAATCTCAAATATTTTTCTATTAACGGAAGTGTCAGCATTTAAATGGTGGATATGTATTATTGACTTAATACTAACCAAAGTAAGCCTAGAGACCTATAAGGAAACTGTATTTTTTTTAGGGTGATACAGAACCGGTGTATAGTCCTTTAGTTACTCACAGTTTGAGACTGAATAGTGCATATGCTGTACCTTGGAAGTGAATAATTTTAGCCTCCTCCCCCTGCAAAAAAATCCATACTTAAGAGGGAAAAAAGCATTCCCATGGAAGATTGGTAAGATTGTTGGAAGACTGTTTGAAACTGCTCAGGTGTTTAGAAAGTTAGTATTTGATGAAGGGAGAGGAATAAGTGCCCAAAGAGCAGATAATTTATTAAAAATGCATGAAAAAATGAATAAAAACATATCGTGCATTGTGGAAACGTATTAAAATTGGCTTCACAGTGTATCATGCACCTCTGCAGTTGAATGTTGCTAACTCACGATTCTGCTGAGAGTCTCAGAATATTTAGTACATTTTTTAAAGCCCAGTTCTTAAATTCATATGATTACAGTGGGAATTCCAACTTTAATTAAAATGAAGTAAGTCCCTGCTTACAAAACAGAGCTACAAGACATGCTCATGTATACTCTACAGGCTTAGAAATCAAAAGACAAGTAAAAGCAACCTGTAACTTATTGTTTGTATACACTTTTATTACTGTTAGATTGTAAATAAACTTTATTTATTTCATCTGGAAGCAGCTTTAATCAAAATGAGTAACAATCTACAATACTCAGCTAAAGAGGGGAACACAGTCAAATGAGGTAACCTACAAAGCTTTTGACTGGATTTATTACTGGATTACAGGGTGACAAACTCTGTCTTGGTAAACTAAAGCATTTGCAACAAAGGCTAATAAGGTAATAGCAAATATGTAAGCTGCCTGACTGCCAGGGAAATGACCCACCAAGCTGCCCTGTGTATTCAGCTCATAAGATACGATCAACATTCATTACCAACTGTGTGCAAGGAACCCAATAAAAGATGCCTTAGCAGACAAACCATCTATTTTTTACCTCACTGTGATTTTTGGATAATAAATTCTAGGACTATATCACAGAACAAAACGGTTTTGTTGTGAGAGTTACTACATAAGAATTACCACATATGTGAGAATTTACTCATATGAAACTTTGAAATATTCTTTCATCATTTGCTATCATGAGTTCTGGGTATCATACAAATATATAATACATGTGATAATAATGACAGTATTACTGAGTTTGCAGAACTGAGTAACCAGAAATTAGGAAGTGCCGCAACTAATTTTTTTTTGTGTAACACTTATATTTTATGAGGTTGTATGTAACTTTTGCCTAGCATAGCTAGTTAATCCCAACACTTGTATGTAATGTTGAAGATTGTGCTTTCTGTTTCATGCCTGAAGAAGTCTTTGCATGTCCAAAACTTTTTTTCTCTCCTAATATAATCTGCTCTAATAAAAGATATAGTCTGTGACTGCAAATCTTGCTTCATGCGATGTAAGTTATCTTTCTTACAGAAAAACCATGTACAGAACTTGGTCACTCCTCATAGCTCTTCATCTAATACCAGTGTGTACCCCTGAGGCAACTAAAGGCAACTAGTCTCTAAATCCAGTTGCCCATGTCCTCCTGCCCTTCCCATTTTGTAGTCATTCTTGGCTTCCATGTTTCTTGCCTGACTGATCCCAGTTTTACCAGTTGCTTTGTCAAGACTGACTCCTTCGGCTTCCAGCTCTGCTCTGATTCATGCAGCTTCTTTCTCATGCACCTGGAATGAAGCAATGAAAGTCACTGAAAACACAGATCTGACGCGCTGCTGCTTCTCTGTACCTATTCAGAGCAACCAGTACTGGAAAGTGGAACTTCCTACGTTTGGTTGGAAAAAGCAGGCTTAGTAGCTCTGAGGAATAGTGGATGCACATTGTGATTTCATAGGTACCTGGAAGCAAAGTAGAATACTTTGGAGAGGACGGTACATTCCTAATTCAGGCACATATGAGCTAGAATTAGATGGAGCATACTCTATTAGCAAGGTCAATAGCGTAGAAAGTTATTTTTGAAAATTGGGTCCAAATTTGGTTGCAGAAAGAAGGAATAAAGTATCACTGGATTTACTGGGGTTATGTTGCTCCTTTTGGCACAAGGAATTAATCTGGATGAGAGTTAACCTTAATTTTGAACTTCTATGCTTTTATTAGTATTTCTTTAGTACCATGTGAGTTTTCTGGGCATTGCAATAGCAGTTCTATATCTCTGCAACCTCCTTGGGCTCCTGTTGATAGGATAGCGGTACTTTTTCCAACAAGATTGTAGGTGCGCATTTGCTTTCTGCGGAAGTTTTACCAAGCCTCTATTCATGTCATAAGAGATTATTGACATAACACAGTAGACTCTTAAGAAGTATTCCACTGTATGCATTTAGATAGTATTTCATCTGCATAATAAAAATCTACATGAAAATTTGCTGTTATTCAAGCCCAAAAGCAGCTTATCTAAATTAAGTATCTAGTGTGCCCCATAGATTTAGGGATGGAAAACAGCATTTTGGAAAAAAAAATGATGTAAATTGCTAAAAGCAATCCAGATCATAGAATCATAGAATGGTTGAGGTTGGAAGGGACCTCTAGAGATCATCTAGTCCAACCCCACCCCCGCTAAAGCAGGGACACCTAGAGCATGTGGCACAGGGTGGCATCTAGGGAGGTTTGGAAGATCTCCAGAGAAGGAGACTCCACAGCCTCTCTGGGCAGCCTGTTCCAGGGCTCTGTCACCCTCATAGTAAAGAAGTTCTTCCTCATATGGAGATTAAACTTCCTGTGTTTTAATTTATACCCATTACCGTTTGTCCACCTTTTGCCACTGGCCACCACAGAGAAGAGCTTGTCCCCATCCTCTTTACATTCTCCCTTCAGGTATTTGTACATATGGATAAAATCCCTTCTCAATCTTCTCTTTTCTAGGCTAAACAGGCCCGGCTCGATTAGTCTTTCCTCATACGACAGATGCTCCAGTCCATTAATTATCTTCGTGGCTCTACGCTGCATCTTCTCTAGAAGCTCAATGTCCTTGTACTGGGGAGCCCAGAGCTTCACACAATACTTCAGGTGCGGCCTCACCAGAGCTGGGTAGAGGGGGAGGATGACCTCCCTCCACCTGCCCGCAACGCTCCTCCTGATGCAGGCCAGGATCCCATTGGCCTTCTTGGCCACGAGGGCACATTGCTGACTCGTGGTTAACCTGTTGTCAACCAGGACTCCCAAATCCCTCTCCACAGAGCTGCTTTCCAGCAGGTCAACCCCTAGTCTGTCCTGGTGTCTGGGGTTATTCCTCCCCAGGTGCAGGACCCTGCACTTGCTTTTGTTGAACCTCATAAGGTTCCTCTCTGCCCAGCTCTCCAGCCTCCCCAGGTCCCTCTGAATGGCAGCACAGCCCTTGGGAGTGTCAGCCACTCCACCCACTTTGGTATGATCTGAAAACATGCTCAGGGTTCACTCTGTCCCCTCGTCCAAGTCATTGATGGACAAGTTGAAGAGCACAGGGCCCAGCACTGATCCCTGTGGGACACCACTGGACACAGGCCTCCAACTAGACTTGGCCCCATTTATCATCACCCTCTGGGCTCTGTCATTCAGCCAGTCCTCAATCCACTTCACGGTCCACTCATCTAACCCACACTTCCAGAACTTCCTTGTGAGGATGTTATGGGAGACAGTGTCAAAAGTCTTGTTGAAGTCAAAGTAGACAACATCCTTGGCTCTCCTATCATCCATCCATTCAGTCATCCCATTGTAGAAGGCTATCAGGCTGGTCAAACATGACAATGATGAATCCCCTTGGTGAATCCATGCTGACTTTTCCTGATCACCTTCTTTCCCTTGACATGCTCAGAGATGGTCTCTAAAATGAGCTGCTCCATCACCTTTGCAGGGATGGAGGTGAGGCTGACCGGCCTGTAGTTTCTTGGGTCCTCTCTCTCGACTTTTTTGAAGACTGAAGTGACGCTGATTTCTGCCAGTCCTTTGGCACCTCCTCCGCTCTCCCTTCCTGCCTTTGGTAGCATACCAAGGCTTGCAGGTCTCCGCAGCAGGTTGGAGGCGGACAACACAAGTGGTTGGTACACCACTCCTGGGCTACCTGCTTTAAGACGATATTACATTTTTTTTTTTAAAGTGAGCAGAAGCTGCGCCAGATAACGCAGTCTAGTGCCGAATGGGAAATCAGAAAGTGGTGGAAACACTTTATCCCTGTAACCTGGCAAGGCTCCCTTCACACAAGCTTTTACTAGGTCAAAATTTGCAAACAAACAAGCAAACAAGCAAACAGTGCCAGCAGGAAAAAGGAGCTCACAATATTTATGAAGCTTTTACAAAGAATTCTTTCAAAATTTCGTTATCATTTTGTGGTTTTTCTTCAGATAAGAAGCTTCCTTAAGTTCAAAATTAGCCAAAGCTGAAAAGGATTAAATTTTATTGCAAGGTATGATTCTGTTCAGCCACTGTATATTATGTCACGGTGAAAATCTGTGTGTAAGTAGCTAGAAAACAGACAAATGAAAAAAAAAAAGGGTAAAACCTCAGCTGTAATTTTCACATCAGCCTTTTATAGTCAGAGTACAATACAGCCGTTTTGTGGTATCATAAAGAGTTGTTAGTTGTTGTTCTGGTGATTTAAAACCCTAAAATTGTCAACATAGTCTAGAGTATAACTGTGCACAAAATAAAGCTATACTGCATAAATTCCACAGCACCTTTTTCATTTTGCCATTGAAATAATAAGTTCAGTTACTGGAGAAAAGGTGTGTGTAGCTTGTCGTGGCTTTCATGAACTGGTATATGTGAGTGTTGAATTATACAGAAATTCAGTTCACAAAAAATGGCAAATTGTGCAGACATATGAAGGTACAGCAATACTCTGACAAGCAAAACTTACAAAGCAATATTTATACATCCATTGCAAGACTCTTACTTTCATATCTAGAAACGAATGTCAAAGTGAGCATTACTGCATGGGTAATAAGATGTTCCAGAGTTGGC
Organism: Tinamus guttatus; assembly: GCF_059628265.1. NCBI lineage: Eukaryota > Metazoa > Chordata > Aves > Tinamiformes > Tinamidae > Tinamus > Tinamus guttatus. Next base: position 5,939,555 of record NW_028289064.1, read on the forward strand.
CTTAACTCTGGCATTTAACTTTTGAATATCTGTCTTTACAATTTTAATAATATTCTTTTAATATAGCTTTTTACATGATATGTATTTAGAGCATCAGACTCAAATTGCAGGTCCCCACAGATCACAGGAATAAGTGCATGCATTTGCAGTTCTTAACCTAGGAGCTAGGATTTGGGGTTATATTATAATTTAAATCAAAAACTGTTCATTTTAGTATACGCATAAAACACTTGGGGCTATCCCAAGTCCCAAGATGTGTCATCAACCCAGGTATTATACAAATCTTTCAAGAAACAGCAAATTTAATGCCTGAGTTTAAAAAAAAAGGAAAATTGTGAGAAGAAATATGTTGAAAGATATTCTAGATCCCTTCGTCAAAGAGAAAGAGATAATAACATTTGATAGCTAAAAAATATAATCTGTAGAAATCTTAATGATACCTAATGATTCACATGAGCTGTACTGTTAAATTTACTATTCCCATTTTACAACTAAAAAAAAAGAAATATGAGAGTGGACACTCACATTTTCATCTTTTGGGCTCATAAAACTTTGCAACTTAACCCATATTTACCCATCTAAGTGTCATGTTTTTATGTGCTAATGACTGAGTCCTTAATACGAGTAAGAATTAAACTAACACACAAAGGAGGGAGAAGGTGTGATGAAGCAGGAAAGGCTGCCATTCCGACAAGCACCTATTGATTAGCAACCCTAGCTGTTGGAAAGCGTGATGGTAGAAGCTTTTTCAAAGGCCAGGTAAGTCTTTCCCCTCTGAAAGCAGAAGCTTCAATGGTTCTCAGTCAATGTCAGTTTGAGCATTGGTCTCAGGAAAACTTGAACTCTTGCAAAGCGTGCATCCACTGAGTTTCAGTTTCTTATCCTCAGATTAACTGGTCATCCTTTGGCTTCTCTACAGTCTATTCAATTCTGTTTTGGAATTTTGAAATTCAAAATCTTGCTCATTTTCCTCTTGCTTTTGTGCCAGGAGCTGAGGACATCTAGTAATCAGTATTCTGCCTGTGTCAAACAGCAACTTTATAAGGGAATACTGCTCTTTGAACCCTTATTTTACTGCTGTGTATGACATATGTATGACATGCTGTTTTGTGGTTCCCTAAATGTTCTTTACCCTAAGTAAGCTCCCTAAGTATTCTTCTGCTCTTTTTAAGGAATTTACAGTGCCACAGTTTTTAACAGAAATGGTTACCTCATCAAGTAATTCTGTTGATTTCTATTAAATACTCCAGCAGATGACAATCTCCATTTCAAGAGTGCGGCTCTGTAATTTAGCTAAGTAGAGGTCAAAACTCTAAGGATATTTTTTTCTAAACCATCCTTTAACAGTTTTTCTATCATCTTCTTATCAATGAAAATTACGCCATGAAAACATCAGGTTCTTTTTTTTTTTTCCTTGTCGCTGGCATACTTAACTAGTATTTTTATCTTCTTGCTGTCTTTATGCTTTTTGTCAACTTGCTGTGAATTCGGCTTTCTCTGTTGAGTACCTGTCTACATATGTCTTCATGCTGTCATGTACTGATAAGCATACTGGGGGAAGCGGAAATGCAGCCCCCTCCTCATTGCAGGCATTTGGTTAGGAAGGATTTCAAGGTCCCATCTTGGTCTGATCTGGAGGGACACCTCAGGTCCCCTAGTGCAAGTTCTGTACATAGATAATTATTCTTTAAAATAGCTTCTTTATAGGCTTTCCATATATATGTGTGTATGTGTATGAACATTGCTTTTTGCTCAGGTTTTCACCTTTTTTGGGGAGAAGCTCTACCAGCTGCCTCTGAAGTTCCTGCTTCCTTTGCTTGGCGTAGGCTGCTGGACTTTCCCCTGGGGAACCTGTTTTTCCACTTTTGATGGCTGCAGCTGTAGTGTTAACTCCCCGAGGGAAGTGCGCATCCCTGGGAAAATGTTCAAAAGTCGGATTCAAGTCCTGGACTTGTAGGGATCACTGGTGTTATCTCTGAGAAGAGTTAATAAGGAAGCCAGGAGGTTCTTCAAAGATTCCGGAGAACAAGCTGTCCAGCAGACACTCTTGGATCGATTTACATTGCTGCAGCCGGAAAGAAGAAAAAAGCTTTTGACAAAGAAATTGCTGGCTTTCAGGATGTGGTTTGACCAGATGTAGGTTGGCAAGGGTTGGCCATTCACCTGCATTTCAAAGCAATTCTTCTAAGACTTCCTGGTTTGGAATGGTTACTCAGGAGACTTTCCAGAATAGGTGAATGGTGCGTAGGTGCCAGCTGTGACTCTAGTTTTGCTCAGCTGCATGGCTTATAACAGTACTCAGTTTGCCACTCCTGAACTCATTTATAGAGAGGTCCTTTTACCTAATGTTGACTCTCTCTCTACAGCTTCTGCTCATGCTTAGGGCTTGCCAGCTTCCTATATATCATAAGTGATTGGTTATTGATTTGACAGTCCTCTTTACCCTTGTAACTTGAGCATCCCTTTACATTCAAAGTTCTTCAGAAGAGGAAGTGCAAGACTCAGCACGGGAGCTCTTCCTCTTCTCTCCTGGCAGTCAAGCAAACTTTCTCCTCTTTCGCTAAACATCCCTGGAGAAACTCTCAACTCCATAAGCAAAATCACAAGAGCAACCTAACAGGGGCTCTTGAGACACCAACCTATCCTTTTAAAACAGTGGTGGAGTAAGAGGAAGACCCCTTTTCAGTGGGTTCTGCTTCCAAAGGGTTCTTTGAGATACAACAGCAGACTGAAGGTCTCTCTCTTTTTCTTTTTTTCTTTTTCTTCTTTTTTATGATTATGGGTTTCTGTTATCCCATTAGTTCTCCATCTTAGGGCATCCACCTCAGAAGTGGGGTGAGCACTAAGTGAACACCTAGTGTTCACTAAGGTGAACACTTAGCTTCACTTGTTCTTTGTACAGACCATGCCCCTTCAATCCTTACTCCAATAGTCTTCCTTTGTCCAATGGGAATATCTCTTTCAAAAATGCACTGAATTATCTTGGTGGGTGTTTTCTACCACTAGCCAGAGGTAGTACTTGTGCTTTTGATGTGCATCTTTGTGAAGTACCTGTGTTTCTGCCCTAGAGCTGGTTTGTTTCTGTAGTTCTCATTATGTGGATTCTCCATGTCTTGGTTAGAGGAGTGTCCCTTCCCGGAAACTGATTCCATGATCATAGTCACGCACTAGCTAAGCAAAGATATGACTGCAATGATTCTTTCATGGATGAAGGCAATTTTAGCTCCAGTAAAATTGGTACATTTTTGCACCATTTTTGGTACATTTTTTGGTACATTTTCTGAAAACACTGCTTTTCAGTGCCAAGACTCCTCAGTGCCAAGCTTGCCTCCAGTCAGCAGTACTTAATGGCTTCCTGGATTACCATTTGCCTGTTTATCCTGGTTGGGGATATCTTGATTAACCAGAGAAAAGTTTCCACCAGGCACATGCAGCTGGTATGTTGCCATATAATGATGACAAATTGGACAGGACTTTTTGATCAGCTTGTCAAAAAGGCCCTGCTTGTCTGTGTCGTCAAGCGGAGGGTTTTCCACTGGGGAAAGGTTGGGTGAGGGTTTCCGAAACCCCCAGGCATTTCTCCCCATCAAGCCTTATTCCTCATTGCCACATAAGCTTGTCCTTATGTCTTTGGTCCAGTGTTTGCCAAACAAATTACTTTTTGTTCCATTCTTGATTTTGCAGTGAAAACAGCCTTGAAATTATTATTTCAGTCAGTAAAGGTGAGTAAAGACCTTTATAAATAGACCCCTGTATATTATGTCTTTTAGCCTTTACCATTTATACTAAATGCCTTCCTAATTAATGTCAGAATTTCATCTTAGTCATGCAAGTGATTTCTGTCAGCTACATGCTTCCCAGACTGAGCTGTCTGGCATACCTTTGATATTATGGGCATACTCTTGCACTGAGACAAAAATATCTGGCTAACTCTGCTTGTGTATAATTACACTGACAATATGAGTGAAATCTGAGCATATATCTCAAAGAAAAAAATACAGATAAGTTGCCTTTCTTATGTGCTATTTCTCTATTCAGTTCTGCATTTGATTATGTTCTGCTTTCTCTATTTTTGCTTTCTGTTTTCTTGGGCTTCTGATTTCTATAATATCTGCTCTTTCATCTAGCATCTAACTTATTTCCAGTCCCATAGTAGATGCAGTGTTTTATTGCTGAAACAATTGCAGACTTTGACTCTTCCTAATTTTGTCTTGCCTTTGCATGCAGTTCACATTCACCACAGTACAATTAACCTCCTGTGAACTGATTTTTTCTTGTTTGCATTCAACACAATTAGATTTTAATTTCAAAAGCCTTGCTGTAACTTCAAATATTGTATCACTTGTGTGTTCTGTCCAACTGTAAATAGCATGCAGACTATTCATATTCAAAGTTGTAATCCAGTCTTTGCATGTAGCAGTTTCTTAATTATTTTTTTTTCCACGATTTCCACTTTCTACCTATTCTTTGCTGTGGTCTGCAGACCTTTGCAAAATGCTTTTACTTCTTAGAAACACAACAGATTTGCCCAAAGGTCTGTATTTTCTTTCAAAACTTTGTGCAATCTTTTATGTGGTTTCTTGCAAATCCACTCTGATAATATTTTTTAGACTTATCTTAGAATCTTGATTTGTGTTGCAACTGCAATTTTTATGGGCTTACAGTTTACTACATATGAAGTTGTTCATGCCTCCCCCTTTTTGATTTATGTGAAGCTCATACCCCTTCAACTTTACCTGCAACTTTACCCTGAAGAATATTGCATATTTCTTTAATGCTATGTAACATCTGTCTTGCTCTTTCTCACCTGTATAGAAGCTATTCAGCAAACCTGACAATAATTTTAGGCCACTTTTTCACCTTCTCAGGAAGAGAAAGAAATCTTTGCCCGCTTTGCTGATGTTGTCTAATGTATTTCTGAAAAGCTGGAATCATACTGGAGTCCATAGTGGTTTTCCTTTTGTTCTACTCATGTATCTTTTCCATTGCTGGTACTACATTATTTTCTGAGATGGTAGTGAAAGAGAGCTCCAGATAAGGATTTATAAGGTGAATAATTATTATAACCAAAGAGAACCTAACCTAATTATTATAACCAAAGAGAAGCTGACATAGGAGAAAAATCCCTGTGTCCTGCTCCATCATGTGCTCAGCACTGACTGACCAAAGCAGGAACTATTTCAAACCAGAACGCTACAGGCTTCCTAAAGTGCTTTTACCATGAGTGTTATTTAATGTTCACAGGTGTTATGTACTTAAAAACGTCTCTGAAGTCAAATGAGGAAGAAACTAAATGATATATTTATGCACCAAATTTAAAAGACTAAGTTTAAAAATTGGCTTCTAATAACTTACTGTTTAGGAGTTCCTGCATTCAGAAAGTTGTTCAATGCTGTTTTTAATGGAGATATTCCAGAAAACTGCTTTCAGTTCCCAAATGACTGATCTCCTTCTAATTGAGCGAAACTTGCCAACTCTCAGATCTACAAGATCCACAAGAAGCACACACAGTACAGGTACAGTATTTTAACATAAGAAAGATGTAATTAAATACCATGCTTCAAAAATCATCACAGCTGAGACACCACCATTTTGTTTCACTTTATGTACAGGAAAGAAACAAAATGGAAACGGAAGATAACAAGAGCCTGCTTGCTTATTCCTTGGTTCTTTTTTTTTCCCAAATAAATCCTTTTGCTTCTTCTCTAACAAATGTTCTGGTAGCTTGCTAGTGAAAATAAAAATAGGAAGTTAGACAATAGTTTGTGGAGAGCCTTTTCACTTGGGAAGTAACACTGCAAAGTCACTTGAGTATAATCTGTAATAATTCCTAGTATAACAGGGAAATAGAAAGCAAGCAGCAACAGCGAGTGCCTCCCAGCCTTGGCGGTGACTACAGCTCTCAGGCGGAGGGAGCTGATGGCTAAAGGCGACTGAGGCATTTAAAGTGACCAGGCTGATAGCTCTCCTTTTAGGTCTAGATCACTCTCTCAACAAGCATAGATTGGTGGTCTATATAAGATTTTGTGGAGTAAAAAAGTTTCAGGAAACCGTTTTCCAAAATACTGGTAAAAGAATGAGACAGAATCATCTATAAAATAACCTAGAGCATAGGGCAAGGTGTACTTAAATTATAGTCGGAAGATCATGGCTGCTCTTTTTTTTTTTATTTTTTCATAATTCTTAAAATCAAGGAGGCAGTGTATCCAGTTGACCTTAGCTGCTATTACAAAATGTTTATTGGATATTCTTTTTTGAGAGGCAAATGATGTATTTTTCAAGTAAATTGACATCGAATAACAGTAAGGCACAGAGTGAAATTAGTTTTAGAAAGGTGATTACAATGATACTTAACGTTTGCTATAAAGACAAGAAGACTCAGGAAGGTCTCACTGTCACATCCATGGCCCCTTCCAGTTTGGTTTGGATTTCAGTATTCCTGAACTCTAAAAAATATAACATAGGTGGTGGGATTTTGGCACAGACAGGAAGCACTACAGTTTGAGAAACATAACTGTTTTGGTGAATTTTGGATCCTGCCTGGAGGATGACTCTGCTAAATAAGAGCCTTATCCACTTGTCTGCTTCATATGTAGAAGCAGGCAGTCAGTTCTGAGCAAGCCAGCTTAGCTGTCTCCTACAAATTCCCTGGAGCTGCTTCCCACTTTTACCAGCTGTAGGGGATAGGAGAGCATGAAGAGTCATGGAGAAAGAGCACCGAATTGAGAAGTGCAGATGCAGACTCCCAGGACACCCCTCTCATCACTATTTAGGTGTGCAAGAGGAGTAAACTGGTCTAATACAACTGCCTATTCCCCTTCCTCTCCCAAGTTTAGGAAGAAATGTGTGAGGCCACCAGGGAAGGAAGAAGCAGCAAAGCGGAGGGGAAGGCAGCTGTGTAGATGTAGATGTAGGCAGACTAAAACTGTCAGCTTTTTGGGGTTGTCAGCAAGGATGAACCGTCTGTGGGCTGGCAAAGGGAGGGCTGGTGGAGAGCAAAGCTGTGGCAAGCAGTGAGAGCAGGGAAAGGGGGTGCGGAGAGTGGAAGCAGAGGCTGCTGTTGGGCTTGAACCGGAGCGGTGAGTTAGCTTGCTTTCCATTGCAGAGAAACGCTACCAAAATAAAGTTGACAAATAGAACCTGACTATAAAATCAAGCGTGGGCTAAATGGAATAAGTACTGTAGGACCATTCTTAAATATTTGTATTGAAGGATATCCCAGGTATACGAATGACCTTGACCTCAGAGTCTTTAATATTTGCAGCAAATAAGAGTCTGTTTTTGTTGTTGTTTTTTTTTTTTTTTTTTTTTTTTCCAGCTGGCTGTCTATCTATCACAACCATTAAAGATGGTTGCTTTTCCCAGTTTTCATAGATGGTCTTCATTTTGGAGTTATTTATCAATAACTGACGTACCATTCAATATTCAGTATTTTTGTCTCTCACATAAAAGTTGGTCTAGATAATGCCACCGTGCAGGTTCTAACCCTGTGCTCTCTAAGCTGTCCTCTCAGCTTGTGGGTGACTGAAAGAGCGAACATCCACAATCCTCTACATGCCACATGAAGGAGAAGTCAATATTTATACCCAATAGTTGATAGAATTCATTAAATATATTTTGCTAAATAACACTATATTACATATTCATTGTCTAATATTTGCCCACAGAAGAGGTATTTGTTGTTTGAACTGAATGCCTGGTTAAGAAGAATTAAATGAGGACAACATATTTAATATTTATTTGGTAGCACAACACAGTAGACACGCAGGAGATGAGAGAGAGTGCAAATATAAGAGGAAGAAAAGTGATTAAGTGACACAGTCAGAACACTAAATATTCCTGTATGACTACAGTGATTCTGAGGAAAACAAAAGCAAGAAAGGCTTGGGTATTTGGGTTTTAGATTTTAAAATTTAAGTACTTAAAATAGCAATATTTAAGGAGGTCTGTAAATTAATATTCATAGCATACATATTGATTTGTCCAAAAATACATGCTTTAGGAAAAATCCAGAGGTGATCTACTTTTCCAAGTCTAGACCAGTCAGCTGCTTTATTTTTGGAAGATCCTTTGTCTTCACCGAGAGGCTCTTTGTATGGGAAATTTTTATTTTTCTATTGTTTCAGCCTCTGATGTAATTTTAGCAAGAACTTTTACTACAACAAAATCTAACCACAATGATGACGATGACGGCAAACACACATTGCTGAGAGCTGTTAAACTTCTCAAGGCAGTTCTGAGACATTAACTTAGGGAGAAATTGTAGGGAGCAATGGGATTTTGTGAGAAAATATATTGCAGAATTTTCACACAGAAGGTGCTTTAGATGGTAGTTTTTTTCTGATAACATAGCAAATAATGTTTTACACTTGTAATAAAAGTAGCACATCTTGCTCTGTTTTCTGAAATATATTCTTTGAGGACAAATGGAAGTCACACCTGTACAGACAGAGCTTTCTGGCTTTGAGCCATTTATGTAGTGGTTTGTGGAGGGAAAAAATATATATACACACACACACATGCACATATATATAAATATATAAAAATAATATATTATAATATATATTTATATATAAATAATATATTCTATACGTTTTATTATGTATCTTTATATAATTTTATAAATTATTACATATTACATATATTTTATATATTATCATACATACATATATGGTATATATTGTATATATGATTATATATATTATATATTATGTATATTATACATATAATATAGATACTGCAAGATGTTTAATATTGAATTTTTATTTTATGAAAGTTTATTACCAGAATATATCTCTGCTTGTCTAAATACACATATAAATATACATATACATATAAATATAAATAAGCTACATCGGATAGATAGTGGAATGTTTATTTTAGCAGGTATGTCTTTGCATACATGTCTGGGGGTAGAATTTCAACACGTATATAATCATGGAATAATTCTACATCCTTTTCATATATTGGTTTCTAGCCATATTCTTTCTCTGGTGTGTGTATTCGTGACTTTTCTAGCAATGCTTTTTTTCTCTATCTGTATAGACTTGAATACAGAATTTATATCTTTCTGTACTTCTGACACCGATGATTTTTTTTTCCAATCACAATTAAGTGCATCATTAAAATAAAGACATTTGAAGAATCTTTACAGGATTGTCCTTAGAAATGCATTGCATGCATCACATTTGTGGTTTCCATGTTCTTAGTAAGTCCTGCTGTCCTTGCATGATTTAACCACAGACTACTAACCTTGTTAAAGCAAGCTGAAATAACAGTAAAAACTATATAACTTCAAATTTATTTTTTATTTTATAAAGAAAACGTTTTTGAACATCCCCAGCCAAGTTCAGAATAATTAACCTCAATTTTGAACTGAATAATAACTTATCACAAAATAAATCTATGACACAGATATATCAACTGTGAAAAAATAATTCAGATTATGCTTGTCCATCATATCTTTAAATTCCGTAAGTGGACTCCCAAACCTTTTATAGAAGTGATATCCCCAAAATGAATGTTCCCCATCATTGATTCCTACAAACATTTGCTGTTACAAACCTTTCTCTTTATTGTTTTGGTATGTTGTGGTTGAACAGTCTTCGTGTGCCTCGCCATAGCTATACGTACTACACTTCTTTTATAATGATGTCTTTTTTGTTTTCGGCTTTGATTTAATGTTTTTCTCTTCTCCAGCATCTTTTTCTGCTGCTATCTTTCTGTCTTGTAAGTGAGATCATAGTAAATGCTGCAAATATTCATACCTACCATTTTAATAAATGGGAGATTGGTGTTAATGTACTGAAGAATAGAATTGTATTGTCTGAGATTTTACCTCTTCATAGCAATAAGCAAATTATCTGATATTATTTAAGCTCACACTTTTCCTTTGTCATATAAAATCCTTTTGTTTTTATCCCTAATACCAGCTTTTCTGTGGTAAAACAAAGAATACAAGGAGGGACCACGCAGGAACAAAGCAGCACAGCAAAGAATTGTTCAGGGAATTAAAATCAACTGGAACAGAATGTAAATGTTAGGATGCTGGTTACAGGTTATTACTGAATCGCTGTCGTTAAATCCTTCAGTGCCTAGACCGTTTCTGTTTTTCACATGCAAGATACAGCTGTAAGCAGCACAGCACCTGAGGGGGTGATGGCAAAACCACGAACACAAAAAGAACTGAAACTGCTGCTGTGCAGCAGCCATCTTGCTCCACTCCCTTATGGCCCTCCAGTTTGCTCTTCTAGCTGTTTTCTTAAAGTTATAGCAGTCTAAATTGGAAAAAAAATAGTCAAGATTTCCCTCTGGTGTATTTCCAAATCTGCGTGCTTTTTGTTATCACATCTGCAATTACTGTGAAGTAGAAAAGGACCTTGTTAGGGTCAGGCATCTATGAAACCGAGATATAAAATGTTCTCTCTGGAGAAATAGTTCTTTGCCCCCTGGTGGTGAATTAATTTTGAAAAATATTAAAAAATACTTCTAGGAAAATTTACTTGAAATTAAAAAGAGACACTAATTGCTTCAGTGAATACAAATAACACTGCTAAGCAATGCTTAATGTGTCGGATAGAATTAAGATCCGAAATGAACAAGCACTGTGGATCTTTGACAGTCACTGCAGAATAGGACTCAATATCACCGTTTGAAAATGTATGAGATCTTCAGTATTTCAGTACCATGTTTCTTATTTTGCTTATTTTGGGTGTTCAACACACGTGTCTTGAGAACATACTGCAGTCCTGGGTATCCCTGATTACTGTAAGTGATGGAGCGATTACATTAATCTATACAACATCTTCAGATATGCCCCTCTCTGGAGATTTGTAATATCATCCATACAGTGAGAGTTCCCATTCTGGGAGACTGTAGTAGCATTCCCTGAATGAAAATATTGAAAGACCTGTACATATGTCTACAAATTGTCTTGAGATTTTCAGCTTGAGTACACTGAGCATCTCCATATGTGAACAACATACCGGAATAGCATTCTTAGAGCAGTAATAACAAAATGGACATGGAAAACCATGCACTTTCAATTCAAGTCACAGATCTATTTGCAAGGTGTCAAGACTATATTATTTAATACAAATGTAACAGCTGTCTAATAACTGTTATCATTCTTTTAATTCCTTAACCTCCCTAGCTTCTGCCTGAGACAGTGTTCCCCCATGTTGCTGTTCTTCTTACAAGAAAATATACATTGAAGTAAGACAGACTGTTGTCATGTCGTCTAGAAAAACATCATGCATTTATATTGGAAAGAGGCCATTTATAAAGATCAAGACTTTCAGATGTTGATTTTATATTATTAGGATATGGATGATATTCTGAAGTCGAGCCCTCTTTAATTACCCATCAGTCTCATTTCGTGTGATGTAAGCGTGGGTTCAAATAACTTTTGGGTTTGAAAATATCATCATAGGCTATGGCATGCTGAGTAGGCAAGTACTGTTTTGGCCCTAGCTATGCAACATATCAACAAAAAAGAAACAAAAAAGTGTAACTAAAAGGGAGGTCTGAGCTGCCCAGGCCAGGGATGATAAATAATACTCTTTTGTGTTGTATGGCCTGTAACATAACCAGCTTTCTGGTTCTATCTCTGTTGCTTTTCCTTCTCTTTTCATTCCCATATCTCTTTCTCATTATTTTGACTTACGTCTGGCCTAAGGTAACAGCTGGGCTACCCAAATGGCATATTCCTTCCAAATCTTTCAGTAGGTAAAATTGCCGCAGAGTAATCCTATTCCTACTTGTTTTTCCTGCTCATGCTGGATGCTATCTCCCCTCACTCCCCACTTCATTCTAACCCAAGTGTTTGTGTGGCTGTATTTTAAACTAGATCTGTGAGACGATTTTGGTGTAAGAACAGAACGTCTGGAAAGCCAGCGACCAGATCACTCGCCTACGAGCACACCAGGCCGGCAGCACCTCCGAGCAAGGTCGCTGCGTCCTGGCTCGTGGACGGTGCCGGGGAGCCCGCTCGTCCTGCACAGGTCCTCGAAACGCTCTCCCAGCTGCGAAACACAATTCCTGCCTCCCCACTGCTTAGCCTCGCTGCTTGGGGAGGCTTTCTTTGAGTCTCAGGGTATGGCTATACAAAGGGTTTTCCAGTAGGAAAGCCAGTTTAAGCCAGGCAGTTTCCTGCCTGCTTCGCCCGTCTTGTTCTTGCTCCTGCATCACATTCGCGTCCCTTGATTGTGCCGGTGCAGCTGTTTCTGGGTTGTGTTGTAAATTGGATTACTGAAATAAATCTGAGTGTGCGTGTGTGTGTGCATGTGCATACATGTGTGTGTGAACATTTTTTTTTCCTTTTTTTTTTTTTTTGAATCTGGATCATTTCAGTCATCTGATTTACAATGTGGCCCACAAAGCCTTGAATTAGCGAAGGGCGAACAGTGGCGCAGAGGTGGGAACCAGCATCTGCGCTGGGGGAGGGCGCAGGAAGCCCTTGAGCCAGCTTTGTTAACGGAGAAAAGTGCTGTTGCTCTACAGCACCATACACAGCACCCAAAGGAAGCGGGCAGAAAAGGTGACTGCAATAACTGGAATAGACTGGAGAGCAAACGCTTGAATTGGTGGAGATATCCCCCTTTATCTTCAGGGGAAAAAAAAATAAGGTGGTCCCTTAATAAGCTCTTTGCCCTTGGTCTAGTGGTACTCATTTGAGTCACCAAAATAGCAGGCTGATTGTGATCATGTGAATTCTGCCAGGCTTGTAAAGCATGTTGGTCTTCAGTGGTGTTAAAAATGCTAATAATAACCAGTTCATGCCTCAGGCCTTGGATGCTACTGTCAATTAGTGTCAGAACATAGATTTATTTTAACAGATTACATTCTTGTATATGCTTCTCGCCCCTACAGTTTGCAAAGTGTAGCTTAGTGTACTCAAATCAGTGACTGCTGCCAGCAAGCGCAGGCGACTTCAAGGCAGAGGGGGAAAATGCCATGATGACCTTGGTAGCTCTCAATATCCTTAAAATAAAGGAACTGCCCAGCTGGGGAAATCACATACAAAATCGGGTGTTTCAGTTAAAAATCCGATCCTCTAGCCATTTCTGTGTCATGTGTCAATCTTAGAAAAAAATACTAGTGTCTCCCGACGTGAGTACTTTTAGATCATAATGGGGACAATGCATGTAACCCTCTACTTTCCTCTTTACATCTGTGTCAAAGTTAACAGTACTAAGATTTAAATTGTCATCCCTGGTCATCTCACTTATCAGTCACTGCACATGTCACTGGAAATTTCCCTGGTATATTGTTTCAGGCTTATTGCGAAGGCAAGCATTGCTGAATTGGTTTAAGTTTGCTTTGTATTTTATGAGATCCTCTGAAACCATGAGAGTATTATTGTCTTTAAAAAATTCTTTACCTGATTTATTTTATATTCTGTCAGTTTAGTGTGACCTGCATTAAAGTGTTGGAGAGGAGGGAAATACTCTAATGACTGATCATGAAAAAGTAATCCTTCGTGACTTTAAAACATGAAAATGAAAGAACGAGAAAGGACTAAGCCTTTAGTATCGAGGTGCTTATAGCATGTTCGTAGTTCAGTTGATTTTTATGTTACACTATGAAATACAGCATTTTTTTCCCAAACTTGCTGTATTTACTCTTGGGGTACTGAGTGATTTTAATGAAAACATTTAAAGTCATCTCATAGTCTAGAAATAGAAGAAAATCATTTTCAAGAATGTTAAATTTAGTATCAGGCCTTCTCTTCCAGTAGTTTAAGGAGTAAAATAAAAACGACTTCAAATTTAATGCATTGTTAAAACTAATTGGAATAATATAGATGCTGTCTTAAATGTAAGATAGCTCTTAGACATGTATTTTAAGTAATCATGATCTCATTATCATTAATGGATTTTACTTGAAGAATTCCAAGATGTTTGCTTCAAAAGAGCTCTAATTTTCTATTGCTTTCAAAAGTACTGAAGCCACAAGCTATCTGCAATTGGGGGTCCGTGTGAGGACAGTTTCTTTCAGTCTTGGGGAACTGCATATATTACTTGCTTCTATCAGATTTTTTGAAAGTTGTTTTAACTTCAGTTTCAGCAACTGAAACCAGCAACCAGAGATGAATTTTGAAAGAGATCTTTCTTCATAAATACTGAATGATGAAAAATAGTATTGAAATGACAAATGCTTCTTTTCAAAGTTGATCATTTCACTAGATCAATATATCTAAGAAGGCTAAGAAGCTAATAAGGCAAGATGAAGTATACATGGAAAAATATAGAAGGTAGAAGGGAAGAATCTGGAAAGCATATCTGAAGGAGACTGGAGTGCTATTAATCATAAACACTGAAAGAATCATTAAAATGATACTACTTCTCTGAACTCTCTATTTGAAAATTCGTGTTTGAAAACACAAAGGGAGACATAGCAAAAACACAAGGGGAATTTATGGTGTGAATACAGGTGGGCAAACCAGAACTGATAACAGAATAAGAAAGCAAGAGGGAAGAAACTGATCTATCCTTGAACAGATTCTGTTATTCCAGCAAAACAAAGCAGCCGATAAATTAATTAGCCCCCTTTTTCTTTTTTTTTTTCTTTTTTTTTTTCTTTTTTTTTGGGGGGGGTCTCTTTGACAGTGTGAAGGAAGCATCTTTTCTTTTTTGGGCTGATTTTTTTTTTTTTGAGAAGGATGAATTACAAAAAGACTCTAAACCAGCCATTGTTGGTTAAATGATTATTTCCTGGCAAATGGGTTTAGATGTCTTTCAGAAAATAGCCAGAGGCAGAATCATGATCCTAAGGGCCCAGCGGGCATGCATATGGCACACGCAGCCGTAAGTTTAAATATCAATCTAATTAATATTTAAACAGTTTATACAAATGGGAACAGTTTCAGTGGGAGAGAATACCTAACACTACTGTATACTTTATGAGTTGGCAAATTGATAAAGGTTGGCTCATGCCTTTCTTCTGAATTTAGCAGAGAGTGTGTTTTAAAGCCACATCTCACTGTTCCCAGACGACATCCAACGCAATGTTACACGGACTAGCAATTTGGTAAACGTGGCCTCGCTCCTCTTGTAAATCTACGCATGGGTGGGTTTGGCGTTTTAAACTTTTTTAACTGGAAAAAAAAATGTTGGAGTTGGTTCAGTTAATGGATATGTGGGGGGTGACCAGGTTTTTCTTAAAGAGAAAATTGTCAAAATTTTCTCTTAACCAGGCCTCACTTCGAGGGAGATAAAACAAACGCGGCGTTCCAGGGAGGCCGCCTGTACGCACGAGCACAAAACGAGCCCTTTAACGCAGAGAATTTGCACCACGGAGACAGTATAAGGTTTTCATTTGGTTTCTCGCTCAGCCTTCGTGTCCAGCATTACCTCAGCCGGCCGATAACGAGGCGGCCGCGGCGCCGCCCGCAGCGCTCACGGCGGCCGCCGCTCGCGCGCGCGACCGCCCGGGCGCCTCAACGCGGGCAAGCGGCGAGGCCGGAGGAAGAGGAGGCCGCGCAGGGGGATGGGGACGAGGAGGAAGGACGAGGCAGGAAAGGGAGGGAGCGCGGCCGGGAGGGGAGGGAGAGCGGCGGCGGACCCGGCTCCCCCGCCCCCGCGGTGCCGCCGCCGGTTGCCGGGGCAGCCGACGTCACCGCGGCGGCGGCGGCGGCCATTGGTGCGCGGCGCCTCCCCCGAGCACGCGCCCCGCCGGGGCGGAGCCGGCGCCTGGCGGCCCTGGCTGCGGAGCCGCTGCTGGGCGCGCGGCCTGAGCGCGGCCGAGCCCGGCCTGTCCCGGCCGCCTCCTCGCCGCCCGCCGGGGCCATGGGCCGCCCGCGGCGCCGCCGCCTCCTGCCGCTGCCGCCGTTACTGCTGCTGCTGCTGCTGCTGCTGGCGCCGCGCGCCCGCGCCTGGGACAGCGGCGACCTGGAGCTCTTCGACCTGGTGGAGGAGGTGCCCCGGAGCTTCTACGACTTCCTGGGGGTGCAGCAGGTGAGCGCGGCCCCGCGCGGGCGGGCGCTGTCACCGCGCGGACACGTGCGCTGCGGCTGCCGCCGTGGCAGCGCGGCCCGGCCCGGCCCCGCGCGGCTCCCCGCAGCCTCCTCTTCCTCGCGGCGCCCCGGCTGCCCGCGGTGTCTGTGTCCCGGTGCTCTCCTGGCGGCCTCTCCTCTTCCATCTCCCCCCTGGCGGCGCGCGGGCTGCCCACGCGTGTATCTGGCGCTCCTTGTACGCGCGCCGGGCGCTGGCTCCGCGCTTGCCGGCAGTTGGCACCTTCCCCTTGTTCCGTTTGGCTCCTTCCCCTTGTGTCGCTCCTGCCCGGCCCGGACCCTGCTGCTGCCCGGCCCAGTGTGCCCGGCAGCCGGCCGGGCTCTCGCCTGGTGGTGCCTGGGGCTCCTTGGCAATCTTCCTTATTGCCTCCTTCTGCCAGCCAGTGTTCCTCTCCTCTGGAATTAGATATATATCATTCTAATCTGTTTTATTTTAGCAGAATCCCCAAAAGACACTTGGCTCTTTTATTTCTTCTAGGGCCTCTACCTTCTGGTGGCTGGTCCTGCCCCTGGAACGGGCACCCTTGCAGCCCCAAGCTCTGTTCTGATGCAGTTACAGTGATTGCAGAGACTAATAACGGTGATTTCGCATGCCTTTCATCAGGGCAGGGCCTGTGAGGAGAGGGAAGGCTGTCTCCAGTGCTTCAGCCACAGCCTCCTGATGTGGGTGTAAGGTGGACATATAATAATAACAATAATTGGTGGACCCTGAGTCTGTCTGATCTCTTTTCTCCATAAGCATCTGGAGTTGAAACTATGTGGAGCATTATCACCATCATTATACTTACCACCCAGCAAAAAATGCTTCCTAAGGTTCAGTTTCATGGGCCTGAATATTTAGTCTTTAGTTCCTGAAAGGTAATTGTGGTGTTATATATTGTAGGGATATGAAATCTTCTTTTGGTTTCAGTTCCTGTTCAGTTCAGACCCAACAGGTGAATTAGTGTTAGTAAATTCCACCCCCTCCTCCCTTTTTTTCCCAGGGCTGAGTCTGCAACTTGCACAATAAGTTTAATGCAACATAATGTAGTTAATTTTAATGGGCAGTCATTCTGCTAGTTCTGCTTTCTACTCAGTTTACAAGATACTAAAAAGTCTTTATGGAGAATGTGAATCACCTGTAATAAGCAAGTAGGGGAAAAATTAGTAGAAGATGCCAGACAGATGAAAGGATATTCTGTTAGATGTAAGTACAGGTTAATCATTTATGGAATCACTACAGTCAACACTTGAAACTTAAACTGTATTAGATGCCTTTTATGCGTAGAAGAATACACCTGTGATTATGGTAATAAAAATGTTGATGTTAAGCTCAACCGTGTGGTTTAGTGATGCAAATCAAATAGAAACCAGTAAATGTTGAAAGAAGCTTTGTTAGTTTACAAGTTTTTCCATGTTGTATGTTTTATTCCTACCGTTGGCTTCTCCAGCCTGTACCAGATGCTTCAAACAAGGTACTGAAGTAGGGTTGCTGCTCGCACTGACCCATAGAGAGCTGAAGTGGTTTAAGTTCCCCTCTGACAAAGGCCCTGCAACATGATTAGGGGATGGAAACATGCAACAGTGTTAGCTGTTCTACTTTCTAACTTAATACCTTAACATAAAGCTACATTTAACTGTAATGCATTGCAATTTATCATAATTGAAGATATGCTGTTTCCATATTTCTTCAGGTTTTCTGCGTTCTTTAGAGCTATATTTTAATGGAGCTGACTGCTTTTTTATAGGTCGTTTTATTTGGACTGTCTTTGACTAGAATGCTTTGGTTAGTTTTTCTGTAGTTTTGGTGCCATGGTTGTATTCTATTATACTCAGATGTATTTCTTGGCATTTTACCATAAAATGGGCTGAGCTTGTGCGAAAATAAACTCTGTGTCCTTGCTTTTGGACTGTTTCATAATCTCATTTATCTCACTAGTTTGCTATTTTTAAAAAGTCATGTTTTGTCATACTGTGTGTCCTGATAACTCCTCCTTGGCAAGGTTACCATTTTTTTAAAAAAAATATTGCCTTTTGTTTTGGAAAAAAAAAGAATATACATATATATATATATTGCTTAGGTTTTGATGGAGAACTCTGGTAGTGGCTTCTTGTTGGGCCTCATGTGCAATGTGGGAAGCTGATGCTGACCTCAATGGACAGGGTGCGGGTGGGGAGTCCTGTAGCTTTGGTGCCTTGATGAAGCCTCTGGCTGCGAGATCTCCCCCTGGAATTGGAGAGACCTGGTGGTCCTCGGTGCGGGTGGTCACAGCAACCTGAGCATTCTGCTGCTTGCCCTTTGGAGGGTCTTGGTGAAGCCTCATGATGTTGTTAAGTGGCAGAGTAAGAGGTTTAGAGCTGCTGTAATGTTTTGGCTGGTGACTGAGATGCGGAAAACGGTTTTTGTTGTGAATGTGGAATGTCAGAGGAAGAGTAAGATTGTGACTGCCTTGGGTTTTAGAGTAATTGTCCTTAGGACTTGACTTTGAGGTAAAGTTGGCTCAGAAACTGCAGGTGTTACGGGTGAGTACCTAGACTGAGAGTTCTCTGGTGGTTATGCAACAGCACAGTTGGATTTGTTAATCCATTGCATTCCATTGTAACATTGGATAGCAGGAAGTGTTGTTACTTTTGGACTCTTGTACTGTTACTATTCTGAGCAATTTGGGAATTGGACTACCTACTCGAGTTTTTGGTTGCTCCTAAGTTGTTGACGTGTTTCGCTTAACAGGCTTGTTTAAAATATTGTTCTGAGAAATCCGACTTAATAAGATGGGGGAGATAACCTTTTGCCTGAGAAAAGGCCATGCTTTCATGTCTGCCAAATGTTATGCCCAAATGAAGAAAATGGAACGATAAACTCTTGACAGAACAGATGTAACAATCATTTGAGTATAGTCAGTTTCAGGCTGACAAAAGAACTTGGACCAGGTAGTATTTGTCTTTAAAACTAAGATTAAATAGTTTAATAAAGACGTTATGCCCTCAGTAATAAAACTACTGTGTTACCTGAGACAAGGTACCTGAGCACAGCAAATGTGATGTCAACCTCTCAGAAAGATTCTAGGGAGATCTGGAGAACTCTAAGGTGGTCTAACTGATGTTTGAACCGATTGAGCTAATTATGTTGTCTCTTACAGCTTTTACTAGCTGCTATCTGCTTAGCAAGCATGATATGCTCTGAGCGAATCAACTTGGCATCTGTAGGGCTTGGGGAGCTCCTTGCCAAAATATGGTCTTCCTCGTAACAGCCTATATGGTGTCAAAGGAACTATCTGTTGCTCTGCTATTTCTGGTTTGCAGTAAGGAGGACACAACAGGCCTATGAATGTCTTTGAGCCTTTGTGTGGCAGAGTTCTAGTATGCTGGATCAGTAGATCAACAAATTTTGAGGGAAAATTGTTTGCCTGTGTTACCAGTGCACTGCACTAGATCAAATGAAGATGTGTTAAAATGCACAAGCTTTGCTGCTAATCTTGGCTGTGTAGAGCAGTATGTTATATGTCAGTTATGACCAAGGAATTTCTGAACAATCTTTTGGATTCCTGCAGATAATTAGAAAACAGGTCTGTACTGAAAGTTCTCCTAAGTCTGTGCAGTGCTTGAAAGTAGAAGTTTTTCTCATGATTTTTGAAACTTTGAAAGATACTGCAAACACCCTCTGAGACAGTAAAAGAGGTCCTGAAACCTCATGTTGCTGAGGGAATAGTAGCGCCTGCATTTGGCTTGCTAGCGAACATGTGACTACAGATAGAACTTTCTGAACATGTTGTGGGAGACGCATTTCTCGGAATAAGGATATACCTTCCTGGTCGTATACTAAGCTTACTTGAAATAAGACTCAAATGCACTCACATGTTTTTACTTCTCATTAAGAATTGAAGATGATCTTGCCTAAGATGTCAGTGGCACCTTCATTGGGTGTTTAGAAGCTGAAACATCTAATCTACAACTATGACTTCTAACTGAAAATAAAACAAAGTACCCTCTTTGTATGGATTCCTCTTGGAGAAATTACTTACATACTGGTGTGCTGCTGTTGTGGCAGTATAATCTGCTGTGTTGTATCCTTTCAGAAATAGGTGTTACTTTAAAATCCTATGGTTTAAAAGAGGTTTTTCCTCAGCTTTTTAGGGATGAACTTCTACATGCCTGTCAAGATAGTGATTTACACTTAGCTCCTTTGGATTAAAATATCCACTTCCAGGATTGTCAGAGTATTTCATTCATGTCATAGCTAGCTTTGCTAAATAATGTTGTAATCCTGAGTCACACTCGTGTGTTCAGAATCTGATTTCAAGTCCAGCAGCCTCTGGATGCTAATATGTTGGAACTTCAAGGAAGAGGTGATTTCCTGATCAGGAGCGTGATCTCTTTGTTTATGAGAAGCTTCAACCCTTTGGGACAAGTTGGAGGTTTTGGACTAATAGACACCTGAAACAGAGAAGCCAAGTCTGCATTAGCAAGAGATGGAGACCAAACAAGGCTTCATCTTTTGGTTGCAGTGCTCGATACCAAGGAATTGATGGCCATACTGTATTTCAAGGAATGTTTTATGCTGCGCTAATTTCAGCCTGGTTCCACAGCCCCTTTGTGTTGAAAGGCACTAGCCCTGCTCTTGGAATACATTTTACAGTTTATTTCTATCTGAACTGGATTCCAGTTCACCCACTCGAGGATCACTTCATGGTGTGCAGTCAGTGGCATAGTAAGGAGCTTTGTTCTACACATGCACTCTTGATCTGCATTAAAAGACTGAGGTAGATGCACCTATAAGACTATGGTAAATGGCCTATGCTAAATTTTATCTCCTGACATTGTCCTTTGAGGATGTTAGCAGAGATGAGCCTCACAGCAAAGTGCAAGGCAGTTAGCTGTTACCAGACATTAAGGGGGGTTTGAAGAAAATCCTCTATAATATATTCTTGAATGGTCTGTTTTATGCAAGTGTGATGACTGATTCCTCCTGAGCTGCCACAGCCCCATCACTGCAGTTCTACATTTGTGGATTCAGAGGTTATGAAAATAGAAGCCCTTGAACATAAATTTGGGAATTGTGTTTCAGAATAGTTATTCTTGAAGCTGCCAGAATGTTGCATAATCTGGCACTGCTGTCCTCCTGCTTTTTGACGGGGTCACTCTCCAGAAAAGAAATCCAGAGAAAACAAAACAAAACAAACAAACAAACAAAAAAACAAAAACAAAAAAAAAAGGAGAATATTCTTGCTAGAGAGTTTTTGGGATTTTTGAGTGCACTGAGTGATCCCCCCAAGTGATGGCAAATCCTGCCTGTGCTCTCAAGTCTTCAGGAATAAAACAGCTTACCCCTATCCAACTTTTGTCTCCCCTGGCAGGCAAGACATAGATAAGCACAATGAGGAAGAAGAAATAAAAAGGAATAACCAAGAAATTCAGTGGGCTAAATTGGGTAGCAATGTCTTTTTGTTCCAGGTGACAAGCTGGATCGTGCTCCAAAGACTCACTTTGCTCTTCTGGCACTTAAGTCTGGTGCATCCAAACTGTTTTTTACGGGTAACGTATGTGGGTGCAGTGTTACTAGAACCCTGCTGTGTGCATCATCTGCAAATGCTGTGCGAAAGTGTGGGTTGGTTCTCCAGGCTCAGGCCTCCAAGCTTTGGCAGTATTTAGTGAGACAGAGCTTCACGCTTAGGCAATCACAGCATCAGTTTTCAGATGACTGTCAAAACTGTGTGCTTCAGATTGTGTTTTATTTTTTAGCCATTTTTTGGAATATGATTTTAGTTTTTCATGAGAAATATGTTATTCACTATGGCCTTCGAAGGTCTTTTTCTATGAAGTGATCTGGAGCTATGTAAACCTTAATGTCTCTAATACTTTGAGCAGTCAAAGTTATTAGGCCAGCAGTGAAACATGATTCCTAAGTGGTCTTGATATTGATTTGGTTTCCTCTTTTAAGACTATCTTCTACTTCAAAATATGTAATAAGCAGGGCCAGCAGTTTTGGAAGACATCAGAATTTAATGCAGCATTAATCACAGGATTACAGAGTTTGTTGGAAAAAAAAAAGTGAATTATGTTTCAGCAACTTCTTTGTTCAAAACTGTCAAAATAATTATCTTCTGTGATATACATCAAGGTTATAATAATAGCAGACCTTATTTGGACACTGAGAGATCTTAGGAAATAACTTTAAATGATGGGAAAGGGGAGGTTTTCTTCAAAATCTGTTTTGTCTTGAGGAATTGGCTCCTATTAAGGCGATTACAGCCAAAAAAAAATCAATATACTCTCAACTTTTAGGCAATAATAGACACTATTGCAGTAGTCCAAACAAAAATAGAATTAAAAATCCAAACAACATTATTAGTTTCTCTGGCAGTAATGTGTCCCACGTTTTTATGAGCTTATTCCATAAAAGTAATTGCATGTTTTTTTGCAATATACAATTGAGGCACAATTCAGCCTCCCTTCATGCTTCTAAGCTTCATATTTGAGTCTGTTACTTATAAACAGAAAAAGTTATACATAGAAGTGTGATTTCCAGCAGTTCTAGAAACTCTGCTTTTGATTAAAACTGAAATATTCCAATTTCTTTCTTCAGCAGCAGTGATGCTTCAGCTGTTCTTTTCCTTTTCGTATACTTCCCAGTTCTCTAATTCTTTAAGGGTCGTCCACAGTAACTTGATCATCAAATTGCAGAAATATGAAATGGTCTGTTCTTTTCTTCCTAGTAGTTTAACTTGTAATTCTCTGGAGGGAGTGGCCAGTTTCTTGGTGAGGAATGGTAACATGGTTGGTGGCCTGTTCTGCTCTCTGCTTCTTAAAAATAACCCTCTATCTTGTTGCTTGTGCTTATTTTAAATGAACTTTCTTTGCTGAAGTTTTCATATATGTGTCTGCATTAAGTACCTAAAACATCCCTAGTTAATAACTGGGGCTGAGTAGCAGTTTTTGAAGTGACTTCTCGGAGGGCTTTCTGCTACTTGACCATTGTGGATGGCAGCAATCGTGGTGATGTGTCTAAAATGGTGTGATGAAAAATCTTAAAGCCAGGCTTTATTTCAGTCTGTTGAATGATGAACTCTTTATAGTTTGTGTAGATGTGCTCTAGAATGAAGCTCAACACAGGTTTCTGAGGAAATATAGGAATAACCATTTGGAGGTATTTGTGATGCTATTTTAACTCTAAAGTTAAAAAGAACAAGAGAATAAGCCTACGTTACATAGAAAAAACTTTTCTATTGTGAGAATTAAACTGAAATTAAAGTGGAAAAATGGAGGAAAATAAGGTATATCTGAAATCATGTTTTTAGTATTCCACAACATCAGTGGGATTTCTAAGAAATTAGTATCACTTGGGAAAATTGCAGTTTTGTCTTGTTACGCTGCCTTTTGCATAGCGATATGTCCTGTCCTTTAAAAGTTTATTTCTCTTAATTTTGGATTGCTGAACAGTAGGTGTTTTCCTTTGTTTATTGGTTTGTTTAAAGCTTCAAATGTCCCTTATCACTGCTGCCCCCAATCATGAAGCAATCATAGGGTTTTTTGCTTTTTGTTTGTTCGTCAAGCTCCCTGTAAAGAGTGATATGTAAACATACACATATGGTTATGTCTGCAGTGTATGCTGTACATGCAGTGCATGTTAGTTATGTGAACAGTAATTCTGTTTAAATGTCACACTTTAAAGCACGTTTGTAACCCCACTAACAGAGTTTGTTGTATCATTAAGCTCTGCCTTGCTCAAGTACTTAAAACTGACTGCAAATTTCTTCAATGACTTGGATCAGACCCTACGTCCTGTACTTCCTAATGTCCAGCAAACAAATCACAGAATGAAAATGGTAGAAAACTTGGAGTCACTCCATGTTTTTGGCTAGATCCAAAGTTTCTCCTTTTCAGGTTGATTTAGAAAACTTTGCTAGAAAACCAGAAGACGCAAAGGAACTTTTGAAGTAACATTGCTCTCCACTCATGCCCTGAATAAAGCGAGAAAGAAGAAACAGTAGCCTTGTTTTTATAGAAGGCTGTACCTCTGAAATGGTGCTTTGCCAAATAACAAAGTGCTTTTGCAAATGACAAAGTTGTGAGGTAGACCTACTGCACTATTTTGGGATGATGAATAGGTTCTTCTTTAAGGGCAATTATCGTTGTTATCTACTGCTGACATACACTGGGATGGTTCTGATGCCCAATTAATTGATACTTTATCACACTTCCAACTGATTTAGAGCAACTTGTATAGTTAATAATCACCTTTTCATACTCAGCAATGCCATATGCAGTGCTACTTCTGTAGAACTACAAGATAACCCAACAACATCCAGACAAACTCTGAATTCATTGATTGGGCTGTATTTACCAAGAATAGTATCTTAACGGCTGATCTGCAGGTTGAAGATGTCAACCAGGCAGTTGTCAATTTGCTTTTGCAGTTGATAATGGCAAAAGAATGGCAGCCTTCTCTTGGACTTTGTTTTTAAATACAGCATCAAGCTTTGTACAACTGACTTGCTCTCACGTTCCATTACATAGTAGAGGGTTTCCATGCTGGAGCGCACCAGTACTTGGTGTAGTGAATATTTCTGTCTGGTCTTTGTCTTACCTGCTTGTGCAATAGTGCATGCTTAAACAGAAAGCTGTGTTATTTGTGCAAACAAAATGTACTCCTGTAACGGGCAGATAGAGATCAACGTATCAACAAGTTAGTGATTTGCTGCTTTCCTGAGTCAGTTTTGTGCCTTTTACAGAGTTACACATTTAAAAATGCACACTTGTACATTAGCAAACTGTAGCCACCTTGATTTTTGTAGTGAAGGTGCAGGTTCTGGTTAGTGAACTTAGATATACTGACTATAGACAGTCAATATCTAAGTGTTGACTTAGATATATTGGCTTGTAGTTATGAGTTAACTCACAGATTTCCAGTTGAAAATCACAATATTCTTTTGATCACTGGAGATACCTTTTCCTTTTTAAATTCTCTGATCTCCTCCTCAGTGGTGCAGTGTAGTGTGTAGGGGCCTGTTTTCTCAGGCTCAGGTAGTGCACCCTGGGTGTCATCCACAAGCTGCTTGGATGCCTTCAAGGTGCACTGCATGCCGTCAGTGTAGGCTGCTCCAGGGTCCCCTTTGGTTTCCTGTTCTTACATGTCTGACATGTCACACTCCTTTCTTAAATAAAAATAATAAATCCCGTGGCAATAGCAGGTGTTAGATGTGAACCGCAGGGCGTTTTGTGGTCCGTATCCCCCATACTCGCCCAGCTGCCCCAGTTGTTTGGTCAGTGATTTTAGGAGGAGCAATCCCTGGGGTGCCTTGTGAGGGGCTCCTGCTCCGCAGCAGCTCCAGGAGCAGCCAGCAGCAAGTCCAACATCCCGCCGGGGTTAGTGAGTGCCAGGGCTGAGTTCGCCATTGCGCAGGCAGGGCTTAGGGGAAGATAAACCAAGTCTGTCACCCTGCATCTACCTCCACTAAAGGCCCCTTGTCTTAGTTCTGCTGAATTGCTCTGTTTGGGAGTTTCTTCCAGCATTTCCATACCAGCATCTGGTGTCTGATTGACACTAATGTAGCATCACAGGTGAACTTGGAGCTAACACTGCCCAGTCTCCTCCTTGGTTCCCATGAAAGTACTGAATAAAGCCAGCCCAAGCGGCTGGGGCCCATTCTGCTGCCCATGCTCTGCCCTGAAGAGCGACTATTAATCCTTGCCTAGTTTCATTAGTAAGCTTTGGTGGGGAACCTTGTCAGAAGCAATTTCAAAGTGGAATGTGCTGGCTCTGCTGGGCCCCCTTTTCACATAACCTCCCAGCTGCACTCACCCAAGTGGGTCAGCGCAGAGGCGGTGCTGCCTCTTCCCCAACAGACCATGTATATCCCCTCCTTAGTGACTTTGTTTAATGGACCCTACTGCCTTTTTCCCAGGGTGGATGTTAGCTTTGCTAATCTGTAATTCCCCAAACACCTCCCAGAGCCCTTTCTGATGGCTGGAGGTGTTTTGGCGGCTTGTGAGGCCAGGTCACCTCGCTTGGGCCCTGGTTCTGCAGCTTTGCATGTGAATTCCTTCCATAGGCTTTCATGGAGGCCGCCTGGTCCTGGAGGCTGTCTACAGCTCTTACCTGGTTGGTGCAACGCCTCTGTATATTGATTCATAGAATGGTTGGAAGGGACCTCTAGAGGTCATCTAGTCCAATCTGCCTGCACACACAGGGTCATCTAGGACATGTGGCACAGGACCAAGCTGACTGTGCTCCTCTGACCTGTCTGTGGCCAAGAATGTGTTGGTGGTGTTGGAATCTCTCCAATGTTTCCAGCGGGAAAGGACTCATAGAATTACCTTACTGAATTGCCTAGCTTTAACTTCTTCCTGACTTAAACTTCTGCATTTCTGTCACCAAGCAATCAAGCAAGTTTTGCCAGCGACCTGCTTTTTATTATGTTTAAGAAATAAAGTGTTTTTGAATTTGCCACTTTAGTTGCTCTGACAATAAAAGTCTGCATTAAAAAGTTAGAAAGTCAAAAAAAATTTTTTGCTACGTTTTCCAAAAATTCTATGGAAACCGGTGCATAATGCACCAAATTGCTATGATGATCATTGATCATTTGAAGAAAGAATAGCTGCTGTTAACCAGTTTCCTGCTCTACTGTTACTCACATATGATTAAACAAATTTTCTTAGGAGCCCAGGCCTCCTACTGAGTTATTCTAAAGGAGTTAAAGACCAAGCGGTCCACTTCTGGTAATTTTGTTTCCTTTAGTATCTAGCATTAACTCTGTAACACCCTCCTCTGACGACAGTTCTCTTTTCAGAAGGTAAAATGGAGGCTTAGGTCTGTATAATCACTCTAGGTGAGAAAGAGGTAAGATTTATTCAAAAGTCACGTTTTCCCCTTTTGATCAATCCTTTGATCAATGCCTTTATATGCTAATAATTCTATAGATCTATTAATTCCACAGAAAGCTTCTTGTTGTGATGTGCATAAGTTATTTTGGAATACTTATTTTGGAATAGATTTCTTAATTTTGATGTTGTCGTTTTGATGTTGATTAATTTTTTTTTCAGTTGTATAAATCATTGCAAATCTTCAGTTTTTACATTTCTAGTTAAGCTTTTTTATTTGGCACTGGCATTGAACTCTTGAGAAAGATGTGCAAGAATTTTACGATGGTTTGTCATCACTTCTAACTCTTTTTAAAAATAGAAACTTGCAAAATAAACCTCACAGTAGGTAATTTGTGTGAACTGCAGGAACTTCAAGTGAGCCTATCTAAGCTGAGTTGCGCAGAATCAAATACATTTCAAGGTGTTAGCATGTTCTGCTGCCCAAAGTACTGAAACATGGCATCCCATCCTGCCCTTTGCTTCTGTGCTGTGCACCTTGGCTAGTGACAAGGGATGTGACTCTGGAATAGACTTGGTTCTTTGCTGACATCTACGTTGCTGGAGCCATGTATTGAGACATCAAGTCTGAGAACATAAGTAAGCAGAAACTAATAAAAAGTTTGGTGTTATGAAAGACTAAATCAGATGGCATTTTCTTGGAAGTCTAGCTTTGCAGATACAAAGCATAAGGTGCAGAGGCAATTCCTGTGCAGGCCCCAGGTTTTCATTGTAGTGTAAAAGTAAATTGCAATATATAGATGTAATTAAACATTATTAGTTTTGCAGCTTTTTTAATCACACTTGTCTTTACCCCAAAAAAATCAAGATAAAGTTAAATCTGTTGTTTAGTTTTGTCAGTATCTTGTGAACCCGAGGATACTATGTTTAAATTCAGCATGTTTAGATAGTGTTACAGGCTCCTTCTAAAGGAGGAGCAAAGTGAGAGAGAAAGGCATTTGAAGTAAAAATCACATCATAGTAACAGAGAGCTTCAATCTTGATATTGCATGGGCTGTTTTAAACCATGATTTTCCAGATTTCAGTACAAGAACATCCATTTGTGTTCAGTAGTGTCTGCAGTGTAGAAAATAAGCTGGGGCACTGTTTGTTTTGAGAAATGCCTTTGCACAGGTTGCCGTTCTGCATTGCAGAATGTCGACTTCTCTTGCAACTCTATGAACATAAGCCCTGTTTAACATTGAACACTGATGTTCTTGTTTTCTGTCTGGAAATTAATTTCATCTGTCTTCTGTGTGTTTGCTTTCCTCAAGGTTCAGGGTTTTAGAAAAAAAAAAAGTGGCTCTTTTTTCTTAAAAAAGAACAAGACTTGTCTGCTATTTTAAAAACTGTTTACAGGATCAAAGTATCTTCTTGATTTCTCATGCGAAGAGGCAGAGTCTGTAAAACAGTGTCTTCCCTTCTGGAATATGTAGAATGCAGTCCTTTAGCTTCTGTACCTTCTAGCAGATTAAGTCTAAGACATTGTCACTGAGCTAATAGTATCCCATCATTATCAAGGTATTGGTTGTCCTGTCTGCTGTCATGATGTATAAGGGTCTTGCATGACAGTTGCTTAGACATGATCAGATTGATACTATGGCTATAAAGACAGTACTGGGCTAGGTTGGTTTCTGAAATTGATTTCTCAGTCTAGAAAGAATTGTATCTCGATCAAGTATTCAATATTTTGTTGTCCAGTTAGGAAAATACATTGAGTATTTCCAAGTCCAACCTCAACTGCAGAACTTGTTATTAATGTTAAAAAAAAAAAAAAAAAAAAAAAGCCTCACCTTGTACAAGGATTGCTTGTAGAATACCAGGCTGTTTGGCTGCAAGCCTGGAAGAAATAAATACATTACAGTCCTTCCCACTCTTCATCTGAGTGCCAGATTCAAAGGACATTTTAATAATAATATTATTTTGGTCATTTCTGAGAGGTAGCTTGCCCAAACAGAGATGACTTTTGACTTTCCACTTAAAAAAAATAATAAAGTGCATTCCCCACAAAACAGCAAAATAACCTATAAAAAAAAGGAACCTTCCCAAAGCAAAACAAAATCCATTAATTTTTAAGTGTGAAGAGTGGCGTACCTAAGAAGATAACATCTGGCATAAGTTGGCAGAGCTGGAAAATAGTAATGATTAAGCTCTCATGGCAAAAAGCTTGTCCTTTTTTTCTACTTCTGTAGTGAAACCAGTGTCCCATATAAAGATGAGGTGGTGCGAGTCCTCAAGTGATGGTCAAAAGAAGAAAGACTCCTTTAAGGACATTGATCGCTACACTACCCTAACAGTGGAATGCAAAACGCTGTGAAATGTGGGATTTTGCTTTATTTTGCTTTTCTTTGTCTTTGTGGGACTAAATTAATATATAAGCTACTTGTGTGCAGAAAAAGCGAGGTTGTGATAAAAGTGTTTCAGGTAATTGTTCAGTCTTTAGAAAATGCTGTTCTGCCTCCCAGTTAAATGACTGCTTGTGCTCTGGGACCTATTGAACGCCCGTAATAACGCAGATTCATATATTGGCAGCGGGCGCCTTGCAAGCAGACTCCCTACTTCAGAGACCTGTTCTGTCTTCAGTGACTCGATTAAGGACATGTATCATTACAAGAAGTGAGAAAATCACTCTAGGTGAATTTCTGGTGTGAGATGTATCGCTTGCTGAAGCGTGGGGCAGGGGGATAGCACTTGGCACCGCAGCCAGGGGAGCCTGGGCACATTGCTCCAGGGCATGGAGCCTCCAGGGTTAATGGTGCCTTTGCCGGTCGCATGACAGACTTGAGCTCTTCTGGATGCCAGCTTGAAGGTGAGTATTGAATAAGTGATCCTAGTAAAAACCAGTGCGTGTGCTGTGGCATAAACACTTGAGAACTTGTATTTGGTATTAAATGTAAGTGATCTAGAAAAAGTGCCGGAGTTGCCAATGTCATCCAAGGAAAAAAGCTGATTTTTAGGAGAATCATTGCTGATCTTTTGAGTTATATCTTGCTTACCAGGCTGTGCTTCTGTTCCTCTGTAGGATGGATTTGAGTGGTTTTGCTTTGGATAACCTATGGAATCTTTCCTCCTTTGTTTTTTGCTTTGGCAAACCAGAAACAAAACCCGGGGAGCATTTCAGATGAACTGGTCTTTATTTTCTAAGCCAGAGCCGTCCCTCCAGAGTCCAAGAGTTAGTCCCCTCCTGGTACAGGAGGGCAGAGCAGGTCTTTACTTCCAGCTACTACTACAGAAGGCATAAGCAGCCCTAAAAGGAAGCAGATGCCTGTCCTGGGCTTCTGGAAAGTTCCCTCTCACTTACTCTGGGTTACTTCCTTCACCCAAAACCTTTGGTAACAGTCTTACAATCCTCACCAGACGTTACCTAACTGGGCATTGTGGATTTATTTATTTATTTGTTTATTTTTGCCTTCTCCCCCCAAACAAGAAGCCGAAGTAGCTTCTCGTTTCCTGCTGTGCCTCACGCTGTGTTTCCTGGGGACGCCTCGGCCGGGACCTTCTCCCGGGCGCTGCCCTGTGCCGAGGGCAGCTGGTCACGTCCCCGCTGGCCGCGGTTGTGGTGCTCCAGGGCTGCCAGGGCCTTGTACACACATCTCGGGGACTTTCTGCTGGAATTGGCCATACTCTGCAGCTAATAATTATTCTCTCTTCTTCAGTGACATTTTCATGGCTTTTGCACCATTTGTTTTTCTTATTTTATCTTTCAGAGGCTGAAAAAGTGAATGGTCTGTCCTTCTTGAGTGCATACAATACTTTGCCTTCAGATTCCTTCTTTTTTTTCATCTTTTCATCTTTTCATTTTTCATTTTCATATTTTCGTCTTTTCATTTTCATATCTTTTTTCATCATTTCATTCATCATTTCATTTTCATTCACTATACTTCCTAATGAGTGATATCTATAATTTGCAAAGCAGCCTTTCTCTGATAACTCTTGTATAATTATATCGAATACCTCTCTTCCAAAGCTACAGTCAGCTGGAACTACTTGTAGTTAGATAGTTACGTTCAGAAAAAAAACTTGGCAATCTCCAATGTGTTCTTCTTCCATTTGTCATTCTTCATCTTGGAGGTCATCTTTTCTTGTGTCATTTGTTTTTAATGCCGTCCAATTTTACTGTGGCTTTCTCTGCTTGCCATAAATTAACACATTTCTTTCAGCTCAGTAGCTAAAATGATTATATCCAACCTGGTTAACTTATGTCTTAATTACTTTAGGAAGATCCCTATGCTTTCTGTAACTAAAATGTCCATCTAAAACAGTGTTTGCCTTTCAGTTGGACCTCAAGACTGAGTTGCCAATCGGCTGGGAGTTAGTGCTGCATCAAGCTTAAAGCTGCATGCGTATTATATAGTTTATATTCCATTATACTTTTATTTCCTACCTTTTTTTAATCCTTATACACTTCTACATTATTTGGTTTTTCTTCTTTGCTTGTAGACAATTTTCTAGCTCTCGTCCATTGAGTTTTTTTCTCACTCATATCTTTTATGAAGAACCATTTTAAATTCTTCTTGTTGGTGTCAGTCCTATTCTTCCTTTTCCAATATTGTAGGAGAATTGTCCTAACTTTAAGAGCATATACTTCTGTTGTTTGTGGCTTTCTCCAATCATTTTTGAACAAATATTTGATGTGGTGTCAATTGTGGCAGTTGAGTGCTATACAAATGATTACAGTTATGTTATACACATGAATATTTTGAAGCAGAATTTCTAGCACCCTTGTTTGAGAATTGCTGATCTAGAATGTAAGTGATTTTGGGCATGTAGCCTGGATTCCCAGGCCAAGCAGACACAAAAGTCAGATCTTCTAGATTGACCTTTTCCAGCTGGATGGTTTGGCTCTCTGGAGGTTGTCTTTCCTAGCGGAAAAATTGTCACAGGCTGCTTTGCCTCAGCCTCCCGTTCTGCAGAGAGTGCTTCGCTCTGTAAACGTAGCTGAGTGACCACCCAGTGCCTACTCAGTACAGATTTAGTGTGTGGATGGGTAGGCATGGCATTGGGATTTGGTAGAAATGGCGTTGATTTCTTCTTCACCTGCTAATGAAGTGTTAATGAGGCATAAGTCTGGTAGAGAGAATATTATTTCTTCTTTATAACCCAATAGTTATTCATTTTTCCTTTTTTTTTTTTTTTTTTTTTTTTTTTTTTTTTTAAATTTCTGCAACAGAAATTGAATTATTGAAGCTTGGCTGTGTCTAGTAGCTGCTGTGCTGTCTAACAGGGCAACACTGGGAGTCATTTGTCACAGGCAGAAAACCCAATTGCAATGGCTGTTGAAGAGAAAGTGAAGTGAAATAAGATTGTATGTATGGCATGGCAGATACTTAGGAGCAGTTCATGTAGTTTGCACTGTATGTTTGCTACCAAGTTTATTTGAGAGGTACTCTACGCCATAGTGAAGCCCTTGTGGGGTTTCTGTATTTTCCAGCATGGTGTGTGGGAGGGATAGGGGGCTGTGGCAGTAGTTACATCCAAGTCTCTCAAGTAAATCAAGATCTTTCAGCCTGGCTCCATTCGGTTACTTCATTAGTCCTTCACCCTTCCTATTTGATCTGTAGAAATCCCCCGAGGTTTTTGGTGTGTTGGGTGCCTGTTTCTGCGCCAGCCGGTTTGTGCTGCAGAGCAGCGAGGCTTGTCCTGCCCGAGCCGATGTCCCCAGCCGATCAGAGCTGATCACAGCTGGGGAGGCAGGGGAGAGGCTCACACCGCCGCGTTCTTGCGGCGTTAGGCACTGCCTCGGAGATGTGCTGCTCTTCTGCCTTTCTTTATGAGATAATATTCAACACTAAGTCCAAGGAGATGTTTTAATTATGTTATTTCTCCTAACTGCTGAACCTAGTGTTTCTCAAGTGGAAAATACTGCTTGTATTATCACTTAACTCTTGCTATGGTGATGCATGTATGTTCTAAATGTAATGCTGGGGGACTGTGAACGTAGGTTTTTATTCTGTGCAGTATGAAGTAAAAATGAAACTAACGAAGCAGAGGTTTTGGAGAGGTTTGCTGAATTTACTGGGAGACTCCCGAGTGTGCTCGGGTAGGTACCAGAGCTTCGGTTACAAGACCAGCACGTTTCTTCAGTATTCTGCCTGTATGGTTATCTCTCTACTCTGCTGATCATTTAATCTGATTATTGAGACTTTATATTTTTAAGTTCAGTTTTGGTTTCTTACCACTTGATGGCAGTGAAGGAGCTAGTGTTGCCAGGCAAAGGTTCAGGGCAAGAACCCATTATGAATAACAAAAGAGGAGGTACAAAGGAAGCCTCTGACATTTAATATTGTTCACATTTCTGGATGATATTACATATCCCAAGGATGACAGTAGAGGAGGAGAAGCCTCTAGATGGAGCCTCAGTACTTCCAATGGGGGAGAGAATTTTGTGCTCCAGTGGTTTGTTTCTATTTATAATAATTCTTTCAAACAACTTTCCCATTTAAGATTGCGATGTTACCAAACATAATCAATAAGTGATATCAGAGCTTCTGATGTTATAAAAATTCTGTGCTTTTCAAGAATATGCAATTCTGAGGATTTCTCACACCTTGTGTTCGAGTTCTGCAGGCTTTCAATGTTCTTAAGAATTATCAAATACTGTTAGGAATATGCTTTATAGATTAAGTATCAACTTCATTATTTAAGTTAGGATATTTTTCCTTTTATCTTTTCTTTTTAAGTTAATTGGTTTCACTGCTGGGCAAAAAGAAAATCTTGAAAAAAAATGTTCGCATTGTAAAGTATCCTGTACTGTTTACTGTTCTGTTCATTTTCTTCTTGGTGAAGAAGTATGTGTTGTAACTTTAAATATTATAATGCATGTACGTGTGTTGAAGGCACTTTATTAAAGAAGGATCTTTTGCACTTCCAGCGCCCATGTACCCCTCTTGCCAGGCTGATATGGGGAAATGAACCATATAATGGCCCTGCTATAGTAATTGGCTCCACATGGGTGGACTCTAGTGCACAGACAAAACCTTATTTGAAGTAATTGGTGCTTTGTGTAGGTACAAGGGTCTCTACATGCAGACTTATTTTGGATCCTGGGTCAAACCTTGGCATTAGTGAAGGTTTCAATTTCATGCAGTTATGTTTTTTTTAATTTAATGCTAAAGAAAGAAGTTAGCTTGTTAAGTTTTGTAAAAATACCAATTTATATTAATTGCAGGAAATATTAAAAAGAGGTAAATTTGCATAACTATCAAATATCTTAATTATTGGAGGTATTTTTCTAGTTCTGTAGTAGACATTATTACATAAACTCAAGGTTGATGGTAAGTGAAAATAGACGAGAATTATTAAATATTTACTTTAGTTTCTGATCCCATTTTCATTTCAAAACCACATTAAGTGCATTATATCTAGCGTTAGCTGGCACCTGTCAGCCTGACTGAAGGATCACCAGTGCTGGCTTAATGTAGTGGCAGTCAGAGCGTAGGTGTTGGGCAAAACTTAAGTTTATCTTAAGATTCTGCATCAGATGCATCCTATGTCTCCTAGGGGGGAAAAAAAAAGGGTGAGAAGAGTGAGCTGAAGATAACACTGTTTTCAGAGAGAGTTTCAGCCAGTGGAGACGGGTTTGCTGGATGCTTCCTCGGGAGATCGTGGCATTCCTCGTCTGCAGCATTCGTTGATCATGTGGTATAAAATGATATAGAAATCATTAGGCTTAGGCTATTTTGAGTAAGATTTGTTAGACAAGAATAAAGTTTTATTTTACATAGGTTGGCTGGGTTTATTTTGATGTCAGTGTAATGTTTTAGCTACTGTGGTGCGCTGTAAGTTTAGAAGACCCTAGTGCAGCCTCTTCAGCTGCTGCCATTTGAATTAGGGAACTTTAAGTTAAAAAGGTGCTAAGGAAATTATCATAGTATTCAGAACATGAAATCAATTTGTTTTAGGAACTTGGTGTTAATCTGGCTTTATTTCTATGCCAGACTAAATAGCCTAATGGCCAAAAAACAGATAGGGAAAGAGTATTTATATTTGTACAAAATAAATTTTGTTTATCTAAGCGGTTATCAAGAATTTTAGCAAATCTAACTCTAGAAATAGCCTTTTTTTTTTTTTTTTTTTCTTTTTCCTCCGTGCATGTGGTAGACTTCTGTAATGTTCGGTTGTTTTATTCAGCATTTTATTTTATGTGACTGCATACAGTTGTTAAATCTGGAAAATTTTGAGTCCAAGAAATCTCTTTCTCTTTTACAAAAGGGGAAAAAATAATGGTTGTGGATGTAATGCAGGTCTTCCACTTTCTGGAGGATAATTAGTTTATACTAAATAGTTTCTCTATCAATCAGCTCGGCAGTAGTAATTCCCCAGCAGCAATCTGTTATTTTTATTTTCTCCTTATCTAATTAAGTGTTGCAGATAATAGTACAGGTCTCAATTTTAAGGTTCATCTTTGTTAAAGCCAGCAAATTCATATTCATTAAAAAAAACCTTTTTTTTTTTTTTTTTTTTTTACTATACTAGCACTAACGCTTGTCCTGAAGTTGTCCTTTATGTTTATTTTGATGTTATAGCTGTTGCTCTAACTTTGAGTTCAGGACTACAGGTAATGGTGCTTTTATTTATTCTCAACTGCAGATCTCAAACTGTCACTTCCTGCTTTGGTTAGAGGAACAAGTGCATTCTTGGCAAAGCCATAACACTGCAAAAATTAGCAACCACGGTGTATAGTCTGTTTCCTGGAATACTGTTAGATTCGCTATTGAGATGTATTCTGAACAAAGAATTAATTTCCTCTCTGTCAGCAATTCTTAGTTTTGCTATTTGAAAGGAATGATCCTGTGGTTGAATTCATTTTTACCTTTATAATGATGAAAATATTCACATATTAAAGAGTGGATTAGAGAAAATAATCAGTTCTGCTCTATGAAGAGAACTCCAAAACAATTTTACCTTGTTAAAAATTAATTATTTAGAATTGTTTAAGAGTTAGTGTCTCTTCACATACTTTAGTGAATAATAACAATAAAGAAATAAAAATTGCTCATAGAATTAAGTCTTCATGTTTTTGCTATATTTTTTTTCCATGAGAGCACTCCTCAGCATGTGAATTTCCCTGTGTTGTAATATGTTAATGCAGTGAGTGGCAACTTGTTTGCTCGTCTGCCTTTATAGATGTAATTAAAGATTTCTGAAAAAAAAAGATTTCCATGGTTTTTGTTTCACCACTAAAATATATATATGTATTTACTTCTTGTGTCTGGTTTTACTTGCACCTCCTATTAATAATGAAGACTGAACAAATGCTATGTTGTGCTATTGTCTTTTAAAAATATTTTTGGTACAAATATTGGTATTGAAATATGGCAACTAACAGTTTTCCTGATGGATTGTATTGCTTTTACCATTCCCGCTCTTTTTACAGTTGTTTCTCTCTGCCAGTTCCCTAGTCAGTGTTATCTTTGATATTAGTAGAAGAATATGATGGTTAAGACCTTTAAAAATTCTTGTTAGTGTAAAGGCTTTTGGGTGTAGAGTGTTATGCACAGTATGTATGTGTATAGATCGTAATCTGTGTGTGTGTGCATTGTATAAAGTCCTTCTAAACTAAAAAAAAAAAAAAAAAAAAAAAAAGGAAATTGCCTTAATTTTATTAATGTTATTTTTTCTATAAATACTTGCTATGTATAAGTATAATTTAAAATGTGTATCTTTTGTACGAGTCCAGGTAAATATAAACAGAAAAGTTTCTTAAGATACAAACTGTTTACATATATCTTTCTTTTTTTTTTTGCTGGTAATGTTTCCTTTCTTTTTTCAGTTTATATAAATCTAAGTCTGAATCTAAATCTGTAAATATTATTGGATAAAATCTTAGAGTGCTTATTATTTATTTCTATTGCTATATTATTGAATAAAGTTTTAGAATCAGTTTATATGGGAGCTTAATTGCACCAGTGTTTATCCAGCACAGGCGCAATTGATTTTCATGCAAATACATGTCCTAGGATTCCTAGAGATTGTGGAATTGTAATTTTAATGTTAAAGATAATGGTATTTAATATTCATTTTAATTGCATGTAGATTTTGATTGATCCACATGGGAATAGCTCTTTGTTTTAAGTTATTCTTTTATTCTCTTATAGTTCAGGAAAGCTATACCCAATATAAAGTATATGAAATACATACAGAAATATTTATATAAATAGTTATATTCTCACTTACATTGAAGAAATAAAATAGTTCATATTTATCCAGAATGACGGAGTTTCTCTTCCAGGATGCCTAAGACTTTTTAAAGTCTTTTGCAGAATTTTTTCATTAAATGTTTATGATAAAATCAGATAGTGGTAATACAAAAATATTTCAAATGTACCCTGTGTTGCTAAATGCTGACAATACCATTCTCATAAATAATCTGGAAACGGCAGAGTATCTATAACAGAGATCTAAAGTGTGTCTACCGAGATATACTGCACAACATTCTAAGTAATTCGGGAATTTTGGGATTAAAAAAATGAATAATTCATTTGCAGTCTGAAAGTAGACATCTTCCAGTTGTGCTTCTGGCTTAGCCTCACATGCAGACAGGGCTGAGTGAAATATTCAGGAATAACTTTCTTGAACTGTAGCAGAGCTGGTAATGGACCCCCTTTGCCTGTTTGCTGTATGGCTGCTATAATTTTTAGCATCTTAGTAATAAGTAATATTAAGTAATAAGCGTAGTCACTTTGGAGCATCCTTCTGTAAGACTCTGGGTCTTGCTGTTCCCTTCTGAGATGATAAAATTACACGTGCCTCCTGGAAGCTCTTTGGTAAATGCTTCCATGTCTTGTGAAATTAAAAGTACATGCGGATCATCTGGACACTGCGTATTCCTGAATTGTCCTTCTACACGGGGGCTCATCTGATTTTAATACGTGCCCCCTTCCCCACCTCCCCTTCTTAGACTTTCTCCTTGCCCTTTTAAAATGGTCCGTAGCACATGCTGGTTTTCCCGACTGCTGCTGCCTGTCTCCTGGAAATACCGCGCTTTGTTGCTTGAAGGAGGGATCCATTTTCTACTTGTCTCGAGATCTTCGCTTTGGACCTGGCAGGCTGATAACCAGCCAGCTTGCTCTGCAGTTCAGGAGATCCTTTCTGAACCAAAATGCCTCTGCCGAGAGCTCGGGTTTGCTGCAGCGGGGAGCGCTGGTGCATTTGAGCTGTTAATGTTATGAAGCAGGTCTGCATTGCTTAGGCATTTTTTTTTTCCTTTTTCTTTCTTTTTGAGCCTGGTTGTTTCTCCGTTGCCTATTTTTATAACAGCCTTTGGAAATGCAGTACCTTAGTACTGCTTTTAACGACTTTTAGCAGATTTCTGGGGCTGCATACTGTAACATTAGGCAATGACAGTTTTCAGAATGTCTCAAATCTTAATTTGGTTTCTTTGTGCTTGTTCATTGTGATGATTTTTAATTCACTACATTATATTCTACAGGGTCTTTACTTATTCAGGCTCAGGGAGAAATCTGGCCCCAGTGCAGCTTCAGGCTTATGTATTGAGAGACTGTTGCCTGTAAAAACTGTTTAACCTGTAGATGTAGAGGGTATGTAGAGAGTGGGGGAGAAGATTGCAGGAAAAAAAAAGAAAAGGATGGTTTCATGGGTAAGCCAGTCAGATGAAAAGTGCCCTTGAGAATTGGATTCTGTTCCTCACTCCGCCACAGAATTCCTACGTGATGCTAGGCAAGTCATTTAAACGAAACTTTTCCCAAGTGGTGACTAATTGATTTGAGTGCTCTGCAATTCGGGTTGCATAATTTGCGATCCTGGGGGCTGATATGCAGAAATGCTGAGGGCTTGCAGCTGCAGTGCTCTGCCTTGGCAGCATAGAATGGGGCTTGCTACCAAGCGCTTGGAAGAATCACGTCCAAGGTAAAATTAGCATCAGAGATTAGTGAATATTTTACCTTAATCTGTGCTTCATTCAGCAACCCCTAGAAATAAAATAACGCATGCTTAGCTCTAAAGCTTTTACAGAGGTGAATGTTGTTATTGAAGTGCTCTGATGCCATCGTGATGGGCAAGTATTCAAAGTTGCAAAAATAAGTGGATAGCGAGCAGCTCGGGGCACAAGGGTCTGCCCAGGGACAGCCTGGAGAAAAGGAAGGACTTCCTACTCATGAGGTAGGCAGTCAACTTCTATATGTTGCATAAAGTCAGTGTGGCTGCAGTGATGATGAGAAATTGTGAGTCTTTATCAAGGAACTGCCAAGTTCTCCCCAAATCTCCTTTACTTGTTTTGTAATATTCAGTACTGTCTGTATCATGTAATTCTTTATTATATTTCTGTTAGCCCCTGATATTTAAACTGTGACCTTACATTTAGTATTTAAATAAACGCAAATCGATCTTTTAACAAACCTAGTAGCATTTTTACAACAGTACACGCTTCTCTTGCTCCTTGCTTAAAAAGAAGTTACCATTTTCTCTTGTAATTCGAAGAACAAAACTAAAGCTTGACCATAACTTTGTATCCCTGTGGTCTGGCTGCCAACCGCGTGCGCTTTTTGTAGGCATTAGCACGGTCTGCGGAGCTCCCACTGCTGGCATCTGCCGCAGGCTGGCTCAGGACTGGCTGGGACTAATTGGAAGGAGGCAGCTACGTAAAGAAACTTTTAATTTTAGTTCTGATAAGTTTCCTGCTTCCTCAGTTTCTTTGCCCTGAGGTAAACTTTGACCAGTGTGGTATTTGTTGTGCCTGATTCTTTCAGAAGTAATTCTGCAATATTTCTGCCATTTTGTCCAACCCTTAGTAAATTACAAGAGGAAGAAGTTGCATCTGTTTGAGGACTCTTTCATTTCTTGGATTTAGCAGGTGTGGCCTGTTACTTTAGACTTGTAGGATTGTCAGTAACATCCTTGCAAATAAAGTACTTGTGCCCACGCTGCAGTTTGTAGATTTACCATTTTAGTTCTGTTCTGTGTCAAAAATTACTTTGCATACACATTCTTGCTTGTCTGTTAAACTTTCTTTTTTATTCAAAAATGGAAACCTGGTCTCTGCAGTAATACAGCAGTATGATGAATGGATAAAATTTAATGCAAGTTTTGTATTGTACTTGTCCTGAA
Organism: Tinamus guttatus; assembly: GCF_059628265.1. Classification (NCBI taxonomy): domain Eukaryota; kingdom Metazoa; phylum Chordata; class Aves; order Tinamiformes; family Tinamidae; genus Tinamus; species Tinamus guttatus. Next base: position 5,979,468 of record NW_028289064.1, read on the forward strand.
CTCATTTCCTTTCTAGTCTTCACTTTTTCATGTGAAAACTTTGAGGAGGACCCACGTGTGAGAATATTGTATGGAGAATGTATCTTTGTTTTATTCAAGAGACCTGTGATCACAGAACTCACGTTATGGCTTCTGGTTTCCAAATGTTTTACATCTGCTGGAGTTTCACGTTGAGACTGTAGGACCACAGTTCAATCCTCAGACTTTCACTGTTATCTTTTGTGTTGATAATCCCGTAATCCGATGTTGAGAGGCAAGTAAATGAATTAGTAATAGTCGCTATCTGCTGCAGTCGGTTGGCTGGAGCAGATTTCTGGTAGCGCAGTTAATGGGATGTAACGTGTGCCAAGTTTTCCTTGCTGTTCATTCAACTGCTGATTCTTCCTCTTCGTAGGCGTGGTGTCCTTTTGATGCTGGGCTTTCCTCCCTGTGCAGTTTTTGTTCCCCTCGCCCAGTTCTGTGGTTGCCTGCCCTGCCCTGCGCTCCTGCTGCCTCCAGGCTGAGGAGCTATCCTGGAAACACAGCTGCCAGAGGAGAATCCCTTGTACCTGTTGCTTCTGCTTGTGATCGTGGGGAGCTGGGAAGTGGGAGGGAGGGAAGAGGAGACCCATTCTTTTCCCCTGCCCCGTTCTGACTTGCTTTTGCGAGCTGGGATTTTTGGAGGTGAAGGATGGGCAAACGGAGGCAACTCTGGTGCATACAACTGCTTGGTATGAGTGCTGCAAATGGGCCTCGCATTTGCTGTTTCTTGTTTTTCTGTCAGGGCGGGGAGCAGCTCCCGTTACCGATTCACTTGTGAGGAGCCGTGAGTGAGAGCTCTCGTTTTGCTTTCACAGCCCACTGGCCAGTGAGGACAGGTTAGGTGGCTTCCCAGCAAGAAGGGCAGGCTTGTTTTTCCTGCAGGATTTTTAAATGTGCATGAGAAAGGGAGCCAGTCCAGGTGTTGGATATCCTCTGCCTTCCACAGGGATAAGGTTGGGTGTTGTGCTCGCGGCGAAGAATTTACTCATGTCTGCTTTTGCTCTCAGTGCATCCTGCCCTCCATGTCCTCGAGACCTGTCTGGGTTTGCAGAGCATGTGGTGTAGCAGTGGCTTTTGCTGGGAGAGCAGAAGCTTGGAGTGTGCCGTCTCTACCCGCTATTCCCTAGGCCACTTCTGCACTCCCGTGAAATCACGCAAGGGAAGGCTCTCCCGGATCTGGGTCCTTCTTCTGCTCATTGCCCACCAAGAGGTGGGTGGTTTACAGACCAAAACGCATTAGTTCACTCCCTCCCTGATGCAGCAAGGTCACTTTGGGGGCGCTCTGGAAGGAGGGGGGTAGCTGCTTGCGAAGCTGCTTTGCGAGAAGCAGGACAGTGATGTTTCTGCCCTTTGGACCTGTTGGGGCTAAAGCACTGCCATTTGAAAAGAGGCCACGTCAGGGGACACTCTGCCACTGTGTAATGGGATCTGTGAATCTTAACAGGCAACCATCTTCCTTAAGCATTCTTTGGCTCCTTCTTACTATAAATAATGTCAGACTGGCATTTTTAGTGTGGAAGACACCAATTTTCCATACAAAGTCTGGAGTAAACAAGACAGAGACTGTCTTTAAGTTAGTTTCGTCACAAGTCTTTGCATATGTACTGGCTTCTTTAATAAACGCTTTTGGTTTTTTTTAAACTCTCAGGTGAAAAACTTTTAATTCACTTTGCATTATTTTCAGTTGATGATTCCTAATGGTAAACTGAATTTCTTTATCCAGGTTCTTTTGAACATCCACGGGCCAGCTTACAGCGTCCACAGGCTCGGCCAGGTTCTGTGTGTAGTGATTTGGGGTTGGTGCCCTCTGCTTTCTGCATTCTCCGTTTCTCAGGTGTGCCCTGCGTTGGGTGGTTGGGTTCCGCTGTGCGTTGAGGTGGTTGAGCAGTGCTGCCCTTCAGCCCCCTCTGTGAGGAGTGAGACAACTTTTAGCAGAGGGCTGGACACTCGTATAGGTAATCTGCTAAGCTTATTAGAGTTTTAAAGGGCATATTTGCTTCTTGGCTTTTAGGCTGGGATGCGGCTTATACACGGAACTTTCTGCTGACGCTGGTATCTGCACTACAAAGAGTGATGGAGGGCATTCCTATATTCCTTCAAGGAGCCTATGTACTAACTCAGCAGTGAATTACTATATAAGTAGTGGCATGTTACAACCTCCCTGAGGTCTTCTGAGTCCCGAGGTAGTAATAGCTCATTAAAATGGTAGTTAATGAGCATAAAGGGATCATTATGCGACTCCTTTACATGACAGGTAGGGCTAAATCCTAACTAGTTCAGTAGAAAATAGTCTAAATAAAGAGGGAAGGAATTTGATATATGCTGATTGTAGTTCTTTATAAAGCTAGCTGTTTAAAACACTGCATTTGAAAAAAATGATAAAAAATGTTTTGCATAAATTAAAACAGTACATTAAAATTTGCAAATGTATTTTTAGGGATTTCAGTGATAGCATCCAGTATATTCTCAAAGTTACTATAGTCTGCAATGAAGCATCATCAGTTAAAGATGTTGACTTTGCCACTTAGTATCAATTTGCTTTGAAATTTAAAAGATCTTTTTTTTAATCTTAATATTCAGAGATATCTTCTGTATGCTGAAAATAAATAGGGGAATGAAGTGAGGAAGGTTTCCATAATACAGTTTTGTTCATGAAAACATAAGATCCTCATACATGAGATTGTCATGGCAGGATCTTTCTCTTTGTATGTCTTTCAATTAGCATTCTTTTCTGGAGAAAGGTGCCAAAGATTTATCACAAATGAGCAACATGGATTTTGAAGCAGGGAGATGAAAAATTTTTTGATCTCAGTGCCTTTCAGGCTCCTGGTGAACAAAAGACTGTGAGTTGAGATAAATCTAGATCTCAAAGCCCAAGTTCTATGGACAGACCTATTTTTAGGTATGCTTGAACTACGAAAAAACGCAAACATTTCTGCAAAATCACTTCAGAACTGTTACAGCATGGTGTAGAGCCTATATAAGCAATGGGAAAAGCAAGATTGAAGAGATTTCTAGGTAAAAACTAAAATTTGAGAAAGGTGCTTTTCCTTTCTCTTACAAACAAAGAAAATACGACTGCTCTGCCTCCCGATATGATACGGTTAACTTAATGTTTCTACTATTCATTTAGGCATTTCTGTTGAAGGATTTAAATGGATATTTGTAACAAACCAAATATGGAACACTTTTAAAATAATAGTTTGTTTATTTATTTATTACAGTGTTGTGTAAATTCCTCCCTGCTTTTTTCTCATCCAGTTTAATCCTTCCTATTTTTATGCAGCATTCTCAAGGAAACCTTGCTGGTCGTATCTGCTCTTGGTATCTGTCAAGGTGGAGGTTAATGACTCAAGTGGAGAAAATATTCTAAATGCCATGGGAGACTTACTGGTTTGTTTTCACTACAGGCTACTACTTGATAAGTCACAGTGCCTGTGTAGTAACAGTTAGTGGCAAGCATAACACCTGGTTGTCCAAGTCACAGGCAGGGCCATGTTGGGTTATACACTCATAGCAAAAAGGTGTTCCCTGCCCCTCCTGTTATTTATGTGCTTGTCTCTTGTTTTGAAGACCTTTTAGGTTTTCTGAAAAGCTTGCAGACTTTTTCTGTTTTAGCATGAGCATCTGTTGTTCCTGTCTGTGCGGCAAGAATACTCATCTAGGACCTTTTAAACCATGTAATCCAGCTGGAATATCCTCAGAGGATGTATTAATTAAATTGATCATCCAAGGGATATCTGCATCCTAGAATCCCATCCTGGATGGGTAGTGACCTGCTATGCCCAGCCGTGGCCGGAGCAGTTATATTCCCTCGGGCCTGATAGATGTGTGAAGGATCTGCTTGTAACGAGGCTGTGGCCGAGGCTTTTGCTGCTCCTTGCAAGCTCCCCTCATCGCTAACCTGAATCTTCCAGGGCTGTGATTCCAGCCTGTTACTGCTTAGCCTTGGTAGATCAGACACGGTAATTATTCCATTTTTCTCTGAAACTGCCTTTTATGTATTTGAAGATGTACTGCCCTGTCAGCTGCCTTTTTGTTAGTCACTTCTGTTCTCTTAGTTGTTCTGGACGAGTCACTGCTTTTTTCTTTTTCCTCTTATTCAAATTTGTTGCCTGCCTTTGCAACTTTTCCAAATGGTCTTATTGCTTTCTAGAAACACGTAGTTTAGAGCTGGACAATGTAAGCAGCTGAGGTCCTACAGAAGCCCAGAGGAATGGCCTGGTTGCTTGTGGTGCATTGATCCTGCAGAGCGTTTCTGCCTACCTGCTTCTTTCCAGGCTGTATCTGTGTAGTTGATTTCTGTCCAGCTATTGCGCTTTTTCCCTTGTGTCTATATATATATATGCTTTTTTTTAAAAAAAATGTTTGACAGCATCTTGCCAGGTGAGTGTTAACTACTCATTTAGTAAGGATTCCCTAATTCAAGTTGCCAGTTAAAATATTGAGTATCACTGGACCTGGGATAGACTTGACAAAATTCTACTTGATATATTTTTTCCTTTTGGCATTTAATCTTATATTTTTTTCTTTCTAATTTGTTTTGCAATTACAGTAGAATAATTCCATCTTACCTGTGTCTTTGTCGTTTGGTTAAAATAATGTTGCGTACTAAAAGCATCGTGTAAGATACGTGAATGATTGCTGCCTGCCCCTTGCAGATTCATGTGAGGGTTTTTATTTCACTCTGTTCTTAAAATGCCTTGTGATACTGGAAAACAGTTACAAGCATAAATTAGAGCATTGGATAAGCATTAAGGACTACTGAGGAAGGTATTTGTTTTTATATCAGTGCATCTGTGTGTGTGTGTAAAAAATATATATATATGACAGAGGTGTGTGGGTGTATGTGTGTATAAATTGCTGTCCTTCACAGCTGATAGGGCTGGGAAAGTTGCTGATAAATTGTTAGTGCCTGTTCTGAAAGTTGTTGCCGGGGGGAGGGGATCATTCACCATGCCATGCCGATACATCAAGAAATGGGTAGATTTTAAAACTTTTTTGTTGGAGATGATAATTCTCTGTTGGCTTCTTGTATATCTTTATAATCTTCTCTTTTCAGACTTATATCCTACATCTGTTTTTGTATGCCCTTCCCTCCTCCTCATATATTTTTGACAACGGAAGGGAGGGTAATAAGTAGCTCTTAAAAATATAAGAAGTCTTACATACTTTTATAGGCTTGCAGGTTAATTAAATATGTAATCACAAAAGTGACAGCACAAAATTCTGCTCATTTGGGTATTAGAAAGTAGCTGAAGTGTGTGTTATTTATTTATTGCTTGTTTTATTTTGGATTTTGGTTTTCTTTCAGACTGTATAATTACATTTGTGATGATTAGTTATCTCCCTCCTGATACTACATTATAAGTGAGATCCAGAAAGTGCCTATTTTAAAGGACAGGAAATGCAAGAGGATATGGGTCAATGCTGGTGGTTCTGGTAAAAGGGTGTAATGGGACAGTGTAAGGAAAAGTAGAGGAGGCAAAAGCCTTGGTCTGTAGAGTTAACCTTGCCGATTCTCTAAGTTGCTGTGATTTTTTACACTCTTGAAAGAAGATTGGAAACATTGTTCTAAAGCTGAAAGGTAGAATGAAAACTGTATTAAAAGAAAAGAAAAAAAGCGCAATTATTTGGGGTATTACCTGATAAGAAGCATTGGGACTTACCAGATACAACACCGAAATATCTTTGCTGCGTAGCTGGGTGAGCCCAGGCTGCATTCAGCTGTCCTTGGTTAGTTATAGTGTCACTCTCTAGTAAAACAGGGGTCCTTGGCCTTTCCTATCTAGGGGCAAAGGTGCTGAGCAAGAAATGCACGGCAAGAAATGTTGTACTTTAACACTCTCTCTGCCAATCTGGACTGTAAAAGCGGTGGTCTTACTTTTTAACAGCTTCATTTCCTGTGGATATGGTGCAGGATCAGTGTGTTTGTTTGAGTGCTGTACACTGGAGAACTCTTATGTGAAGGGCAGATCTTAAAAAAAAAAAAAAAAAAAAAAAAAAAAGACATTGTAAAAATTACTTTCTCAAGCCCGTAATAGTGTGTGTGTGTACGTGCACAGGAACAAGGTCCTTGGGAAAACATTTGAAACAAATGAGGAATTCTTGCTCATTTCTTCCTTTTGAAATACCAGAATGAGAAAGTAAATGGAAATAAACCATAAATTGGCAGGATTTGGACTAGTCTGTAGTGGCTTGGAGAATGTTCTTCAATTGCTATTCTCTAGCTTTATTTTCCCTTTAAATGTGAAAGAGCAATTCTGAAAAAGCTGTGGTAGAGCTGGTGAGGGTCCTTGGTGTTTCAGGCAGGTACAAAGCGGGTGTTCAGTCTTAACTTAGGCTTTTACGTGATGTTGTTCCCTTGGGATCTACATTTTCATATCCAAATAATCAAGTTCCGAATACCTACATAAAAAGAAAGAAGGCCAAAATAATTTTAACAGAGGGAAAAAAAAAAAAAAAAAACTTGTTCAAACTGGACAGGAAAACCTAAGCCCATATAATTGTGCACATGTACTGGAGAGCAGCCACCTTTTTTTTTTGTTTCTCAAGCATGAGGCAGCAGAATTTTCTTTCATTTGGTATGCGAGGCTGGAAACAGAGTCGTCTTTCATTTGGCACACTCCCCTGCAAACAAACATGCCCGGTAGGGGATGGTGCCAGTTATCAGATGCTTGCAGGAATACATTGTGCTGATTGTATTCATTTTCATTTCATGAGTTGCTTTAAAACTTAGCAGCATAAAAAAGCATTAAAACACCTTTTTAACATTATTTTTAGTTTCCCTCTATTTCCCTGCTGTGCTGTTATTCTGTTTAAATCAGTGCAATGCTGCGAGCCGCATGGCTTGGTCGGCAGCGCAGCGGCTCCGTGGCTGCTTCCCGGCCACGCTCGCTGCTGTTATCTGCAGAGAAGCAGCACATTTTAAGTTTTATGCATTTTGCATTCATGAAAAAAAATCGGTGCCTTAGAAATATGTTCAGTAAAAATAAAGGGTGAATTGATCAAAGGCAGTGAGGAATTTAAGCCAAAACTCTGTTCAGAGCCACTAACTTTAGCAGTTTCTAGATAACTCTCCGTCTTCCGGGAGGCTCCTGCTTTTGTTTCCCAGCATGGGGTTCTCCAGGACTGCCAGCAGCTCCCGCAATTTGCTGTTGGACTCTCCTTGCCCTCAGATGTTTTTCCAAAAGCAAACTTGGCAAACTCGGGTATGCTGCTTGGAATGATTGTGTTCATGATACTGCAGATTAGGACCAGGTTGGAGCAGATACACTTAGTGAGGGAAATTCAGGAATGATATTTTAATCAAGTCTGATACAAGTGAAGTTTCATTCCTTTTCCAGTTTTGTGCTCTTGCTGTTGATACTTGGGGAGCGTGTGGTTACGTCTGCTCTATGTGACGGCTGCTTCTCCTCCTGGTGTCACTGGGCAATTACAGTGTGCAGGAACACAGCGTGCAGGCAAGACTTCTCTTCAGGGAAATTACTTTCAGGAAAGGAAGGTGTTTGAGGAAAATTCCAGATTCATGTGATTGGTCGCAGAACGTGTGTATTGTGGAACTCTAGGCTATGAGTACTGATGGGGGATTTTTTTTTTTCTTTTTAAAGTCATGGTGAAAAAAATATATATTAAAAATAAAATACAAAGACTAGAGTCCAGAGTTCAAGGCAGTGAACTACATAGTTTTTGGGGTAAGCTTGCAGAGTGGGAATGGCCTTGGAGCAGGTCTCCACCGGAGGGAACCGCGCCAGCCTATTCAGACCCGGAATAGGGTGAGAGTTGTTTTGGAAAGGGAGTTGCAACTGTATTTTCAGCCCTGAGAAATACCTAGGCTGGGCTTTGGAGCAGCAATGTGACTTTTCTGCCTCCACATACTAGCCATGCATTCAGCAAGAGTCATGCGCAGAGTCCCTTGTGTTGTTTGAGGAATGAGCCCTGGAAATGGATGTTGTAATCAATGGCCTACAGGCTCCAGCACTTAACAGGTATCAGTTGTGCGAGGGCTTCTCCTGCGCAGGATGAGAGTAAGTTACTGCACACTGCTGTAGACAGCTCGAGCTTCTGCCCAGTTACCTGCCTTGCTTGTCTGGGGGGATTTCTGTGGGACTATGTACCCTGATGTACCCTGTGGTGGTAAATCACAGAAGAAAAACACCTATTCTAAGTTTACAAGGTTTAGTTCTTTAATTCTCTACCGTTATGTTTCAACTTTTACACCAGATACTTACCCAAAGGCAAGTAGTGACATTCTCCTACACAAAACAGAAAATTTTATTGATGTAACCACACAATTCAAATGTCTCTTGATTTAAAAAAAAAATCTACAAATTCGACTGTAATTTGGGAAAGCTGAAAAAGACTTTTAGGTTTATGTCTCGTGAAGGCTCGTGAAGCAATGAAGTTTATTTACAGGTGTAAGATTCATGCTTCAAATACTCTTGCTGTGGAACTGATGCTCCATACAACTGCCACTTTTGGGTGCTATTTTCATTATTTGTTATATTCACTATTGGAAATTGTGCATAGGCCTTTTTTGGTACTGCAATTGAAATAAGGAGAATGATACAAGTAAGTTTATTTTCTCTCTTAACAAGTGATTGGGCAAACAGCAAATGAAGAGAAATGTGAGTTTTATCAGCATACTTGCTTCTCTGGATCCCATGCCTTCCTATTGCTAATAAAGATAATGCCACCTATTTGAAGATATTAACAGGCATATTTAAAACCCAAGATGAATTGAGTGCATTTCCTGTGTTAGAAACAGTTGCTAAATTGTAAGTAACTAAGTCTTGTTGTATAACTGCATTGCACTCGAGGGAACAATTTAGGTTTTGAATTGTATATGTTGGTAAGTGAAAACTATGTAGACATTGATTATTTTTTTTTCCCCTTGACCTAATCACTGTTTGCCTATGGCAATATCTGATATGTTATGTGTTCACCAAGAATTGTCTTGGGACCACAATGAGTGTTTTTGGCTTTTCTTTTTTAAGGTTCATTAGTAGTCGTAGTTGCAGCAGGAACAGAAGGCAATGGAGTGATGTACTGTACTTCGTGGGCTTTCCTACTTATTGTAAAGGTGGAAGGGAACTCTGCCGATGAGACTCTGAGCTTGTATAGACATAGGAGACTGGATTTGCATCTTTAATGTTTATGCATTTGAAGCATGCATTTATTACAAAAGAAATTCCTGTGTTGTCAGGAAAAAAAAGATTTTTGTAATTTTTTTCTTCTTATATATTTGTTATTTGTTAGTTTTTCATATGTACTCGTGAGTGTAATTATATGAATAAAAATTCCAACAGACTACCTTAAAAATGTATTTAATTTTTGTCATATTATTGATTGCTTCAAATTGTAATTTCTTTTGTGTTAAAAATATTGGTTTATACTGTGTAAGAGCTTACTTAAAAGTGTAAAAGATAAACTGTTAACTTACATGTAAAGGTCTTGTACCTAAACACTTGGAAACTCTATTTGTTCAATAAAGTGTTAGCAATTAAAAATTCCCATAAGAATACTTGCATATATTTGCATGCATTAGAGGCTAAGTATAGACTTGTTGTTTGGTATAACTGGGAGCTAGTTCTATCAGAAAACACCTTTTCCTCCATTACCTTGTCTACTAGGCGCGTGTTTTCTGAGGTATGTGGCTGAGAGCCGAGCAGTTTTTACCTTAGCTTTTGACACAAGTGCTTATGTTAAGCTTTGTTTTTTCAGAGTATTGGTGATGTAGCGTTACCTTTTTTCCTGTTGAATAGCAGCGTAGGGATCGGACACAGCTGGGGTGAGACGCGCATCAGGGAGGTGCCTGTGGCGAGGGCCGCCCTGAGCGGGTGAGAGCCCAAGAGAGGAGATGGGGAGGCGACGGGTGCTGTGCCGGGCCCTGCTGCCCTCACCTCACCGCTGCTGCTGAGAGGCAGCCACCGAGGCCTGGCGCGAGGCCTGGGTGGCTGCATCCACATGAGGGAGACAGCGCGACAGGCGTCCGAGGCTTCGTCAGCGGGAAAATGTACCCAAGTGCCACGTGAAGAAGCCAACCGCGAGGTGCGCAAGCGGCCCGTGATGCCGTCGGCTGCTTCTGCTGCCGAATGCTGCTGGGGCAGAGTTTGGGTTTCTGCTCCCTAGGTGCAGCTAAGGTTGTGATTTCTGGAATGTAGAAGAAGCAAGCTTTATCTTTAAACCAAAAAACGTAACGTGGTTGTAGTGTTTTTCCCCAAATCTTTGAACCTTTGCCTTAGCGTATGAAATATTCTGGTTTGTAGAAAGCACTGATTCTTCACTTCAGTCTTGTTGAGCCTTTATGGAGGGTGGCCCTTAGCTATAAATGAAAGATCCTTCAAACAGCTGTCTTAAATATGGTAGATATTTCTGTATTTGTCTGGAATTATAATTATGTGTAGCATATTTAGGGCCATGCACTGCCAGGAGGTTCTGTAATGATTGGCTTTTTTTTTTTTTTTTTTTTTTTTTTGCACATCAAATGCCATTCAGGCAGCTGCTTAAGGATCTGGAATTTTCCTGAAGATGTTCAACATTATATGTAGGTGACATTAATGAACAAAATGTTTGGGACTTCGCTTTGGAGGACAGAGTGTTTTGGGTAGTGATTGCCCCTGTTGTGAAGACTCAGTTAACTGACAGCCTGGGTGGATTGTCTGGGGTGGTAGATGTGGGCAAACAAAAAAACAAACAAAATCTTTATTTCTAGTACTGAAAATGCATGTTTTTCCAAATTGAGCAGCTTTCCCCCCATCTTCTCAAGACGAAGTAGTGTAACTCCTTCATAGTTGACTTGAGATCTCTTCTTTGCTTGAGCTATCCCTTGTGCTGCCAAAGAAATCTATCTAACCCTGCTGCTCTTAAGTGAAACAAATATAGCTCAAAACACTCTTAACTTTTTTTCTTGTTCCTTGTGAGAAGTATTTGGAATAATATTGCCAGACAAATCTTTAAAATGTTTTATTGGGTTTTTAACTATGTTCCAAAAATAATACAAAGCACATCAAACAATCTGGTGGAGAAGAAATAAGCTGCAGTTTGTCCTATATACATGATATGGAGGTACTCATTTCTTGATGATGTTACAGTCTCAATCTCTAATTTTGAAACATTTCTTTATTTTTTTCCGTCACTTTGTCTAATTCTATTATTTGCATCTAATGGGTTTAATATATCTTTATGTTAGAATAGATATTTAAACACATTGCTTCTTCCTACTCCTTAAACATGAATTAAAAATATATCAGTAAAACATGATTATCTGAAATGACTCTCTGACAGTAATCAACATGGGAACAAGCTGGTACTTAACCAGGGGAATTCTGCTTTTGGGTGCACTTACTGTAGAAAGTAGGTCCTGGAAAATAAAGATTGAAAAAAATGCACATGTAGTCTTTTCAAAAGCAATCTGTCCTGAGTAATGAAAGCGACTTCCGTCTGTAGGCAAGAGCCTAGGGAAATTTTGGTCTTCCCTGAGCGGATAGTGCCAAGTTCCTTAAAGTATCATTTCATAGCTGAATGTTCTCAAACTCTGCATCTTCTGTCACTCTCTTTTTTTTTTTGCCTTTCACTCCTCCAAAATCTTTCTCTAATATAACTCTTGACCCAAACTTGCATGTGTTATTATAGACTCATGTTCGGCAAGTGGAATTTTCAAATGAAAATAATGATTTGCAATAAAAAGGGCTGACAGATTAATTACAGTATTACATTAATTATTGTCTTATTTCACCTCTGTTCCTCTCACAGCTAGTTCAGCTCTGGATATTGGTGGATTTTTTTGTTTGTTTTGTTGTTGTTTTTTTAATACCTGTTGACATAATCTTGAAGGAGCAAATATTCACTTATATATATGAAAAAATCCCAAGAATTTAAGCTTGACAGACACGTACTTTATTTGTAAAATGTTGCCTTGGAGCTGTTTGTTTAAACAAAAAGAAAAAAGAAAAGCCAAGAGGTTGTGTTCAATGATGCTTTGTGGATCTTCTGGTGAGTGTAACGCCTATGGTCTGTTTAATACACCTCTTGACATCTTTCTGTTGTGATGATCTTTGTAGCACGCACTAAATGGCAGTCATTTATTCACTTTACCTTTTGCATTTTTTCTTTTCATAATGTGTGCCATCTTTATCATTTTTCAGGCATAGATTGATGCTAGTGCCACAATGTAACTTCAATAATGCAATACTTAAAAGAAAAATTCCTTAGACAAGGTGAAACCAAAGTTGAATGGAAGTCCTATGTGCGCTGACTTTTGTGTAAATATTAATAAGGACACACTTCATGGCAAGTCTTGAGTTGGTAAATTGAGCATGATAATTTGAAGAAATTATGACTTCCTTGAAGACATGCATATGTAATATTTCTGGCTTTTTAATTGAACTTTTAATTGGTACAGCGACCAGATTGGTTAACTTTTAAGGAAGAAAGCGTTTGAGATTTTTAGCAAATATCATTGTAATGAATGTATAATAAGTTGTGATGAGAGTTGAGTTGGACTAAAGCATTGTTCAGTCCCATGGGTCAGGCGAGTGACCGGATTTGGTTTTAGACTCTCTGGGTTGCACTGACTTGCCTCTTGCGCTTGGCTGGTTGTTTTCAGATCTCAAAAAGCTTTTGGGAATTTGTTTCTGACACTTTGCTTTGTTTGTGTTTTTAGGATGCTTCATCTGCAGACATTCGGAAGGCGTATCGAAAACTTTCACTAATTTTACATCCGGACAAGAATAAAGATGAAAATGCAGAAATACAATTTAGACAGGTAAGTGCAACATGATAGAAGTTAAAGGTAATAAAAGTGTGGGTTTTTTTTTTTTTTAACGAGAACTGTTTATAATTATATGCCTTTATTGAAAATGAGGATGCACCTTTAAAATGATGGAAAAGTTGAATCCTGAGTTACAGCCAGGTTAGTTCTGAGAGAGTTGTAAATTCTTTTTAACTTGTTCAGTAACTTGGATTTGGCTAGCTATTTGTGTATTAAAATGTGAATGCATTAAAATATTTAAATGTATACTCTTATGAGGAAAATGTGTGTTTTATTCTTTTCCTGAGGACTGTTTATAGTTGTATTTTTGAAAGAAGTGAGAAAAATTTCTGATCAGGTTTCAATGCAAGTTGTTTACTGTGGTCATAATTTAATGAAAATTATTAGTTCATTCTTGAACGTTTTCCTCTCTTGAAGCTTTGTAGAGCAAAGCCATGGGATTACTAGAATTAGATCTGCCATTTAATAAGATGCTTCTGGTGGCCAAGCACAGTCTTTTGGTAGTATAGTTTTAATGAGATCTTTAAAAGGAAATATGTGATGCCCCTTTTTAAGCTGTAACTGAGACAGGTCTCAGAGTCTGAGATGTTTGTGTGTTGGGGCGGAATGTGTTTTGTAAAAACTTGCTTGCTTGTATATCTGGTTTCTAGTACACTTATGACACTCCTCCTCCCCCCAGTTCCCCTTGATGAGCTTAGAAAACTCAAATCTAGGAAAGAACATTTGTTAGTAAGTGTAGAATATGACAATAGTACACAAATTTTGAAAATTCAAACCCTGAAGTAAACCTTTTCCTATTCTTTCTGTGTTTTTTATTTAGTTGGTGGCTATCTATGAGGTTTTAAAGGATGAAGAAAGGAGGCAGAGGTGAGTTGATTTACATAGGTTCTTCAATAAAGTAATCGTGTATGCTGCAGATAAACTATTTGGCCTGACAGATTTTTTACATAATTTCAGTTGTTCTTATATAACTGTTTAACTAAAGCTTGTATCTGGCTTAAGGGAGAATCTGTTTTCTGTTCTTGTGGCATATATGGATTAGTTCTCTTTAAAAATAGGTTTTGAAAGAACTTTAAAAGCCAGTTTCCATTTGGAAGAAGTCATGTTTAACACCTAAGTATAATATCACTTGATTTTTTTTTCTGTTTGTTAGTCCTGCTAATTATCACTGATTTATTTTTATTTTATTTTATTTTATTTTTTAATGCTCTTCGTGTAAATATAGTCCACTCAGATTCAGCTGTCTGTCATACATCAGTATATCAATAAAAGGTTCTTTTTGTGTTATTTACATTTTTTTCCAGTGTATGCCACCTTTAATATTTTTTTCTGCTTTTTTGTTGTTGTTTTCTTTCAAAGACATCTATAATATTGTAGTCTGGTTTAGTAGTATCCAGATAGCAATGTGTTGTTAATAATTGATAGTTGCCCTGGCAGCATCAGGAGCATATTCAGCAATACCTGAAGGAGATAGAATTAAGGAATAAAAATCTACGGTTGATCTGCTTTCTTGAAGTGTGTGTGTGTGTGTATGCATATATATATATATACACACACACACATATTTAGGATGTTCATTTAAATTAATGTTTACCAGGGTAACTGGGCCATAGCAAAAGAAGCTATGCTTTTAGATTGGAGTTTCATTAAAACATCTTCTACCTTACAAGTCTTTCACAAGACATTTCTTGAAGTGTTTTTGGCTTTGGAGATGTCTTGGCTGGAGTCCAGGTTTTATAGTACAGATTATCTACATTTTGATAATCCTCTGTTGAAGTGTCATGGAAATGTACTTAGAAGAAGTGCTTTTGGAAATTTGTGTCTTGTTTTGTTTTTAATTATACCTCTCACTAGAGAATTTTAGTGTGGTTTCTACTCTCCTCGAAGAAAGTTAAAATGTTGTTAGCTAAATGGGTTCAGACCACTTAAAAAGTGATTTATACCATAGATTTGCCCATCTTTTTGTTTGTAACCTTTTTTAAAATATACGTTGTGATTCCAGCTCTCTGGATATTAGTTCCATCATGGAGCTTGTGGGAATTACCTCTATAATATATTACCTTTTTTTTTTTTTTTTCCATGAACTTGAGATGCAGAAGCTTGTTAAAATTGTGTTTTTAAGTCTTCTGTACATTGTGAAAGTTACTAACCTTTAGCCAGTCTGGTCGAGGAAATAATACTGTTAATTAGTGTAACACCACAATTTGCAAATGGGAAATTAAATCTACAGTAAGTTGTTGTAGTCTAGTTGATTTCACTCTCAATAGCTTTATATATATATGTGCGTGTGTATATATATGTGTGTGCGTGTGTGTACATAGAGACAGTATTGGTTGTATTTTTCTTGCACAGTATGAAAGTGTGTCTCATATAGCTTTCATACTCAATTAAACCGTGTTGCCGTGTGTAGAGCAGAGCAACTGCATAGTCTCGTCTCTTTCAGAAAATCTTTATTGAGCAAATTTATTATTCAGTTGAAACTTATAAACTCTATGTGTGAAAAGACAGGGGGGTTGTTTCCCTGTCCTGTAAGACATTGCTATGTCATGCCCTTAACTAGCATGCTAGGAGCTACTCCCCTCCTAGGAATGTTTCTCCTCCAGTATTGCTTGCAACCCTACGGCAGGGGAAAGGAGACAGCGAGGGGTTTTGTGCTGGGATCTTCCTATTTTGGATGCTGAAAATGAGATATTTGGTTATGCAAGGCTGAAAGTGCATTGCACGAGGCGATGAACCTGGCTCAAAATTTACTGTTCTCCCTGTGCACAGAGGAGAAACTGTAGGGCACCCTTGATATCTCTTGGGCTCGTCAACACTGAGCAATCATGAAGTAAACTAATATTACCATGTTACACCCCTGGTTATCTCCAGGGTATGTAGAGATAGGTACACACTGCTTTTTAAGATATTTATTGGCAAATAAACTTGATATATTTTGTTACCTTTTGATTAATTTATGAAAAAGTAGATTTTCTTTTTTTCCCCCCTCATTTTCTTAATTCAGTTAGGCAAAGCATTTTAGACTTTAACAGCATTGTTTGTAGCCTTTAAGGAGCGTTTTACCTACGGGGCTCTGTCCTCTCTAACAATGTGGAGTTGATTACAGGAAGCATTTGCAAATGAATCAAGATATGCTGGTTTAGTGTAAGAAAGGTGTTTATCTAGCTATCATTATAATTAAATGACTGCATTCGTAGGATATAGGAAGCTTTGATGGCTTGAGGAAAAATAAAAAACACCAGCAAGGTCTTCCCCTAGTTCAGAATAGATCTCATTAATTCAAGCTTGACATCTTTTATAAACTGTATCAGATCTCTGAAATAATGTGAAATATGAAATGCAGGGGCCTTCTTAAAGGGAAAAGTAAATTCTATTAAAAAAGGTTATACTGTAATTAGCTGCTTCAGTTAATGGATTTTTTTGCAATATCATAGATTCTACAAAGAATTCTAAAACTGTGTTATGGAACTTCACAGACGATCGAAATTTTAATACTCTTGTAACAGGTTGCTAACTAGCCGTGTGTAATACCCTGAATATTTCAAACAAACAAATAATATAAATGTTTGGAGCCTTTTTTTTGTTTCTGAATAGGTTCTTTGCGGGGGCTTAGCTTGTGAACTGCTGCGTTTTAGAGACCACTGCTAGGCACATGCATATGACAAATATTTGCTGCATTCAGTGTACTACTAAGAAAAAATGCTATAGATTTATGTTTCCTTCTCAGTTATATATATATATAGAGAGAGAGAGAGTAGCAATTAAAATAAGTTGGAAGAAGGCTTTATAATTAAATATTGAATGTATATATCTTGCTGCATATGGATTAACTGACTAGCCTTAGTAGTTAATAGAGATTTCTATTAAAAATTATTTAATGAGAAAAATGTGTACTTTTATTTAACACATCCTAAATGTGGAAATCGAGATTTAAAAATTATGAGAAGCTTCTGAGTTTCAGAAGGATCATTTTCCATTGCAAAAACTAAAAATCATTGCTATCTTTATTTTTCAAATACGGAGCTTAATTACTGTTGAAAGCAGTGATTTATCTTTTAACAGTATATATTCTAAAAAGTGGGTTATAATAGAAGCTATCTTCTCTTAAAATGGCCAGTCGTGTGAGCCATAATGCTCATTGATAGTAAAATCAATAGAGCATTGATTCTGAGACTTAATCCTTGGAGACTCTTGTTCGGAACCGCAGACATAGCCTAGTAAATACAGAGGGCTGTTTAAAGCGCTTAATGCAAGAGATTCTGCTATCTTAATTTATTTTTTCTTAAAAGGTAATTTATAATAGATGATGCTTGCCAAACATTTCTTTTCCAATCTTTTTTTAAGTATTACAAAGTTTTTCCATTGGGATACATGGAGCTTATTTAACCAGTAGCCAAATTTGCAGCATCTTGGCTAACATTCCTTATTGTGCAAGAAAGATGAATAACTAATAAATTGGTAGTAATACCATAGAAAATTATTCTTTCCTGGTACTCCATATGTATTTCCCTGAAGTCTCCATCAAAAAACTGCATCTTTTGTGAAATCTTATTATTAACATAATTTATTAAAGTGGTTTGATTTCTATTTTTTTTTGTATTCTAATCCTAAAATAGTCAGAAAATACAGTGTTTTTTGATTAAATAGTAATGCTTGTATTTTCCTGTTCCTGAAACTTAACACAGAAAAAATAGTTAAGTAAAAATTCTCATTCTGAAATAACATGAATTCTAAGCAATTTTTCTGTGCAGATAGCTTGTGTTAAGGCATCAGAAGTTCTTCATACAGTAGTAGCTTCATTCTGACTTATTGGAAAAGGAAAATTTATTATATGGAAACTTACACTAGTGGATAATAGACTTGTAGTATTAAATCTTTAGTCTAGAAATAATCTAGCTACATTCACCAACTTGAATGAATGTTATATCAGAAGTCAGGTTTTCCAGAGGTGTTAAAGTGTATTCTTTATTTGCCTACAGAGACTTTCTCTTTTTCTGCCTAAAAATGAATTTGATTGTGGATTTTTTTTTTTTAGTGCATCTCCAAGGTATCAATTTAATAACTATCAAAGTAGCTAGTGCAGTTGTTGCATTTAAATTGATTTACATGTCAAGACTGGCAGTTTAGCAGCTGCGCTATTATTCCTGGATCGGTCAATTTACTTGAGAAAAACCTACTACTGAGTTCTACTGACCTGCATGACAATATAGGCCCTATTTCTATTCCTGTAATTAGGCCTGCGACTAACTCAGAATATTTTTAATTAAAATATTTTGGTCAATGTGTTGCACCAAATTAGGCCTTTCAGCGCAGATTTAATTCTGGAAATGGTGTGATTAGAATATGTAATGAGTCGTGTTCAGTTTAAGTGAACAGGTTGTGTGTCTTAGAACATACAGGTTTATTCAGTTTACTTTATAGATTTGATTGAAACACTAGTTTTAAAACTTAGCTAAAAAGGAGGTAAGTTTTTTCTTTCTTTCTTTCTTTTTTTTTTTTTTTTGGTTGATGACAGTGTTCTGTAAATAAAAGTTGATACTATGGACGTGCTAAGATATTTCAAGAAGTTTGTGTTGGGGAAAACTTGCATATGCTTGTAAAAATGCTTTTTATACAGAGAGTAATTTTAGTATATTCAAGCAGTATTAAAATAGATTGATTTTGGAAGCAGCTTTTCAAATAGAAAATCAAAATAGCTGTGGTGAATCTCGTTTTGTAACATTATAATCAAACTTTAACTTAATTTCATATCTGACTAGAAAATATATATTAATTCTGCCATCGTTTTTCCTAATAGATATAGTGCTTCTAGAGAACAAAACAAAAACTTTTCCCTCTCCCTAGCACTTGTGCTTTAAATTGCGAAAAGAAAAAAAAAAAAGGTTTATAGTAGTTGGGGCTTGTTGTTCTTTGGTGCTTTGTGTTAAATGTGTTTTGTTATTCGCTTCTGTGGTGGAGACCTGGCCACTGATAGGCAGGGAGGGCACGTGCACGTTTCTACCACTCCGTTATTTCCTAAGTGAATCGGCTGGGATGCTGCACGAGTAATTGAGATATCTAGTCTCATGCAGAAAAAATAGTTAAATTTCCACAACATGAGGCTTCAAATTCCAGATCCAAGCTTAGCATTTGACAAAGGATGTTATGCTGCTTTCTAAAAAATGCTAAACGATTGCCTGTATGTAAGTGTTTGTAAATTATTCCAACAGTCTATGGATGTTGTTTGCTTTGTAATTAGGTGCTTTGGCTTATTTAATTTTAAGCTCTCCATGAAAGTCTGTTGTATTTGCTGCCGTAGGTATGATGATATTCTGATCAATGGTCTACCAGATTGGCGACAGCCTGTATTCTACTACAGGCGGGTGAGAAAAATGAGCAATGCTGAGCTGGCATTACTCCTGTTCATTATACTCACAGTGGGTCATTATGCTGTGGTTTGGTCAATCTACCTGGAAAAACAGCTGGTAAGTATTGCTAATAAATCAAACTTGCTTCAATTATTACTATTGAGTTTCCGGCAGAAGTTGGCATGTTATGGGGATCTCTACTGCCTCCCTTCTTTGGAATTTGGATTTTTCATATTTTAAAACGATTACATTTAAAATGATAATAATTATAGAATAAGATATTCAGCAAATCCAAAGTAGTAGTCTAAAAACTACTTCATCCGTTTCCTAGAATTGATAATAAATAGCAAGAGATAGCTCTTGGTTTTTAGTTGAAAGAAGAGGGCTAAATACTCTTCTGTCATGTGTTGAAGCAGAATCATGTGCTAAAGCAGAATCATATGCTACTGTAGTAATTTTTATGCTTTTCCTAAATATCATTTTAAAATAATCACTTTTATTTGGCTGATAATCATACTTGCTTTGCCTTTGTTCTCATCTAAAAGCTTTTTTGTTTAGGGTTTTTGTTAACAGGATAGATATCGGTAAGCAGTTTAAAACCACATTATATTTTATCTTTCTTATTTTTTGGTATGTAAAAGTCTTGCATTTAGACTAAAAATACTAAGTATAACTTGAAAAAATCATATATTAGCATTTACTTTTTTTATTATTATTTTTCCACTGCATTGTTAAAGTTGATGAATTAGAAAGGAGGCAAGTTGAATGCTTTCTCCTCTTAGAAAACTTTGATTGCTATGGAGATACACATGACTGACAGAACTGGACTTCATGTGTGTTTAAAGACTGGATGCCATGGCAACAGTTATTGTTAAGATAGATCATTTTACTTAATCATGTAGGACCCCTAGATGCATTTGCATAAATGCTACTCTAATGTTTACCCTTCACAGAAGAGTCCCAGTAACATTTGTGGTTTACATGTTAATGATAACCTGTAACCATAGTTCTTTCTACATCAAGGATGAACTGCTTAGCAGAAAAAAGAGGGAGAAGAAGAAAAAAACAGGAGGCAGGAGTGTGGATGAAGCCAAATCTGCTGCTTTTGACAAAAATGAAAGGTGGGAAGAAACTCTCTTGTTTTCTCTATTTCTAAACATTTTATCAGCTATGAGTTAATTCTGTCATTTTCTCCTTGAATCTTTCCCATACTCTTATGAGGAAAATATCTGGATTTGTGGTAGTAGCCATGGCAAGTATCAAGTGTGACAGTGTGCATGTGTTTATATTTTCTGATTTGTAAATAAAAGTATGGTGTGTGTTGAGTAGATCAACAATAAGTAAAAGATTAAGACTGAACTATTGATGTTGCCCTAGCAGAAGGATATTATCTGTAGAAGTTCGGTGTGATTTTTTTTTTTTGAAAGATTTTGCAGGTGGTTCTGTTTTTGAAGATCTTTTGCTGAAGATTTTGATTAAAATTTCCATTTGAGCTTTAATTTATTGCCACACTAACAGTGATTTTTAAGTGGATTTGAATGCTTGTTTTCTGTCCAGTTAGCTTAGAAACAAATGTTAGACAAAACTGTACTTAAAATGCCTAAGAAGCTTAGAATAAAGGTGTTTGTAAAGGCTTCTAACACTGCCGTTTAGTTAAGAACACATAGGGAAATAGTGACTTTCAGGACACTCCAAGAGATACCACCATTTCTTCTATTGATTCATAGAAAGAAATAAAGGGTTTAAATAGTTCACACAGCAGGGGCATGAACTGGATCAATGCAGGATAGAGATCAGAGACCATTCTGCCTGTCGTCTTTCCTGATGACATCAGTGAATAATGCTTCAGTGAACTGCAAATGACATTAATTTTTATGTATTGTTTTGTTTATGCTACAGTCTTCATATCTGGTTGTCAGCACTTGTGAACACTTGGGTGAGGCATGAGCTTTTTTTAACTGCAGTGCTTATGCGGCTTATGAATTTATTTCCTTTTAGAAAAAGCTCTTTTTAAGAGATTAAAATATGTAGGTGCTAGAATAGAAACTAGCTGTTGTGTGTGATGTATTTTCTATTAAATATTCAGAACTATCTTTTGTATTAAATATTTATACATTTTAATATGAATTGTCAAGTGATAATTATTTTGCAAGTTAGTGGGAGGGTTCCAGCTTTCTGCCGTGTAGTGTTGTGTAGCAGGAATGAAAAACTTACAGTTCTGTTTGGCTGCAGAGTCCTGGACAAACCACAGTGGCATGACTTGCTCCCTTGCAAGCTGGGAATCTGGTTCTGTCTCACTGTGAAAGCTTTACCTCAGCTAATCCAGGTAATACCAATAATTAATATTACCTAATATTACTTTTATTTTTTTTGATGGTGTTACATATGATCAAATCCATAGTACTTGCTCATATGAATTTCCTGTGTAATGAATATGCCTTATATAAAGAAGGATTACTGTTTGTAGGTTATTTTAATCTCATTAATTCATCAAACTGTGAATATATTAAAAATGAATATTGATGTTAATCTGTTAGAAAATTCCTGCAGAAGTACCTGTTAGGCAAAACTGCAAGAGTGAATGATGAGGCTGAGGTGATATGTTTACACCCGAATCGGAATAGCTTTTTTTAAAAAAAAAGTTAATAAAAATATTTTTGTTATTTCAAGCACTGTATTTTTATAGTATATATTAATATCTAGCTTAGATTTGAGAGAACAATGAAGTCACTTTCTAAATTGAGTGAATTTTCCTTTTAAGTCACTTGATAATGATATAAATAGATATCGGAAAATGCTGAACTAACAAAGATTCAGTAGTAAATTAGAAGCTTTAATTTGGACTTATCCAAAGGACTTTTTTTTTCTTCAGTCAATAGTTTGAATTGTAAAATGCAGCTAGTATTCTTGACTGTGTAACTATTTTCAGAAAATCAGTTACTGAAATCATTTCTTCAATATCAGACACTGCTTTCCATGTGCTTTGATCACAAACTTGCGGGTTATTTTAGTGACCTTAGTCACTAACTACTGACTAATCAATATGGGTCAGAGAGAGTAAGGTGAATTTAATTTTATTCTGCAAAAATACTGCGTATTAACTCTGGAGTATTTCAGTGTGGCATTGACATTCAATATCTGTCTGCAAACTAAAAAAACATAAGGTTTGCAATTACTAGTCTGTTAGGAAAAAAAAAAAAAGGTTATAAATGAAATAAATACAAGCATGAAGATCAGACATTCGTTTCTTTTAGACTGTAACTTTTCTTGAAAGGAGATATGCAAGTTAAGATTCCTTTTTCCTTCGAAAGTTTCAGCAGAACAATATGGCAAGTTTACTCACGTAACCTTTCTTAATCTTCTTGCATGTTTTTAAAGTAAAAAAGACCATGCTAACTTGTGGTCAAGTTGAGCTTTGTTGCGCTTTTCTCAGTGAGACAAGCTGGCTGGAGAAGAATTAACTTTACTAGCTGCTGTTGCTACCTTTTTGAATTTTTTAACACGTAATTAAACTATTTCACTAATTTCACTAATGGAACATATAAATATTACATAATACAGTAACATTCATAAAGAATTGTAAATTATGGCTTTATATATAGTCTCTCCAAGCTGTCCTTTTCCCTGATTTTTGATTCTGAGATACTCTATTTAAAATAAATAAATATAACTGGGCTTTCAATTTTTTTATTCCAAACACAGCCATTACGTCTCCCTGACTTGCCAGAAAAGCTGAATATAGTGATGTGTTGAGCTTAGTTTGACACCTAGCCAATACCTATTGCTGTGCAGTTTAAATACAGGAACTGTATGTGACATAACTCTTGCCTTTTTTTAAATAAATGATGTTGAAATATAAGGTATCTAGTAACCCGCGGAAAATTGGAAACCAGCAAGCTGGGACGTGGTGGCAGGGGAAGCAGGGTACAGAGGAATTGAAAGCTAGAAGGCTTGTAGAGAAACTCGAAGGCAAAAATATGAGGTTCTCAGCTAAATTGCCCCAGAGATTTCAATGTATTTCAGGCTTTAGTGCAAGCAGAATCACTAGGGCAGTTTAGCTGAAAGGGAAGCCCCTAACACCCACAGGCATTTAATAATTGTGTTATATGTACCAGTTACAGAGATAATTTATTAACGAGATGTTGCCCTGGCTGACACAGGGATAGCTGCTATAGATTGTAGATGTTTACTGAGTTAATCAAAATGATTTTTTCAGTCATTAAAGAGCCCCCACACATTGTTTTCAAAGTTGACTGTTGTTCATTCATTACTAATACAATTGCAGGCTAGATTCTAAAAAAGAATAATCTGTATTTAAAAGAACTGCAGTTGGGACAGGGATGGGCAGAGTTTTGGTGATGCTTACAATTACGCATTGCTTCCGCTACGTGTTTCACAGCTCTTAAGGCTAACTCTGAAATAACTGAACTCAACCGAACTGTTTCCTCAAATTAAGGGAACAAAACTTTTTCAAAGTCAATCTTATTTAAAAAAAAAAAAAAAAAAAAAGGAGCACTTTAAACTTTCTTTTTGCTGCTTCTGGTACCAGTTCTTTGATTTCTTTCCCCAACACCCCTTCCCTCCCACCAGGTTCCTCAGCGTGCACATGCTCCTCACGGCAGCTCTGCCTGGTGATTCAGGGTGCGGGGCTTCTGCCCATGTCTGACTCATTTATCCAATTGAGTGTCTGTCTTCCACATCCCCTGCTCCTTCAAAATGTCAGATTTCAGAAGGAGGCACTTAAAATAATTAAGGTGGGCCTCTACTGAAGAAAAATGCTTTGTTTGCATGCCCTTCTGATGGCCTGTGCCATTTTATTGTATTCTGCATTTTATCTCAAGAAATTGGAAGAGAAATTGGTGAGAGAGGTATAAGAGAAACCCAGAAATGACTGTTTATTTTTAACTGTTGGCAATTTTATTTTGAGGGAGACTAAATAGGTTTTTATATCTGTGCATTTAGCTTAGTTAAATTTGAGAGATAAAGCAACATCTTAAAGCTTGTTTGAAGAAGTGCAGGGAAAGAATATTTAAAGTGTACCATAAATCAAATATATTTGATGCAAAAGAAACACTAAGTGGAGTGTAAATTACATTCAATACTATCAAATTTAATTCTTACAAGGTAGGCACAAGAAAAATATAGAACCCCGAATGCAAATTGTTTGTAGGCTCATTTAGTTTACTCTCATGGTAATGACCCAGAAGAAGACTGTGTCTTTTTTTATTGAACAGAACAACAAAACTGAACTAAAATGCTTATTGGAACTGGAAATTATTTTCATAAAGAAGTAGAGCAGCTAAATATAGTGTGCAAGAACTTTGGTTCAAATGGTGAATGCAATACAGAATAGACATTGTGTTAATTATACTGTTTTTGGTGACAGAAGAATCGTGTATAAAGTGCAGTTTATTCCCCAAAGAATTGTCCAGAGTTTTGTCTGACATGCAATTTAAGTGTTATATCTTGCTAATTATTCTTCACAATATATTTCTTGAAAATAGAAAATAGAGTGTCCATTAGTGTTCCAGACAAGTACTTTTCCTTCAACTTTATATGCTGAAGCTTAGACATGGGTAGTTGTTTTTTTTTAACTGTTTTTATTAATGTTGGCAAGAACTAGGAAGTTTTTTTTTTAATTTTTTTTTGAATGTTGCATTGTGATCCTGCAGTTGGCCTGGCTGTAATCAAGCAGAAAGGCTTTTTGTCTGTTTCATACAGACAAAATTCTTTTCTTTCATGTAAAGAAAACAAAGTTTTTCTATTATCTCTAGATAATAGAAATACAGTAATTACTGTTAATTATTGCCCACCCCGTCGGTGAGCTGCTGGCAGTGCTGAGGAGGCAGCGGAGCTCGGCAGGGAGCCGCTCGGTGCTACCTGGTGAGGTTATCTGCACTGCTCTCAGTTATGATCAAAACTTTTGTTTTCAACGATCTTTGGCTACTATGAAGTGGCTTAAAATAGAAAGACCAGTAATATATTTTTATGTAGACCACCAGATGGTAATTACTGTAGCTGATGTAGTAGCTTGGATTAGATTCAAACTACTGACCCAGAGGTGTTTAATTTCTTGGCAGGTTTTCCTCAGGTTTTCTTTTAATCCATGATTCATTTCAACACCTGTTTAGAGATGGTTCAGTTCTGCCTTAAATGGATTGGCAATGTGTCATTAAACTCGAGAGGCTTTGCCTCTCCAGGGCATCTCCTTTGGCAAAGTTGGCTTTAAATGTTTCCCAGTTGAATCCAGTCTTCTTTTTGTAAGTTAATTTTGTCTCCCTGTATGACTTTGTATAAAATCATAGCGTGATACTAAAATATATTTCATCGCACTCAATAATGCATGATTAAAAAAAGATTTCTGAGAGATTTAGTCAATTCTGGGGCTGTATGTCTGCCTAATTCCCAGGTTTGCAGGGTTCTGAGGTGCTCCAGCACCGCGCAGCGTGCCGACGTTGGCAGATGTTGTGGGAGCTGTCGCAGGATGTGTGGCCTGAGTGATTCCCCTTCGCTCGCTCTGCTCCGTCTTATTTCACAGACGTTGGAAGAACCAAACTGGGGATGAGGCTCTTGACCCCGAGGTCAATTAGGAGCTTAGGGGCAGGTCAGGGGAGAGGAGATGATAAAACGAGTTCTCTGCCTGTATATAAGCGAGCAGAAATCATTTGCATTGAACTGGGTACTGTCTGATGCTCTGGAGAGAGTGCTTTGTGGCATTACCCACATTCTGCGTGAACATCAGCCACTAAAGAAACTTGCCTTTTCCTGCCCCTTGTTCTGTGGTAGCCCGTGTTGTTCCGCTCCTTCACATCCCCTTCTGTTTGTCCGCGTGCGCACAGCGCGTGCCAGGGGCTGCGGCTCCAGGAGCAGCTCCCGAGGACGCGGTGACACCGGCTCTCGGCTACCGAACGGTGCGCGCT
Source organism: Tinamus guttatus (assembly GCF_059628265.1). NCBI lineage: Eukaryota > Metazoa > Chordata > Aves > Tinamiformes > Tinamidae > Tinamus > Tinamus guttatus. Next base: position 6,005,528 of record NW_028289064.1, read on the forward strand.
GTCCGCTGGGCTGCTTTGTGTGAAGGGTCCCGGGGGCCCTTGCAGCCCCGTTTTCCCCTCGGGTTCCTGTATTTGACTCGTGCGCGTTGAGACGGGCAGCAGGGAGAGCAGGAGCCCAGGTGGCCGCTGCTCGCGCAGCCCCAGGGCCTTGGGAGCTGCCCCCAGGTTGTGGCCGGCTGGGAGCCCGGCAGCACCTCGTGTCTCTCCAGGGATTCCCTGAGTAAAATGTTTCCCGTTTCCTGGCTTGCTGTTGAGCAACGATAAAAATGATGAAGAGAAATTTAAATGATGGTACTTCCATGGTGTTTTTGCTATGGCATAAGGAATCTTATTTTTTATTGCAAATTGAAGGTTGAATGCTGCAGTAATCTTGTAGTGACTCTGTGTTCTTCAGTACTCCCATAAACATAGTTTTTTTCATGACTGATGTTTCTCTCACAAATTGTAAGAAACACTGGGCTGAAAGGTTAAAACCTGGCAAAGAAAATGCTTTTAGTATAACAATTTAAATATGCTTGTAGGAGTATTTCCAGTTGCTTGTAAATTCTTAGAGGACTGTTTTGTTTGTAGGAGTCTCTCACCCCACAGAAGTAAAACATCCCTCTGCCCTATCACAAAATCTGTAGTGAAGATTCACATATGGCCAGTACGGCAAGTTGTTTGCCTTACTTCTGCTGACCTCTGGGCTTTCTGAGGTAGACCAGAAAGTCGGGAAGATTGGCTGGAGGGGAAAGAAATGCAAAATAAACCAACCACCTAGCACAACCTCCTTGCCCCCCAGGCATCAAGGAGAGACTGCAGAGAATGAGGATTATTCAGAACAGAAGATGTTAATTCCTGGAATAGTAGAGTTTGAATTAAATATGCATGTGTTGATTTAAAAAAAAAAAAAAAAAAAAAAAAAAAAAAACCTCAAATGCAGTATCAAGAATTTTTTTTTGTATTTTTAGGTAACTCAGTAGTAAGTGCAGGTTTTCTTGGAATTTCTAAAGATATTGACAGTAGACAATACTAGTATCGAGAAGAATTGAATTATAAGTACTTTATAACATTTTTTCTGTTTGCTATTAAAATATTAAAAATATGTTAATAAAAATGTTTATCTGACAGTCTTATTTTTCTTCCACGGCACTTTTTGAAAATCAAATGTAATCAGTGAAACTTTTTACACATTGCAATTGAACTATAATTTAGAAATGCTAATTACAAAATTCTGAGTTTCTAATTGACTATTTTTACATTCTCTCTCCTCTATGTAAAATGGGTGTTTGAAATGCCAGTATAATAAACTAGCCTGTGTAAGCCCTCTTTCCTCATTTTTTACCTGACTAAGTGCATGCTACTGCTTTGATAGTGAAGAAAACTAACACATCCATGTTATTGTTCTCTGGTAACTTCTCAAGCTCTTGCAAGAAAGAACAAAATATTTTTGTGTTCAAATTAGGTAAGGTGGAGCCTGCTGCTAGAATACTTTCAGACTTTGTACTTTGAAATGTATTTATGATAAAAATTGAATATTCTTGAAAACTAGTATTTTGTTTTAGAGAAACTTTTTGGGGTCCTTTTAAAATTGTTTTTCAGTTTTTCGTTCATTGCAACTTACTGGGTCTAATACCTATATAGCCTGGCTAAAATCTTTTCTCAGGTGTGCCATTTAAATTCTCTTTACAATCTGTAGAGCTAATTTCTGATGCTTTTTTGAGGAAGGATTTTATTCTCAAGTCTTCAGAATCCATTTAGTTTCCTTTTTCGTTTGTTTTCTATTTTTATATTACATGTAAACTTTTCCATCTGTGTAGTCCTCCCTTTCTTTGTGATTATGGCATCAGCCGGCATAAATTGTGATTAATAAATTACAAGACTAAGGTCACAATTGTTACCTGGGTATTGCTGTATTTGCAGTGATAACCCATAGTCTATCTGTAAAGCAGCAATAGTACCAAAATTCATTTATGTGCTTCTGACTAGTTTTCTTTGTTGTTCAGCTCTTGTGTCTCATTTTCTTCTAAGCCACATTTCCAATTGTTCCATGATTGACACGCTGGAGAGATTGACAGTTACCCCCTAGTGCCTGCTGTCTGGAGATTCTGCGAGCAATAATGGATTTTACACCAGAATTTAGCATCAAATATTGGCTTTCAGTGTCAAATGGGTTAAATTTAAATGCCAGTTAATTGTATCCATTTTGAAATCGTAGCCTTAAACAAAAGCATTCTCTGGATATCAGTGTGTCTGAGTGCTGTGTATGCAACACAGTCTGAACGTCTCAAACTTGCAGCAGAAGTTGGCCATTACATTTTTTGTTCTTTTTTGTTCCATAAAGATGCAAGAAATTCCAAAATCTGGAAAATACAAGGAATATTTCAGTGTATGGTAGAGATTTCTTATTTCAAGAAACTGAAAGGGGAGCCAGTGCTAATCCTAGTTTTGTAATGGTATGTTGTAAAATAGAAACTGAATGTGTTTCCTTAAGCCCTGCTTACCTGCTGTGAATGATAGTCATCCTCAGTGGTACCTACCAGGGTGTTTATCCTTACTTCTATTAAACCAAAAAATACCTCCCCCTGCTGCAGAGACCAAACAGGAGCATGAGAGATTCTCGTCTGCTGTATTCTAGCAGCAAAAAGTTACGCAAACTCTTTAAAAAGCCTCCATGAGCAGAGCAATATGCTCCATAAACCTAGCAGGGAAGTGGATCTTCTTGTTTCCCACGTGCACGTAAAAAGAAACAGAGAGAAAGGCAAGGTTCTTTGGCAAGATTCTTTGGATTAAACCCTATTATCTGCTGTGAGAATTAGAGCGGCTCTTCAGGAGCACTGCCTTACATCAGTGAGATCTTTCCAAAACATTATGAGGGTCTGCTCAGAGCTGGACCTCGATTCTGCCCTCTGTTCCCTCAGGTGCCAGCATGATGCCAAGGGCAGTTGCTGTGTTGTAGCATCCTTGCACTAAGCAATTTTTATATGACTTCTGCTATAGGATGCAGTAATAACACCTGCTTAAGTTGGGCTTTGTTTTAAAAATGTATTAAATGCCTTATTTCATTGCATATGAGACCAGGTTTTGTTTAAATGTATTTGATCAGATTGTAGTTCAAATTCCAAAAGCACTTAGCAAGGTTTTAATATATTTTACAGATCAAGATGAAAATCATTTATTTTCCTCTGTGGATAAAAAGTGGAATCATTATGTTGAAGCAAGAATCTTTTTTTTTTTTGTCTATAAACAAGAAGAATTAAGTTTATTTAAGAACACAATTAATTTTGATAGGAAGAAATGTTCTGCTTGTTTGGAAAATATAGACAAGAATTTGTCTATGTATAGACAGTATATAAAAATTTTAAGTCTCTCTGCTGTAGATTTGTTGGTTTAGGTTGAATTTCAGTCTCTAAAAGAGACAAGTGAGGCTAAGAAAACTCTTCATGCCTCTTATCCTTAAGCAGTCCGTGATTCAAATTGGAAAACTTTCAACTCAAATCCATAATTACTACTTCATCAAATTTTGTAAATGTGTATATTATTGTGAGGTTTGTGGCAGGGCTTCTAATTTCGTAAACAAGTTTCTTAAATAGATTTCAGATTGGAATCTAGCCTGGTCATTGGGGAAAGACCTCAATATTTATTTTTAACAACTTGATAGTAATTTAAAACCTGTTAAAAAAAAGGAATAAATTGGGTTTTTTTGAACATGAACAGTTATTACCATAATGAGTTCACAGTAAGAAGACTGCTGCCTAGCAATTGCTTTTGTGTGTTCCTGCACACACTATTCCAATTAAAAACTTTTCTTTCTTCCCTGAACCTCCAGATCGCTGATGGGAAAAAAGTGGGTACACAGCCTCTTAACCAGCTATATACGGTCATCAGAAATGCTTTTCATTTTCAATGCTTTTCCATTTTGTTTTACAGGCTGTCAATGAGCATCATGATCTATAATATCAATACTATTACATATGAACCTTTAGTACACAAATTCTACTTTCTAAGTAAATATTTCTATATCGAAAAATTCTGTATCTCAAGGAAACGAATGTATTTTTTTTCGATGTGAGGTTAAATGAGAAGTTAAAAACAGAGCCATTGCAATTGCTTGCTTGTATAAGGATGCTAATGTCATTGCAACATTTTCTTAAAGGATGCCAGACAATTATATATAGAATATAAAGAAACAAAAATGAAGGAGAAAGAAGATGCCCTGGCTAAAGCTGAACTTGAAACACTTCAGAGTGAGTTTTTTACCACTGTCTTAATAAGCAAGATATGTAATATAATGTACCTACTCCTCAAGATGAATGTGAACAAATGATTTTAAATCTTCTATATTTATATACTGTTCCTAAATTAACATGAGCTTTTCATTATATGACTAATTATATGACTAATTTTGCTCGCTTGTTTTTATAGATGCATAAAAACTGTGGTAGTGAAATGTTTTATGTGCTACACGGTAGCGACAAAAGCATGCTTTGCTGGAAGGGTTCCTTAGCAGGAGGGTGGAAATCTCAGAAGTATATACTTTGAGGTATAGATCATTAAAAGTGACCTGCGCATTTTGAGCTTTCCTGCATTTTTCCTTTTTGTCTGCAAATAATTTTTAAAGCGTACGTTGTAATTCTTCTGTACAAAATTTCTTCTATGATACAAATAGAAATTGAAAATAATTTGAAAATTTTCAGAAGCATAGATGCAGATTTTGGAAATGGGTTTGTGCTATTCAAATACATACAAGACTGAAGAAGGTAGCACTTTCCATAATAAAGTATTCAGAGGAATTGTAGGTGACTTTTTCTTTTTTCAGTTACTTTCTTTTTTGGCAACAAATAAATCTACCCTGTTTTGGATCAGTTTTAAATGATGTGTGTGCATATACACATCTGTATTTTATTTACTGCACCTGAGTGCATGTTTTTAAATTCCATTATTTTGACCAGTGCATTCAGTGCCCTATAATAATTTAACAACTTTGAGTACGCATAAGCCTTTAGGCACTTAAAATACAGCTGTGTTATTTATTTTTATGTAATTTCTTAATTTTATAAAATCAGCAAAGAGATTGGGTTTGTCAATAATTCCTAGTTCTACTGGTAGCTAAGCCTAATTTAATAAAATTGGTACTATTGAGCACTTTAGTGAGCATGGTGGAGCCAGGCCAAGTCTATCAGGACAGGACATTTACAGCTTTTTAGCGGGGCCTGGCGTTACGTTTGAGATGCTCACCACAAAGCAGGACCTTAAAAAGTGTCTTGAATCCAGTCGTTAAAAAAATCAATTACAAAAATGCTAGTGTAGAGCCTGTAGAGCATTTCACTAAATTACCCTGTATGACCTTTCAGTATTTCTCATGTGGCCAGGTGTGCCAGGTGTCACGTAAGACTTTTTTTAGAAAAGGAAAACAACAACCACTGCTCTGTGTGCCCTTGCCGTGGCAGTGCCCTCGCTGGGAGGCGCTGGTTTGGGGCCTTCACTGTTCAGTAAATGTCATCAAGTTTGGTCAAGTTGTAATATGGTCCCTTGGCAGGATTATAACAAGGTGCTTGAATGGCTTCCTTTGCTGCTTCATAAAACTTGGTGTAGAAGGTGTCACTAAAGGACTAGCGATGCACTTTAGCTCTTAGCATTATGGAGTTCTTGCAATGCAAGACATAATATTCATCAGAAAACCCAGAGAAGGCCTCCCTTTGTGATGGATTGTTCAGATAATTAACTTCACAGCCACAGACATATTCCTTAATTTTAATGTGGGTTTGTCTAGCTTTGGCTTGTGGTCGTTCCTTCTTCTTGGTGTCTTTCTGTGCTTGAAAATAACTTTCTGTAGATTTTCATTATATAAAGCATTTTTAGCCCTTAATTCCTGTGGTTTTTCTGTATTTATTCAGTTTTGCAATGTTGTTGTAGATGTTGGACCCTCGGTTTGTGTGTAGTGTTTTAATGTTTGCCATCTGATTATAAAATTACCTTGCTGCTTTTATCACCTCTCTGTTTACAGACTACATCAGCTCCACTAGCTCTGGTAGCTCATTTCAGATCACTGGTCTGCCACAGCTATAAACTCTTAAAACGTAGGTTCCTTGTCCACAGTTCCTCTTAAGGCCTAAGGTCCTTATCCTTAGCTGTGTGTTTGGTTTTGCCGGCAATCCAAAATGTTTCTGATCTGAGTAGTGCCGGGCTATCAGCCAGTCTGTGTTGCTACTTCTTGCTGCACTTTCCTCTTAAGTGTAAATGACTATGGTCAAACTTGTGTAATTCAGCAATGCATTGAAGGTGACTTTACATTTGATTCCAAATAATTGTTTAATATCATGGATAATTATGTTCAATATCAATCTCTGCCAAAATGCAATATGCATGTGCCTGCTTAGTGATGCTTTACTGGCAGGAAGATGCAGAGAAATTTAATTCCTACAATGCCTGCCTTTTTGTTTCGTGTGGGTGCAAATGTTCTCATCACTTAATTGTTACCTCTGAAGCCTAATGATGGCAAATGCAGCATGGTGTGTTTCACTGCTTGCTTTGGCAGGCCTCTGGAGGACATTTTGAACTTGCAAGCTTATGTGCTCTTTCCAAATGTACCAAGTAGCTCAAGATACCTCTCCCTGCAAACCATACTTCGGATTTTACAGGAAATATTTAGCTAGCTTTTAGTTTAGTGAGGCTCCTTTGAAAGAGGCATGTGTATTTCATTTTGTGTTTGTTGAGGGGCAAAATATTTATTCCCAATTATTGAATGTTTATTTCTAACCCTCAGTAGTATGGGGATGAGGTATTTTGGGGGGGAACAGGAAGTTAGGGGAGAAGCAAAGAAATATGAAAGACATCAAACCCCACAGCTTGAGAGGAGGGTTTTGTAGCTGAGGATGTTTCACTTTTGAGGATGTTTTTAGTCAATTGTCTCAAAAATAAACTAACTTCTAGGTCTTGATACAGCAGATGTTTGTATCTAGCTTTAACTATTAATGCATGCATGTAATCACATTGATTTTATTAGGCTTACAGAAATGTATAAATTTTAAACAAATGAGTTTGCCTCATTTTTGCTTTGATGTGGAATTAGTTTGTTCTGTTTTTTCTATACACAGTCAAAACCTTTGTACATTTTTTTTTCTGTAGGCTTCTGAGTCTCTTGTATTATATCTGAACACTTTGCTGTACATGCAAGTGAATTTTTCTATTTTATGATTTTAAACAGTTTTTAATTCTGCAAATGCTTTGGTTTTCTCTTGTAATTATGTAGGTAAGGGAATTATGTAGAAATAAATTCTCAGTGCAACCTCTTTCTATCTTGGAAAAAGAGATAGTTGCCCCTTACCTATGGAAGCCTGATATTTATTGGTGAAAAAGCAGTACCTTATTTTGTGATCTTTTATTATGTGGACAGCTGTAAACAACTATAGCCAGGTATTAATTCTGCCACTGATTAGACAAAATTAATATATTAATAAGATGAAAATCTAGCTATCTGCTTTTGTGCACGTAATTCATCCTACGCTGTAGCCTGATTTGTTATGCATTAGTTAATTGAACACACAGCCAACACTGGACCAGTTTTGGAAGCCTTTAGAGGCACAAAGAATTGTACAGGTAAGGGAGTTGAGCAGTGGTTTTGTGGCAAAGTCTAGGGATCCTAATGACAGGGTGTTATGCAGATTGAGCATAAGGGCAAGTTTTGTTTCCTCTTTTAAGCTTTGAGGTGTTAAATACCCGTCAGCCTGAGGTGAAGAACTGTTTAGTTCTTGAAGTGCAAAATCGCAGAGAACAAGTATTCTTGCAGTATGAATTCAGCACCTGATAAAACAAGGTGTGTCCTGCTACAAAAGGATTAAAACTATGTAAAAATTCTTAACTCATGGAAAGTATTGATCATTTTGCACTGCAGGAAGGAGAGTAGGTAGTGCAAACACCTAGTAGATATGAAACTATTTCCATAGTGCTTAGGATCGTGGATTATCCATTTACTTTTTGATGATGGGTGATTCTTTTTGATTTATCTAATAAACTAGAAGACTTATTGCAATGTAATTTGGCAGTTAGAAGGTGTAATATTCATAGAAGCTGATGAGATTAAGCTGTTCATTTGCCCTGTTGAGTTTGAAGTTTGGCTGTGGTTTCACCACAGTTGCATTTAGTTGTATGAGCAGCGGTGACTCTGGTTGTAGTTGGCCGGTTGGATATTGGTACCTGCACGGGAGAGTCTCATCTCGTGAGGTCTCTGCCAGACAGAGAGTGTGCTCATAGAACTGGGAGAATTTTTCTCTATTTTGGTTAGGTTTATGCACAACAATATGAGAAGCAATATTTGAGAGTGGAGGAAAATACCATTTAAAAAATGTTTTCTGTTATGGTGGTTCCCCACACAGTCGCATCCCAGCAACACTAGAAGATAACACTAAATGTGAGGAACATGTGTGTTCCCAAAGCCCCAGCTGCAGTTGTTGGTGCTGTCAGCGGCATCCAACGCGTCCTTGCTTGAGGTGGTGGTGGGGGCAGCAGCAGCTCCCTGGCCTGTCTGCCTGCCTGTCTGTGAGGCAACGAGTAGTATACATGATTTGTTCAGTAAAATTAACTTTTGAAATAGGCCAAAAGAATTTTGTACCAATATTGCCTTTAATAATGCATCTGGGCAATGAGGTAAATACTGGAGAAAACTTGTATCACTTGTTATTTTACTAGAGAAAACTGATCACTTGTTATTTTCCTTTTTGGTTTGTGCGAGGGGGTAACTCTCTAGGAGTTCAGTGAGTTGAATTTGTTTCCCGAGTGGTTGGATGGATGTCAAAGAAGAGAGGGAAGCTGATGACCACACTGTAGAGAGTGGAAAGGTGGAGGAAGAGTCGAACGTTCCTGGTTTGGCTTTCAGCTCTCCTACATCAATGACATCCTTACAATCATCCAGTTATTGTGAATAAAATGTACTTAAATGAACAAAAAACCAGTCTACCCCACACACAAACCCAGCCCCCTTGCTGTACTTGAGCTTTCTGGTTGCTTTGCTTCTCAAGCTTCTTTTTCTGATTCTCTTCCTCTTGCTGTTCCTAAAGCTCTGGCAATTCTTGGTCAAATTTAAAGCTTTCCAGTGATAACATCCTAGGAAGGGGTCTGTTAAGGTGGCTATTTTGTCCTTCCTTGCTGTCCCTGAAGTTTCCTGATTTAATATACATTTAATATGCATTCAGCACTATTAAAAGAACAGCGAGAGCAGAAAACAGTGATCAGTTTGGAAAATGAAGATCAGGATATAAATCTTCCTTAAGGTTTAAGCGATAAAACAAAGCTATTTGTAGCTAGACGAATCTGAGAACAGAGAAGGTATCTATTAATTCAGAACCTTTTACCCAGCCCAGCTGACTGTAAGGCAATACAGAATTGTCTAAAACTCAACCTGTCTTAACTGGTTTCTTTGAAGCCAGATGGACTTTGGAAATTTTGCATATAACAGGCTATAACAGCTCCCTTAGCTTTCACCTGATTAGTATCTTAATTATCAGATAGTGTAGCACTGACAAGTTCTAAGTGTGTTTTTGAGGGGCTTCTCCTTTGGCTGCCTAAGGCAAACTCATATATAGCTGCAGGTATAAGAGGAGCCAAGTATGTGCAATGCTTTTAATTAATATTAGGAGTTGAGCAGCTAAGAGTGTTTCTGAATTATTCTTCTCTACTGTATTGCTAACATTACTTTTTTTTCCCTCCTTTTTCTCTCTTTTTTTTTTTTCTCTTTCTTTTTCTTCTTTTTTCTTTATAGAGGAGAAGAAACCTAAAGTCAAGAAACCAAAATCTGAATTCCCTGTATACACAGTGCTGGAGTCAAATGCATATATACCAACATATGATCATGGAGCTTCTATTGAAGAGATTGAGGAACAGATGGATGACTGGCTGGGAAGCAGGAACAGAACACAGAAGAAGAAGGCAAGTTTGAAATTATCTTTCTGATTGTTATATATTTTAAATATTTTACTTGCCTATTAAGAAAATGGACTAATGTGATACACATTCTGCCATCATGTTCACACACACTATTGAAGTCTACAGACCTATTAACTGTCAGGCAGAGATATAAGAGAAAAGATTATATTGATATCCAGTGTAATTTGTGTAATAATACTAGAAATGTTAAAATAGGATGTAGGTAGTTGATAAAAATATCTGAAAGTTTTCTAGGTTCTAATATAAATGCCATTCTTGTTTATTAGAAACTAGTAGAACATGGTACAGTCAAGTAGTAAGTCTTGATTCTTTTCCTAGTTGCAGTTAATAACTCTTTGTTTGCAAGGACAGATAATATCTATTAAAAATAAAGAAGAAGCTGTTGCTTTTTAGTTCTGAGGTTATAGTATCACCTGAAGCTGAGTAAATGCCTTTATAGTTCCCCCTGCTTATGGAAAACATGTGAAGTGAAGGACAATTCTGTTTATTATTAAGGTTCTTGCTACTTTGAGTGAAGGTTCCTAGTGGCATAAATTATGTTGAAACACTGGCTTGAAAATGTATGGTCTTCATATTTGAAACAGATAAAGACGTAACAGAAGAAAGGTGGTAAGTTGGCCTCCTCACATGAAAATCTATCTTACCAGAAAGAGGGAGGTAAGAAGAACTGGATGCTGAGCGCGAAGTTAGGGCAACCCCCGATTTAGTGTTGAAGTAGTGTAAGAAGTTTCTGCTGTCATTTCTTTCCTCTGTGTTGCTAATTTCCCTACTCCTTGACTATTTCTCAGCCTATGAAAAATAATTCTCCTTATTTTAGTCAGAGCACACCTAAAATGTTTACTAAAATAATTCGAATTTAACATAATCAATTTTATATAATGATAATACATCTACCAGTATTTGATTCTGAAGTTTCATGGTTTCCCAGTTGCACAGTCTCTCTAGCTGTAAGATTTTATGCCTGTTTATCTTTTTGTATTATTTAGCGTATCTGTGTGATAGTTCACTTGATATTTCTACAACAAATCTTTTCTACAAATAGGCTGAGCTTAGCTTTTGACTTCTGCATAAGGGTTTGAAACTCTAAATTGGCTGCAGGCTTCACTTGATCTTAAACATCGAGGCATGATCTACTGCATTTCCTCTCAGTGGAACTCCGATGCTGAATTCTGTAGCCGGGTCGCCTGGGCGTTAAGAGGATGCGTTGATGGTCATTGCTGGGGTTACCTTAGCTCAAGAAATGGCTGCAGGATGGATTATAGTCAGTCACATCTCTGTGTGGCAGCTTTTCTTAGCAGGCTCTGTGGGTAACATTTAAAAAGAAAAAAATATATGTTTGTTTACAGTACTTTGGGCTTGTTGCATGTTTGACTGTCTGGATCCCAAAATTCACATTCTTCAGTGATGGAAATTGAGTCTCTCTTTGGATTTCCATGGTAGTGAAGGAATTTGAATGAGACCTGATGGGCCTCTTTGATCTGTAATTTCGCACCTGCTAGACCAAGTGCATAGAAGTTGTGTCCTTAGGGACACTTCTAAGAGAACAAAGGTTGTTTGTACATCCTTACAGAACTAGGAGTCAAAAACTGTTTTTAACAGGTAAGTAACTTCTTTTTCTATACCTATACCTGGAGACTCAGTGTTGCATCTCAAAATTGAATCAAGAGCTTATTTTTTGAATCATACTCTGTTGCAAATGGGGTTAACATCTTAAGAACAAGCAAGCAATTTGCAAGGATACTACCTGGGTACTGAGTTTGGCCTGAACGTGATGATGTGTGCTTCCTCCCCCTCATAACTAAAGCCTTCCTGCAGTGCAACAGTGCAATTTTGTATAGTAGTTGAGAGCAACTGTGCAAATAAACAGGAAAATTGTATTATACTGATTCTATTAGGAGCCATTTGTATGTCAAGAGGAGAATGTGTGTCATGTGACTAATAATAAACTCACTGAGAAAATGGTTGCAGCACCAGTTAGTTACTCCTAACTGTTGAGAAGAGAAAAACTGTGGGCTCAGAACGATCCGATGTGAATCAACCTGAAAAAAAGTTTATTGAAACAGAGCCGTCCCTTATACACCAGTTCCTTTCCCGTGTGCACGCTCCCGTCTCATCGGATGGGCTAGAGCCTTTCTCCAGATTGGTTGTTGTCAGGCTCCGTCGCTCTTCCCTTAGGTCGCAGGTTCAGAGTAACCTTTTGTTCTGCTGACTCCAACATCTCGTATGGCTGGTTCATCGGGCGGCCATTTTCCTCCATGAACGACTCCACAAACTGTTATGCAACAAATTTGCCTTTTTGGAAAGCTGTATTTGTTTCTGCTATGTCATAGGTATGAACCTGAACCGCATGTCTCTCCTACCTCCTTCTTGCACAGATATATGTGACTGTCACCTCTCAGTTCTACTTTTTTTAGGAGAAGCTTTTCTTTCATAAGGCATTTTGGCCTTCAGATTTTTTTCTTGGGCTTGTCGTGCATCACTCATGTGAAAGCTTCTTAGCACTTTTTCTGTCTTTTTTTTTCTTTTTTTTTCTTTTTTTTTCTTTTTTTTTCTTTTTTTTTCTTTTTTTCCTTTTTTTCCCCTTCTCCCCTCTGAGGGCTGTTGCAGACTGCCTACAATCAGCCAGGCATGTGGAAACATCAAAGTAACTTGGTGAAAAAACATCTTCCACGCAGAAATAAGTTTGTGGAGTTCTTGTTCCTGACATTGCTCTCACAAGTGTGCACAATCCTAATCCATGTCACACTGTACGTGAACTGTTTTGCTGTGCTGACATCTACACTTTGGGTGGAATGATCTGTCGATTGGTTTGTTACAGAGTGTTGAATCTTGCAGATTGCCAGGTTTGATAGAATTTAGATTATGATCAGTAATTAAATTGAAGCCAGTCCCGATGTATCTTTTTAAACACATGGTATTATTTGAATATGCAGGTCTCCTTCTTTTTTGAAAGATGGCAACCTTGGATTTGTTTTAAATACTTAAGGGGTTCCTGGGAGCTGTCGGTTATTGCTTCTTCCAGTTTGGAAGAGTACATTTGCATTCTCTTTGGAAGGGTGGATTTGGAAGGTCAAAGTTACAAAGATGTATCAAGGTGAAAGGAAAGTTCAGACTTTATTGCTCAGTCAGCAACAAGAGTTTGGCAAGACGAATATCTGACATATTCATCTAGGAATTAGTACTCTCATTGAATAAAAGGCTCCTTACAAAGGATTTGCCAGCATGGGGAAGACAGTGGTTTTCCAAAGTATTTGACTCAACATTAAGCTTATGTAAAGAGCATTGTGCATTATTTAAAGATAACAAGGCTACAATGTCACTACAGGAGAAAAAACAAAAAAAAGCTTTTGCTTCAGAAAATATATATTACTAATTTTTGAAGATAACGGAAATCCTGTATTTTGTAAACCAGAACGTATACTGGGGTTTCTGTCATGGATTCAATGGATTTAAAAGTGATTCCTTCCATGGCTGGTGTCAAAGACTTCCAGGAAAAAATAAATCACTTTCCCTCAGGAGGGGTAACCTTGAGATGCGTTTTGCTGCTGATCTTTGCTACGTGTGCATCAAGTCATGAGGTACAGGAATAAAGCAAAACTTTACAAAAATCAAGTTGTTAGATACTGTAACAGAGAAGGTGAAAAAGGTAAATACTAATGGAAATGAAATACGTCGGGAGGAGTTGGGGCTGCTGGGCAGAGAAGCTGAAATTAAAATTATAGCCCAAAAATAATTTGTTTCAGCTTTTATTGATGATGATACTATTAGATCTAAAGGCTGTCAATACAGTGTATTGCTAGGAAATGAGAATGACCACCTCTAATGGGGAGAAAAAAATTTAATCTCAAATTAAGAAGAATTTGCAAAATTGATCCTCATCCTGAAATTCATGTAAAAGAAGAGCAGACTGAAGAACAAATACAGTCCTTTATATGAAGGAAAATAAATGTATGCAATTGTCATTATCAGGCGACATAAAAATAATTGAAAAATGAAATAGTAGCTTTGTATATATGAAAAATAAACTATAGTAGAGCTGAGAGTTTACTAATGTGTGTTTTGGCTTGCTCTACTAGTTGTTTAGATTTTTTTTTCTGTTCTTTATTTGATTATGATGTGGAAGTTATTAATGTACTAATGACTGTTTCCATAATGCTTACATAGTGAAATTGGTAAGGAGCAGGCTAGAGAGAGGAAAATACCTTCCTTCTGAGGCAAGGGAAATGGTCCAGTGAATGCTGTGGAAAGGGAAGTGTGATCTGACTGGTGAGGTTGCACAGCTGGCTGAATACACGTGCCTAAAGCACCATAAAGCTGTTCTCTGTCTTACGTAGAGAACATATTAAGTTAAGGTCCATAAGGGGCTTATCTTGTCATGTTGTTGCTCTCTGCTTAGAACTGGATGTGAAAAGGAAGTGTAGCAAATCTCATTTGGGACTAGGTTAGTATTCAGCATAAAAAAACACGGAGAGGTAATTTTTCTGATTTTTCTGGAACAGTGACCCACCTTTAAGGCTTTTTTGGATTGTTTTGGTTGTTACACTTTTAAGGAAGGAAGCAAAAATAACAGAATTAATCAGCAGAAACAATATGTTTGGATTTAAAAAAAATAGAGAGAAAGATTGAATAGATTGACTCATAGTATAAGAGATAAGCTGTTGGGAAAACTGCATGTTTTGTTTTTCCAGTGCATTCAGAGTTAAAAACGATAATCAGTTATCATTACTCAGTACTTTTCACACAAAGGGAGAGAAATATTGAATTTAATTTGCAACAAGGGAGTTTCAAGTCAGATTTGGGAACACATGAAGGGCTGGACACAAGTAGAACATATTATCTAGCCCACTTATGAGATCTTTCTTCGAGCATTTATCTTGTTCTTATATTCCATATGTTAAGAATGGTGTGAATAGATTTGATTGTATTTGAGAGCATGGAAATAAAGTAATGACACCCTTGTGTTTTGTTTCTGTATAGGAAAGCCAAATCTTACCTAGCACTACATTGCATATTAATGTAACACTTTAGATTATTCATGTAAACTGCATATGACTATGGAGTTTAGAGGAATTACTGAAAGCTCATACTTATGCCAAAAACAAAACTCCTCAAAGCAAGAACAGAAAAACGTATTTCTAAAATTATTTTTGTTTGGTCATTGAATGTTTGGATTCCCAGTCTAAGTCTTTGTTCAAGTTGCTAAGAGGAGATGAGAGATTATTTTATTTGGATTGAGTTTCTGATTTTTTATATGTCAGCAGAAATTCACTCTTAGAAGTGGCCTGTGTATGTTTGTTATGAATTAATAGAAATTCTGCGTAAAAGTTTTTGCTGGCCTTCTTCTAGGTTGCGTCATTTTGTTGCTCTCATATATTGTTAAGCCACTTACTGCATTACACTGTGGGCATTTAACTCTTTACTTTCTTGTCATATAACCTAATACTTAAAGCTGGAAGAATAAAGGGCAGCTTATTGACAGACAAATTTTGTTGCATCCAATTTTTGTCCTGCCTTTTTTTTGCCAAAACTATTTTTGTAAAAAAAAAAAAAAAAAAAAAAAAAAAAATTTGCTATTTCAGGATTCATTTCCAAGTAATTTCTCTCCTGCTGGGATTTCTCTCGTCCATGATTTGTAACACACATTGTGTTCATGCTTTATGTGAATAATGGTGATCTTGCATGTTCTTGGCCCTTGAGAAATCAATGGGAGTTTTATCACAGTCTTCAGTGGGACCAGGATTACAATCATTTTTGCTTTGTAGATCCCTCATCTTTTCTCTGACTGGAATCTCCTCTTGGTTCCATGTCATTATTAAAGCTAGTTCATCTCTGTAGATAGAATTCCAAGTCCTACCTCAACGAGGAGTGAATACTTTTGACCTTTTGCTATGCGCTTCCTCTGTAAAGGGGAGATAAAGGTGGAGAAAGACAGTGCCTGATCCCTTCCAGCTGGACCAGATGTATGGACAGAAAATCATGTTTCTCATTATTTTTGTTTTTCATGTTATCCTGCGGCACTTCTTGGCATTTGGGTGGTTTTGATATTGCAGGAGCACCTGGCTTGATTTTACTTAAGCACAAATAGTAAAAAACTATTTTTGTGCATGGAGCTGAGAAGCTCAGGTAACATGCATCTCCTGCATTGATTTCACTTTAGGTTTCCCCCTTAAATAAAGAATATTAAAAATACCTTGAAACAAAGTATACAGAGACATTGTTTTTACACAGTATATTAGTAGATGCTGGAGATGAACTTACCATTTTTTCCAATATTTTAACAGTAGTCTGTGTTCTTGTACTAGTGTCTTCCTGGTTAAAATGCTGTTTGTGTTTTTGCTGTTCTTGGTCTGAGCATCAAAACATTGTTTCTTAGATAGTTTTTGATAACTGAGTGGACTTTTTAATGAAGCTTTTATTTGAAAGCTGACTGTGGTACAATTTTATATAATAATCTTAACTCTAAAAAGGAGGGGTGTCTGTCATATAACACTTCAAGACAAAATGCTCTAGAAATGCTAAATTATTATTTTTGTTAGTTTAAAAAATGTGGTTTTGGCAATTAAATCTTAGTCATTTTATAATCTTGCACATTTCGTAATTGCCAGCTAGCCTGCCACCTGCTCTCTTCTGCCTTGAATCTTCCCACATCTGTGCTGCTTTGAAATCTGAGTATGCTTTTTCTTTAGTAGCAAATAATATGGTGCTTGTTCTAATCAGAGGTCCTATGATGGATTACCTGAATACAGTTTCCAGGCTTTTAAAAAATGTTAATTCCTTAAGCAAGCCATTTATATTTTAGCAGGATTAAGGTGCTGGGTAAACCAGATGTTTTAATAAATTGGTCTTGGAGGGGAAGGGTTATTCTGTTTTAGTGTGCTACCTCAGGTCATCTAGCTTTGCAGTGCTTTGGGTTTTTTTCTTTTTTTCTCTAAGCAGTGAGACAAATCTATCTGAAAAGTGTGCCTAAATTAGAACTTTCCCTCATTCACAGGGCAGATGGATGTGAGCAACGAGCAGTCGTGATGTCCTGCTCGCATGCCTTGACCCTGACCCAGAGGGGTGGCTCTAGGTGGAGCAAGTAAATCACTCGGGGCTCCCACTGCGTTTAAGGCCTCTGTATTGAGTCTGCCAGCAACCATACGTGTTAGTGTCAGTTATGATGCTGTTCACTAGGAGCTGGTCTAAGATCATAATACATTTTAACCTGAGCTCCAAACTCTCATCAAATGGTGATGACTCTGAGTCACTATTGATCTGGGCTGTATTGAATTTAGTGACCCTGAGGTGAAAATCTCACTTTTCTATTACCAAACTCTTAGGCAATCTAGTGTCACTGAAAAGATACTTAATTAAAAAAAAAAAATTTACATCAGAGTACTACTGACAGTGTTACGTCAGAAGCTTCTAGGCTTTATTGTGACTTCTTTTGCTTTGTATCATTGTAGATTGTGCAGACCCAGCATGAGTAGAATATTTTTTAAGCTTAAAAATAAAGAAAACCAATTCCTCTCCTATAAGTAAATGCTGTAAGTTCCATATTTGAGTTACTAGTGTTCAATGAAATATCTGTTTGGGTCCTATACGCATATGCTTTAGAACAGACTTTTAAGTTTGTCTTCGTAATATAGTTCAGGCTCTTGCCTGAGCTCACTGAACTGATGTTTTTAGCACAATATGTACATGTTTCTTCATGGTCCCAATGCTGCTCAGCTCTGTCTTCTGTGCAGCAGAATAGTGTTAATAAAATATTGAAGTTAGCGGTTGGGACATTGTAGAGAAGGTGTCTTTCTGTTACATACTGTGTTTTTGAAATAAGTAGGACTACCAAAACAAGTGGATTGGCAGTTTAGATAATCTAAAAGTGTTTGCATATCATTGATACTCTTTCTCCTTGTTAGCTGACAAATCAGCAAGCGTAAGAAACAGAAGAAAACTTGGGAAAAAATGAGCTTTTCAAATATTTATCTGAAACAGCCAGTGTTTTTGTTGTTGTGTTGTTTTCATGGATACTTGTTTTGTTTCCTTCTGGAGATATTGAAACAGAGCAGACATTTCTAGCAAATTAGTTGTTTTTTTTTTTGTTTAATTTAGAAACAATAGAATTATATACTCTTTGAAGCATCTCTCTGTAAATCCAGAGAATATTCCTTTCAGACTCTCACCTTAAAATATTTAAGCCATTATGGACTTGAATTTGGACTTGAATAGTTTTAAGGACAGAGTAGGATTTTTATTAGTGTGTTTTTAATAGCACTTTAATTACGAGGTTTTCCTCAGGGAGGACGACCCACATCTTTGAATCAGAAATAGGAAATCTATGTTTTTCAGCTTTGAATAGCAAATTATTATTATCAAAAATCTAATTTAATGTGGAGTATTAAACATGCAATGCTTCTTATTATCTCAGCTTTTCTCAAGAATTAGCAGTTATAGATGATAATATTCTCTTTGACATGGCATCTCAAGTTATGACAGATAGACATCAGAGAACAAATTGATTTGTAAATATAAAATTAAGAAAAGTTATCAAAGTGATGAATACAGAGAAACAATTGCTCTGATGGATGCAAATGTCAGTAGTATTAAACATTACACCAAGAATTATGGAGTTTTGCCTAACATAAGTCAGATATCTAAAAGACTGAATAAGAACTAGCTCAACAACTGCCATGTAAGTATGTGAAATTTCTATGTTTCCTTTTCTACATTTCTGCCTTTGATGTATTCATTAGATAGGAGAAGTTAATAAAATATAGGAAACTTTATTTATTCTTATTTTTATAGGAAGTGATAGTTTGTTTATGGAATATGCGGTATTCTGTAATATTCTGCTCTCAGATGTCCTAAGTATGTACTGCTCTCAGGCCGGCTAAAACTACTGTGGATAGAGAGTTGTCACAATCTATGTGCGCAGGAGAGTTATGCTTTAAGATATTGCTAAGAAAAGGATATAAAAACAACTCCAAATGATGTAGAGAAATGATTTGATATGATAGCCAGGGGGAAAAAAACTGTTTGTAAACAGTATGTGTTGCACAGTGCAACAAAAATTATTTAGATTGCAAAAGAAACAAATAGTCAAAATACGTATTTCCCAAAAGATATTTCTTAAAGAGTAACAGTATAGTATATAATATTTTTTATTCTAGTTAGAAAAAGATCAACAAAGCAAATGTACTAAATTAAGATCATATAATTGGCTTTCTTCTGGTATTTTCTGATCCTCACTGTGTTTTTAAACTTTCTGTCTAATTAAAAATAGTAACATAAGTTCTTGTCCTGTACAGAGAAGAAGGATAATACATTTTGATCTCAACACCATGCTGCAGATGTTATTGTGTTAAATTCTGGCTCTTAGTAACTTTTTCAATAGTGGTTTTTCAGATTAATCAGTTTTTCCAGAAGTGATTTATGTGACTTTGCTCTAATAATTCAGTTTCACTACAGTGACATATGTTGTCAATTCATCCTCAGTTGTTGAAGAACAACCAAAAGCTCAAATTAATTGCAGAAAGCATTAATCTATATGAATCTAAATTAATCTATTCATGTAAAAGCAGCAGCAAACTACAACTCTGTTTAATCCTGGCCTGCACTATATGCTCTACTTCAGAAACCTGTCCGGATTCAGAATAGGCTTATGTTACTTCTGTTACTTGAACTTGCTTAAGTGAGGCTGAATTTCTCAATTTTCCTCAGTTCTTCAGCCTGTTTCATATTGGAGATTGATATGATGATTTGTCACAGAAAGACCTGATAGTTGACATAAGAGAAGCCTTACACCTGTGAGGAGAAGTGGGGGCCTGCTCTCCTTCCCAGTCAACCCCTGAAAAGGTTGATTGGGCTCCAGCCCAAGGGCTCTGGCCCTTGGGAGTGTATTTTCTGTCTTGAAGCTGATTTCCCTTCTTCATAGTTTTGCTACAAGCCATGCATTTATAAATACGGGGTTTCCCTGCACTCACTTTGTCTGTCTCTCAGCTAGGGAGAGATGTGGAAAATGCAGTGGGATTGCTCTAATTTGGCTTACCGTGGCAAGGGAAATCTTGGTTTCCCTTGGTGATACTACTTCCCCTCAAATTCCTCATACAATCAGTTTTTTCTCTAGTAGAGAAAGGAAGGATGAAGTAGGAAGAGAGTAGTGGTACAAGGGAAAGAAATAAGGGGAAGAAGCTGGAGGAAGGTATGAGGGCTAGTTAATCATGGTGGCCTTGTCCCACTTGTTCCTCCCATCCAATAGAGAGGATTGATCCCAAGGAGAGGCCATCTCTTGCACACTCTGTCCTTGTAAAATCACCAATAAATGAAAGGCACGCATTATAAATGTGCCTGAAAATGGGATTTTCACAAGATCTACAACTTCAGGATGAGAAAGAATTTGCAGTTTATGACACTGACTTCTGCAGTGCTATATTCATTGCTTCTTTTCTCAGCTCTGTAATGCCGGTTTGAAGTTTCTTACTTTTCTTAGTGCGAGTTCTGCCATCTTTAAATTGGAGAATAAATTTAGCCACAAATTAATCTAGTTTTAATTTATAAGTGTAAAAAAAAGATGTTTTTATATCTTCTTTCCCAGATAAACAGGGTAAAATCTGATCAGTTTCAGCAAATTCTCTTCTTTCCCATGTCAAGTGCTGCTACTTTGCTTCTCTTCTTCAGACAATGGCTATAATGATTTCTAGTTAAATTTGTTTACTGAAATTATAATGCAGGGTAAAGTCCAACATCTACAAGTAAACTAGTCAATGTGGGCTGCTCGATCTTTCCAGTAAAGATAAGATCCTGCTTTGGATTCGCTGAATAATACTGTCATTGCTGTTTTGTCACTTAGGAATTTTTGGACAAGCTGAATCTAGTTATTAGCCATTTTCTGTATAGTTTTTGACAGGTTGGATGCAGTCTTGAAAAGATCACCTTTCAGCCTTCAAAACTCAGTTCTGCACATTTAACCATGCAATTACATTCCATTTAAATCAGTCGCAGTTGTGTCCATATTTAAAGTTAAGCATGTTTTGAATTGAGGTAAATTATTTGGCCTGAACCTTTCTTTATAAAACATTACTGGACTATATATTACTTGCCCAAACCTGCAAACGAGGATAGCACTCTTAATGATGGCACACCGTGAGAAACAGCACATTGCAGCTAAGCTTTATTTTTCATATAGGAACAATCGAATTCAGTTGTGCTTGATGTAGAAAGAAGAATGTTATGCGGCCATTAACTGTAGTGTTGAACTAATTTTGTTGGGGAAAGCTGAGATTACTTTCTGTTTTGTTGCCTCTCTTTGTATTATAATTTGAATAAATTACTTAAGGTTTTTGAAAGTAGGTGAAACAGGTTGCCAACAGTAAACAAAAGCAAAGAAAAAAATGTAAAAGTTTTTGGATAATTTAAGAAGCATGATAAAGTGCGTCAGAATTTAGAATATGACTTAAGGAAAATATTTGAAATACTACATATTTTAATGGGGATTTTTAAACAGAAGACTAGAGCTGTTGGTTTGAAAACAGATTAAATCTTGAGAAAAGGGCAATATGTCTCAATAGGAAAGTCTTTTGAATGAACGTCCCATAATAAAGCACTATTAGGTTATATTTGGATAGGTAAAATATCTCACAGTTTAAATCTGAACTAGTTCTGTTAATTAATGAGTTGAAAAAGCAAGTATTCATGGCTAAGTGTTGTGTTTGTCAAAGTTCTCGAACTGGAAGGCCTATCAGCAGAACATACCATACTTTTGTCTGTACAGAAAATGGGAAATAGAAGATTCCTGGTGATTAGGAAAGCTTGAAGCATATTCTATATTCAAGAAAACTGCTGAGAGTCTACAACTTAACAGAACCCCCTATTTAATCCTATATGAAAGTGAGGTCGTATTCAAAGTCCTTCTGGGTAAGGAGGCAAAGCAAAAACCAAGTTACCAGTAGAACAGACAAAGTTGAAAAGATGTGTGGTAGATTTATTGAGAACCAGGAAGAACATTAGCACTAAGGTATAAAAATGGCTAGTCATTTCTGCTTTAAATTTAAGCCATTTGATTTGATAGGACAAAAAGAAATGGGATCATGATGCTTCAGATGAGATTCCCCTATGTTCAGTTGGATTACTTTATGAATGCTGTTTTAATCAGAAAACCTGCTTTGAAAGCATGTAATATTAGCTTGTATATTTAAAATTTGAATGAATTTTTATGAGAAAAGCATCAAAGGTTTTAGTGGGCAGTTAAAGCTAATTCTCTTGATGATACAATAGTTCCTCAGATAAGGAAATCAAGCTAACAGATTAGGTCCAGACTGAGAGCGTCTAGTCTCTTGATTAGCACTGCAGAGATTAAAAGCAGATGAAAAGACCTGAGGATTCTTGTGAAATATCAAGGGCTTGAACATTTGAAGAGTTCGCTAAACTAAGTTGTAGACAGTGATATCCAAATCCTTGAGAAGAGTGGAAGACTTGGCCCATTTTCCTCATTGCCTGCTTGTCTAAAACTGGTGCCCTGGCTTTGTCTGTGCTGCTCTGTCTGGGATCATTCATGGGCTGAATTCATCATGAGATCCCATGTCATGGGATGATTCGTGATCCCCTCCAGCGAGCCCAGAGAGGGAGCATGAGTAATATCAGTGAGGAGACCCCTCCGTTGAAGCCCCAAAGGGCCCCCGCAGGGAGGCCCCTCGGGTGAGTGCCTTGAGGGAAGCTGAAGCAAAAGGGAGAGGCAGCGGGTGGACTCCATGGGGCCTTGCGGGTGCCGCAGGGCCTCACAGTGGCCAGCGCCCTGCGTTGCGGACAGTCGTCGCCTCAGATTGTCACTGCTCTGCTGGCTTATATATTTAAGATGCTGACAGATTTTTATGGAGAAAGTATCAGAACGTTTTAGTGACAGATTATACCTAATATTCCTGATAGTTCCTTAGATAAAGTAATCAGGATAATAGATCATGTACAGAAAAAAGCATAGGCTGTTGCTTGGTACTGTGGAGATTAAAAACAATAGGTGGAAAAGGCCTGAGGATTTCTGTATAATGGCAAGTGCTTGAATGGTTGAAGTTTGTTAAAGTCATCTAACTTGAAAGTTCATATGCATATGCTAGGTAAAGATTAACTAGAGGTATCCTACAGGTATTTGGGGAGTAGGAAACAGATTTATGAACATACACTGGAGCCAGTAGCTTCATGTAGCTGTGCCTTTCAGGTAATCAGGTTTTGAAGATAGAGATTGAGGTAGAATACCAATAAACATTCAGAATTCTTACAGGAAAACTGTGGATTTCAGGGACAACTGTATTGAACAGTTAGAGATGGCTATTACAAGAGTCCTTAACAGGAAAAGAAAGAAACAATTTTTTTTTGGACACATAAACTAGAAAACAGAAGGTTTGTAGATAATGCAAATACATTTGAAAGGCAGAGAGAAGACAAAAAAGCTGGATAAAGGATGGAAGTGGACAGTGGACAGAATCAGTGACTCAAAAAGATCAGTAGTGTAGTAAGATCTACTTTATTATGAAACAGTCTTTGAAACTGGTATGTTTTAGTGTATCTGAGGGTTTTTTGTTTTGTTTTGTTTCATACCATATGTTAGTGTTTTGAAAACATTCATAACATGCCATGTTATCCTGAAGTAGATAAATAAAAGTATACTGCCCAAAGCAGTTCTACATGCAAGGGAAAATTCTGCTTAGTATTTCATGAGACAAATAATAACCTGGCAAGGAAAACACTTGTTTCTAATAAAGCCTAATCATATGCTTTAAGGTATCTGCATACCTTCGGGCTTATCTTCTGTAGCATTTAAAAGCATGACCAAAGATTTTAAATGTATCAAGCAATTCTGAAAAAAGTTACCACCTGCAGTCTGTTGCAGATCTACTGCCCTATGTAGCTATTTACTGAGGTTTAGGAAAGTCACAAAAGTCATTTTACCAGAGAATTCATGTGTATTCTAGAGGCTTTGTGATTTCATGTTCTCTAACAAATGGAAATACTTTAAAACTGCATTAAAAGTCCAAATGGAGAGAGAGAATTAAACTGAAAACATTTACTCCCTTTCTTTGGAAATTTGTCTCCAGATAAATGTATCACAGGCCAAACCTAATTACCTGTTCAACCTGTAGTTTATTTGATCTGCATGCCTGAGTGTCCTACAATCAAATTTACTGAAGAGCTTCTCACTTTTTTCTGCATTAAAAAAATTGCCTTGAAGCATCTAACAATTAAAAAATGAGTTAACACTTTCTGCCAAATGTTACCAGTTAAGCTGTAACATGAAATTAAAAATACATTTTAATTTCTGTTCAATTACATTGACTCAAATAGTAATTTTGGCGTTATACTTATTAACCATTTATTTTTGACATTTTCTGGCGTGATGGAATGTAGATTTGATTTTGAGAATATGGCAAGAAATACCATTTTGTCCTTCCTCCCCACCTCCATGGTTTGTCATAATAATGAGCAGAAAATAAAAAGCAATTTAAGTAATTGCATTTTTATAACAACTACAGAACATTTGAGAATATTTTTAGTTCAGCATCCTTGAAAGAAGTCATAATTTGAATGATTTCTTATTTTTTCATTTATTTTTCATTTTCATGAATTTATTTTTATTGAATTATTTTTATAATATATAAATATTCAGATTGCATTATAGTAATGTAGTTGTTTGAAAAACTTCTCCACTTATTTCACAATGTTAACTGCTGTGTGTTTAAAAAAAGCTTCAAACTAGACCTGGATTGAACATGCAGTAGAACACTGTGTGAAAAGAGAACATAATGCTAAAGGTAGAGTGGCCTTTTCGAGTGTATGTCACTAGATATAACAAATTAGTATGTTTTGGTTTTAGCTGCTTTTTAAACATGAAAATGATTTGTGTCAATATGTGGTAAAAATAAATGGAATTAATTTAAGTTTTTGTGTGTTAGTACCAGAGAGAACTTCCTAGATAGTGAGGTCCTGACAGTGTTCTCATAATTCCTGTTGAAATTTAAAGATGTCTCATCAGCATTGGTGTAAGGTCCTTCTTCTTCTCTGAACTCTTCTCCTGCAGGCCCTTCCAGCACAATGAAAGACACTTTTATGTTTTAGATATTCTCTATTTATGATAAATTAAAGCCTAGGTGCTCATGTCCTACTTCTGTGACATGCTATATAACAGTGCACAGGATCAAAGAACCAATCTGTATTAAACAAAACCCTGCCTAAGAACCATGTGCTTTTTTATACCTGCATTAGTTTCCTGATATGATTTGCAAGCCCTTTTGCTGTCAGAAGTGAGGGGTTAAGAATGAGAAAAGGCTTTAAATAGCTAAAGACTGTATTATCACCACACAACTTTCCTATACTGTGAAATTCCCATCTCAAATTTTTGCGTAAGGGGAGTTGGTTATTTCCTCATGTCATGTATTACTATTCCATGTGTCGCAGTCTCTGGAGAGACCTTATTTCATTTTCGGTGGTATCAGTTGCTTTTTTTTTTTTTTTAATTTCCAAATAACACTGAAGTTCATAGTTACCCTTTTGCCTGATTCTGCTCTTAAAATTCTTTAGAGATGTTTACCTCTTTGAGGAACCAGCATTTTAAAATACCATTTTTTTTTCCTGGTATCCTATCCTAATACTACATAACAGAGATATGTGTTTACCAAATCTATAGCTGAGGGCAGGAATCTGCTGTGAGAGATCTAGTTCTCTTTCCTCCTGTGAACATGCTCAAAGATTGCAGAGCGACCCAGGTATTAGATGCTGAATACTCCTGATTTTGGTGAGGACACAGCAGCTTAGTTAGATTGTGGCGGAGAAGCCTTTCTTGAACAGTCTTTCCATTTCTGTCTCAACATGATAGCTTGGTATTCTCCACACAACAGTATCAGCACAGCTGGTGCTTCTGTTTAAGAGGGAAAGAAGAATAGAGGTGTAGGAAAAATAGATTTTTTTCTGGTGTTTTCATGGCAGCAGTGATGTGGTGAGGAGTGCCTGGCGTGATGGCAGGTGGGATACCCTGCATGTATATATGGACTGCACGGAGGAGTTCAGGGGATTTGGGGTGCATTTCTGCATTATTGTTGTTAAATCTGTTTTTTTTTTTTTTTTTTTTTTTTTTTTTTCCAAGCCATATAGGATTTAGGGAAGTGTAACACTGAAGAAGCTGTTGTAAGCTCTAAGTGATTAGTTTTAAAATGTTTGTAATCTGTTAATGATTTCCTAACATACAAAGTACCAATGCCTTCACTCAATTTTAGCTCTTTTTAATAGGGCTTTGTGTTTCAAAATACGAGAATGTTAAGTGGTATGTACTTAACATAAAGTTATCACCTTTAACTATATTCTCAAAGAATGTAAGGGTAATGCCTGTTTTTTTAACAGAAGAAAGTGTTCTGAGAGAAACAAAATATGAGCTATATCTTTCCTTATCAAGGAAAACTGAAATAGAAATCATATTCAAAATGCCTCTCTTTTATTGAAGAAAGAAACAGTAGAAAGTTGGTCATTTAATTTAGATTTCTGTTACTATTTGAGGACTGTCTAGTAAAATAATTCTCTGACTTAAAGTGAGGCTATTTGTGCTCTAATAACTTTGTACTTGTTTGTGTGTCTTTTTCATAAATGCTCATTTTATCTATATATTTTATGGAATTGTCACTTTTGTCTGTGAACTCTTTGAACCTTTGTGTTCATGAAAGGCCTTTCAGTATTTCAGCGGAGGCAACCAATAGATGTTGCCTTTTAAAGGAGGCCTCGGTCACATACATCTTTAGAATGCATATTACCCATGGAAGATTTTTCTTTTTTATAAGCTACTTCAGATCCGCTTTAATGGCAGGCGTTTTATGGGCATGGCCAAAAAAAGGCAAGGAAAGATAAAATGAAAAAAAAAAGGAAAGAAAAAAAAACCTATGAATAAAATCTAGCCAGTTTTTTTGTTATACCAAATAGATAACAGTTTATTTCTTTTGGAAGTACGTTTGCATGCTGCTGTACTCATAGGTTTTACTTTAAAGCTGTCGTTTGCCCTGCTATGGTGAGTACTGCTTCTTTTACTCCTGCAGTTTTACTCCTGCAGAGGAGACCAAGAAATTCTTCTAACCTTCTTGTAAATACAAAGAATGGATGCTGCCATTTTTACCTTAAAATTTTCACTTAATTTCTGTCATATGCTAAAAATACTTACAAGAAAATGCTGAAATATTTTGTTCATTCTTGTTTCCTCTGTTTTTCAGGGGACATAGCATTAAGCTGATATTTGAACAATTCATATCCATGACTAGTTCTTATCAGCTCAGTATTGTAGAGCATTTTTGTATTTGCAACAGTTCTGTTGACAAAATACTTCTATGAAAATAATTTAGACATGTCTTTTGAAAGCTTCTTGTTCTGCAAAACCTAAAACACTGTTATTGCTACTCAGGATTGCTTTTCTGTACAGACTTTTTTAAAGATGAAATGGAGCGTTTTTTATTAAAATCCCTCCTTGCTCTTAAATCCTTAAGTAGCAGTTAGTAATGAGAAGGAAAAGGTGTGAAAGATCAGTTTCAAACTCCTTGGTGTAATTCTAGAGTTACATGAAAAAAGGTAGAAACCAGATAGAGAGAAAAGCTATATAAATTATTCAAGGTCTGGAAATGGCACATTTTAATATAGAGGGACAAACCTTTTAATTTAGCAGGTGTCTTTACTGGAGAAAGTACTTGGTATTACAGAGCTGCTTAGTCTAGGAGAAAGGCACATAAGTGCCAATGGCTGGGAGTGAAGCTGGAGACTTTAAAATGAATATAATAGCAATCGTCTTGTGAGTATCCACTCTTTCATTTTAAGTCACTTTCTTGCTGCCTCTTCTGTCAGATTAATTCTAATTCTAATTACTAACTAATTACTTCTGTTTTGGCATATCTGCAAGTTTCTAAGTGTTGTCATAACTTGAAAAAATTCTCTTACTGCTTCACATAGCTGCTTCTTATCTTGATTTATCCTTCCTTTTTATCCTCTTCTCTGGTTCTTTGTCTATTAGAACACAACTTTTTCAGTGTGATGGTGTAGATTATAATATAACTAGGGCTAGCCTGACAGCACTGTGAATACTACTGTCACTGGTGGGGGGAGAATCTATTTTTCACTAAGTTTTCCCTGCCAAGATTTACCAGTCAATATATAGGTACATACAGATACAGCTTTCAAGTGGAAATGCTTAAAAATAATTCATTTTTGGCGTGCATTAACTGTGAAACATACTTGAAAACAATGTTTTTAGTTGATGTTCCTGTATAGAGGTCATCTGTTTTTGTTTGGTCAGAAACATAAGGAAAGCTGCTATACTAACATAAAGTTGATGAACATATTTGAATTTTATTTTTAAATATGATTTAACCCTTGAAGTAAAATTAGAGCTTTTTTAAAAAAAAAAAAAAAAAAAGAAAAAAAATCTGTTATCCTGGACTTAGGATGGGTTTAAAGACTCCTAGAAACTTTCAGAAAAGTTTGTCAAAATGTAACTTTATCGGTATGGTAGTCAGTAGAAAAAAAGCTCAAGACCATTCTGTTTGAAATAATTTATTCACATCTCGCGCAAAAAGGTGAACAGAGCTGTTTAAGTGGAGAAAAAAATGTGGAGTAAAAAATAAAAAAATATTTGAAAAGGGAAAGCTTTATGCAAAAGAACGTAAGATCTGCAAGTCAAATGCAAATCCTTACTGAGAGGTATTAAGGCCAAGGCCAAAGGACTTGGAGGATCATCTTGTTAATAATACAAACGCTACCGACTTCTTTCAAACAAAGCAGATGAAAGAACCCTGCCAAAGAATTTGTAAAATCAGTTTATAGTTTGATCATTTACTATTTTCAAGAAGATGTTAACACTTAAAGTCCCTTTTCACTTGTGTTTACTGTAGAGTAATGTTTCCCATCATTTGTGGGAAGTGAGTTGGGAGATTGCTTAAGATTGAAGTATTCAGTCCACTGCCTGGCCTTAAACCACTAAGTGAAGGCTTCACGTTTAAACACTGCTGTTAATATTTTAGCTATTACTAAATAGAGTCTGGAATGAGAGATGGAAACAGGATACCAATTTTTGAATTTTCTTGTAAGATTCTGGGAATTGCAGAGTAGTTATTTCTGTACTGGGTGATTGGATGGAATTAATCGTATTAGTAGATGAACTGAGTTATAAATAATAGTAAAAATTATATATGAATTTATGTATGAAAAAGTATGAATTTAGTGAATATCTTTTTAGACTACTTGTGTTTCATAAAGCTTTTGGCAGGTTCTGTCAGCAAGACTCCTTAAAGAGATAAAGTGATTATAAGATAAAGGGAAGAACTTTAGAGTGATATATAATCAAAGAAAGTTAGAGATACATGTTTGTTGCTGCTGAAGCTCACCAGTGGAGCTTCTTGTGTGTTTGTGTGAGGATCTCTTTAACACTGAAGAGGTGGTGTGGTGAACTGCAAGTCTGTAGGTGATCCAGATGATACAGGACAGCGCTAATTGAAATGACTCTGAAAACTGCTTTTTAAACCACGGAAGACCTAGAAAAACTCACCTCTTAAAAGTCCCATCTTTATCTTTGTTTAAAAAAATCTAAAATTAATAATTATGTATCTCAAAGGTTCCTTTATACTAAACCAATACAATGTTTAACATTAAATGAGTTAAGTTTCTAGGAAGAGGAACTCACCAACAGTTCAAACAAAATTCCAGGGTGAAATAATTGAATTAACTATTTATTTTCATGGCTGTTTGAAGACTAAGCTTTGGTAAATGTGACATTATTTCTATTTATTTACTAATTTTTTACTGTTTTTCAGGGAACTTGCAGGCCTGCATGCCTGATATCTGTGTAGTTGAAAATCACAGAAACTGAAATAAGAAATAAACTTAGTGAGCATCAGATAAATAAGAATATTGCTTCTATAAAAGAAAGTGCCTTAAATCTTCTGGATGTCTTTGAAAAGTTGATAAATATACATGGAAAAGGTGATTTGATGGATAGAGTCTATTTGACTTTCCAGAAGGGTTAACACTGAAGTGAGAGAGTTTGCCCATGGTACAGCTGTTTGGGATAGTGAAGATGAGAGCAGATAGTTCAGAACTGCAGTCTGAGCTTATGACTTTGAGGGGCTGGGCAACAAAATGGCAGAAGAGTATTTGCTTGTAAGTAAAAATAAAGTTGCAAGTGTTGATACAGGGGGTGACTATTCTAAGTTTATGCAAAAAATGATGGGCTCTGAGCTGGCCGTGATTGCTAAGGAGTGAGATATTAGGCATTATGACTGCTGGTTTAAAGAAAACACCACTCCATATCATTCAAAAAAAATCTGGTGTTAGATTTTTTTGAGAAAGGAATAGAGAAGAAAGAGAAGCATCATTATCCCACTGTATAAATGGATGGTTAATTCTTCCTTGAATACTGTGTCCAGTTTTGGTATCTCATCTCAAAGAGGATATATTAGAATTAGAGAAGGTTTAGAAAAAGGCATCAAGGATAATATAAGGTACGAAATAGGTTTTACATGAGAAACCAGTTGAGTAGGCTAGGTTTCTTTAGCCTAAAAGCAACGAGGGAATATTTTAGAGCAGTATTTTAATCAAAACTGTAAGTGAAGGTGAATAGAAATGGACTATTTGCTGATTCTTCATTCAAAAACAAGATGTTGGGGTCATCAAAGCTAGCAGGAGCCAGCTTCAGAAGCAACAAAGTGAGGTGCTCCTCTGTAATGGATAGGAGGAGCCTTGCAGATCCAGAAAGTTTAGGTTGATTCAGAGAAGACTGGATAAGCCTTTGAAAAAGAGGTTTGTTGATGGTTACTAAATAGATGAACCTTATCAGGCTAAGGAAATGATGTGAGCTGAAAATAATTGGAAGATCTGAAAGTTATTTGGGGAACTTACCTTGCTCGTACTCTTGATATCTGCATGTGGCTCCTGTTGTTTTCAAAGTAGAGTGGGGATGGAAAAGATGAGTAATAAACCCAGGCCTTCCCGTTGGCACCAAGCACGTAGTACAGCTTTCCACACAGCTTAATGGCCCAGCTGGACCCTTGGTCCAAAACACTATAGCTCTCCTTACGTTGCTGTTGCCTATCTCAATGTTCATGATAAAGCAGCTTGGATTTGAGCAAGGTCTGTGGGAATATGTTGAGACTTTGAATATGAGTTCAGGTTAATACTACTGTGTTGTAACTTAAGGATATCTTTAGAGTTCATCACATAGCTGGATCACAAAGCTGAAGTCTGACTGCAGCAGATTTTTAAAGCAAGAATATGGAAGAATAATACAAGGAGAGTAAGATCTTATGATCCAGAAATTAAATTGAGAATACTTTTATATCCTGTTCTTATATCCTGTTACTGGGCAGAAGCACCAGCAACCTGTAGGCCTATTATTTTCTGAATTACGGAACTGTCTGGGAGTTTACTAGGACTCTGTTCTACAAATGTTTAGGTATTTCACTTTTAAATAGATGCCTCTTCATGGTTCATTTGAAGAATCAGGGAATAAAAGTGCACAAAATAGTGAATTAACTAAAATCAGATGAAATTTAGCACAAAATTCTGGCCAGATTTTAAACAAATGGCTTTCTTGTTAATAAAGCAGCATTTGTTTTCTAAAAAATAGCTCTTAATGTCAATGAAAAATAGAGGTTTTATATTTAGTGTAATCTTGGTATGTAAACTGTGCCACGCTGAGAGAGGTGGTGTGGAATTGCTAGGAAGGGGTGCCCGTGCTCTCAGCAATAAACCGCATTCATATTCCCTCTAGAAGGCGCAAAGCGGTTTGGCTGAACCGTGAGCGTGTGAGCTAAGTGCAGTAAACCATATTAAGGGGATATCATTTGAGTGGATGCTATGAATTTTTTAATATTTACACTTGTTTATTTTCATTTTAAAGACCATAGACCATAACTCTGTGTACTTTCCATTTCGTATTCAGGATGGAGAGTTAATCCCAGAACGGGGCTTTTCTGATGCAAAATCTGAATGCTTGTGTAGTCACAACAGCTGTCCCCTCACCATGTGGTGTCTTCCATTACTTTACTGTAGAGATGAATTTTGGCGCAGTGTCCCAGTGATATTGGACACACATGGTTTTAGGTGACAAAGCAGTATGTTTATGCATTCGTTTGACTCTCGCAGTTACCGTTGGCTGCAGATTAGAAGGGGCAGAACACATTCACACCATGACCACCCTCATAGCCGCTTGTAGGAGCTGGGGCACAGTAGGCGCTGTTGCATCTAAAGACACAATTAACTGTTGCGGGGGAGCTGCGAATTCACAAAAGGTCTTTACAGCTGTAATGGTTAACAGCAGATTTTCTACAAGCTTTTTCAAAGTTGTCCAAATTCATAAGTGTTTCAGTTTTTTTTTTCCATCTTAAAATTATCGTTGGATTGAAGTAAGATTAACATATCGGTATTTTACTTTAGCTAATGAATTCCTGTGCTTTGAGTTAGCCATGTAATTACTTACAGATCTACAGAATGATTGTAGCTTTGTTAGTTATTTAGGGAGATAAGCTCGTGAATTCTGCAATATTTAGAAATGGTATTAAAGTTTTGAGCACACTGCCCAATCAAAACTTACCAAAAAAGTCTAAAAATAAAACATAACAGAAAGCTTCCCAATGTATGTGCATCACTGAAAAGATCATCTTGATTTCTGCGTGTGGTGGTTCAGATATGCTTTAGGTATGGTTAGAAAGAATAACTGTGCCTTCGTTTTCCGAAAGTAAATTGCATGCAAAAATGTTTGCTGTAGGAAGTTTTTCACTAATTTTTGAAGAGGGTTTTTTAACCAAAGTCTTATTTTAAAATATTTTGATGTAAATTATAGTGATGAAATTTTATTTTTAGAAGTAGAGTGTTCAGTATCCCCAAACTTCCTTTCTAAAAATCTCAAGGAAATATTTTTGAGTAAAATATTATACGAAGTATGTTTTTTTAGTACAATAAATTAATAAAAGTTATTGTGCAATGTGGAGATCTGCGGTGTGTTTCGCACATCTTCTATAGGCCAGAGTGTAATTATGTGGTTATATATGTAACGTATGTGTGAGATCTCACATGCACGTACACCCGTTATTTAAACATGTTATGTTTAAATCATCATAGGATGCATAGATGGTGAATTTTACACTTGTATTAAAAGCTATACAAATATGAATGTCTGGGGCTTTCAGCTTTGAATAAAGGACTACACGGGTCCAAACCAGAGCGATTGATGAAATCCTTGCTACTATTGGCTATTATTTACTGTCTTTTAAGTGGCAGGTTGTATTTATGCCAATTTATCTGCTTCAGGGAACACTCTTGATAGCAGAACAAAGTGAATAAAAGTAGTTTGCTTTGCAAATGAATGCAAATGGTGGAGCCTTTCGGGAAGCCCTTTAACAGGAGCAGTGCACTTTGATTATGAGTGAAGCTGCCATTTGGACATGGTGAAAAGAGCACGCCGGAGCCATTGATTGGGGGAGACAGTAAAAAGTCAGGACTGGCCCGTTAAGCCCGCGGTGCGGCAGGCGGATGTCAGTGCGGTTAGCGCTCGGTGGGAGAGTGACAGGCGGGATTAGTGTCAGGCAGGAGCTTTGCTGCAGTGGTGGAGATGGTCCCTGGGGTCACTCACCTCTGACTGTTGTTGGCTGCTGACGGCTCTGTGAGGCAAACGGCGTGATATGTGCCCGTTCATTATCGGAAGTGGTGATGAGAGGAGGTATGTCATACGGAATGCCTCAAAAATAAATAAAAATGGCAAACCGGTGCTTGTGACAAAGGCTGAGCTCCAGAGTCGCTGCCAGAGATGCTGCGAGTGTCAGAGGTGGTTACGGGCCCCGCGCTGTGAGGGGGCAGCGCCGCGCGCCTTAGCCGCGGTAATTGGGTGCCCTTCCTGGCTTTGTCCCCTTTTACTGGGCCATTATGAGGAAGGTTGTTTCTAACAGGTTGTGGGATGCTGCTAGAGTAAAACATTTTAATGTGTTTTGGTTATTGAATTTTAGAACCCTTGGGTTTGCTGTCGTAGCATGACTGGGGCTTTGTGTGGGCTTTTTGTTTAGGAGTCCTGGCGGGGTCTTGGAATCAACAGATTTCACCTCTCAGTCATCCAGGGAAGCTAAAATATACAGTGATTACAGCAGCAAAAAGCTAGAGTGATTGTTCTATTTACAGCTTTTAAATATATAAAAATGAATATCTTTTCTTTTGCTTGGAACAAATCTTGCATTTGAAATTAAAAAAAAGCCAGCATTTTTTATTTCAAACTGTAATTTAATCTTTAATAGAAATATTGTTGCTTTTGATCTTTACTCTGCATTGTTGTACTGTATATGCATTTATATATTGTAAATAAAAATTAAATAGGTCAATGTAGATTATATGGAAAATGCTTTTTTAAAAACATTAAGGCTTTGTAATACTTTACTGTTTTCCTGTTGTTTTTATGCATTTTCTGCAATGAAATGAAGCGGTGATACCCAGATATTTGAAATTACTAAATTGGTTGGGTTTTTTGGTTTTTACATGGTTTGATAAATACATATCATATATTTTCTTCAGTATTTTACCCCACAAAAATGTGTCCAATATCCTGGTGTAATGAATGTTGTACAAATGTTTTGCAGGCACCCGAGTGGACAGAAGAGGACCTCAGCCAGCTGACAAGAAGTATGGTTAAGTTCCCAGGGGGGACCCCAGGTCGATGGGAAAAGATTGCTCACGAATTGGGTCGATCGGTGGCAGATGTGAGTTCACCCGGATTTGCATTGTGTGGCGGGTGACAAACCAGCACCAGGCAGGCAGTGTAGGAGGCAGGCGTATACGGGGCCGGCACTGCCTTTTGAGAGAGGCTACAATCCTTTTAGGACCTGGAAGTGAACCATTAACTAACTCTGCAAGAAGCAGATGTCAGCCGGTCTCCTGCTCCACAATTAGCAGCTGTAACTGATCAGCTGTGGGGGGCATTCTGGTGCGCAGAGCCTTGAGCTACTGTGGCCCACGAACAGCTAAAACAGGGCTGTTTTTTTGTAGCCACGTCCTCCAACTACAAGAGAATATTTGTGTGATGGGTTAAAGATTACGTTTCTGTTTTACGCCGGTCCCTGCAAACTATGTGGATGAGCTAATGGTGTTTAGACAGGTGCTTTTGAGTAATTAAACTGGAATATCTTTGCCAACTATGAAACGAGCGGTATGTATGATTCTATTTTGGTCCATTTTTCTAGATTATAGTGTGGTTATTATGGAAAATGATTAATATCCTTGTTAATTTATATTTTATAGTATTGAACCATATATCAAAGAAAGTTTGTACTTATAGATTTTTAGTGTTATGATCTTAAAACCCTCTGGGGCTAGGCTGTAAAAGACTTTTCCTTTTTAAGCAATAGATTACTAGAACATGATGTACCATGTCTGCTGAGGACCATTTGAAAGCCCTTTCCGCTGACCCTATTTAAAAGGTTCTGGGAAGGGTTAATGAGAATACTGTTTAAATTTGTCGATGTACATTTTGAGATTAGATGTTCCTTATTTATTATATTTCAGCATTTATCTTAAATAATGGGATGGGAAGCAAAGTCTTTGGCTAGAGTGAAACATTAAACCACTATAACCTCCTGGGCAATTTGCAAGGTCCTATTTTTTTTTTTTTTTTAAATTATTCCTGTTGACATAATCAGCAAAAGATATTTTCAAATGCTATTTTTAAAGATTTAATGCATCTATATAATTATGTTACTCATACACACTAGAAAAACAGCTATTTTATTTTAGAACAAGATACATCATTTTAGAACAAGATAAATCATTTGTGGATAAGTTCTGGGGGTCTTGATATGAACATAAGCAAGAAGTTACTAAGCTGTTATGCAAATGAAAGCTAATTATTTTGAAAATCAGTTTCATGTTGTGCATCATAGTATTAAATTAGGATGGCATTTTTAAAAATGCTATATTTTACTTTCCAGATTTTAATAGTTAAATTATTTCACTTGATAATATGCTGTGTGCATGGAAAAAATCTTTGAGATTACTTTGAGAAACTGATTGGTACTGCTAATGCAAACATGCTTCTACATCTGCCATTAGAAAACTAACCAAATTCAAAGACTGCCTTTTGTATCTGCTTTCTGATTTGAAGCAGGTGTCAAAAGGATTGTTTTATAAAGAACCTTTTGCTTAGCATTATTTGGACACTGTAGTTGCATATGTCCAGTCCTGGAAAGAAAAGTGAAGGTCAATTGCTTCTTCCATTAGGAGAGACGTCTTGAGAAACATCATCATTTTTTTCAGTGAACTGGGTAGGGAAATGCAAGAAAGGTGCACATGCTAAGAACTGTCATTTTTCTTTGCATGAAAAAAGGAGTCTTGGGAGGGATTTTAATGTATGAAGAAGGGTCTGAGCATATTCTGTGTTTACTTCTGGTGACCTCCAACTGTAAGTGTTCTCCACACTTTTTTTTTATTTCCCTGAAGATTTCCCACTATTGATATTGCTAGTTCAGCTTTTTGGACTTAGGTTTGTTACTAATGTCTCTGTTACTTTTATCACTGCATCACACAGTTAGTGATTGAGTTTTAAGAGGCAACACTTAAAAGCTTCCTGAATTTTTCTCTGGTTCTCAAATTACTGCATCAGTATTGGGAACATTTAAACGGAAACTACTTAAGGTATATCCACTGAGTTACTGAGCAAGATGTACAGTTTATCCTTTATTCTTGTCAAAAGAGACATAAAGTATAAATTTACAGCAAGGTTTCCTAAGCTTAGTTTGATTGGGCACCACCATGATAGAAAGAAAAAAAAATGTTATGGGAGAGCCAGAGAAATAACTCCTGTTGTTTTTGTACAAGGAAAGAAGTGTTTGTATATGCAGGCAGTGTGTACTGGCCAAAGTGTTCCCTGTTTCCACAGGAGGAGGTGCAGGGAGATAGATTTCTGTTTTGAAATAGCCTGTATAGCATAACGCGGAACTTCCTACAACTTAGAAATTCCTTATTTACCACTAATCTAACATGAGCAGGAGAGAGTTTGTGTGTGTGTGAGAATTTGGCAAGTAAGCTTCTTTTTCTCCTAACAGCAAAACAAATGAAAAAAAAAAAAAAAAAAGGAAAATAATGTCTTTCCTACTTTCTTGTGATACAGGATATTCTTTTTTAAAACTTCAAACTAATTTCTGCTTGTTTGCTCTTGAGACTTTATGGGAGAACAGTACATCTTGCTTTTCCTTTCATAGTTAGAGAACACATTTACCAGCTACAGTTTATTTGTTTACATGTGATTTTTAAGCATTGAAAGCCTTTCTATCAGTAGATTAGCTAGAAAGGTGTCAATAAAAATAGTACAAAGAAGTAATCCATTCCAAATGATCTCTCTGATGATGCCTCTCTCTCAAGGCCTCGTGAAGTAATCCCACTAGCTTTATGTCTCAGCAGAAAGGGGTAGAAAAATATTTCAGTATTTTTTGTAGAAAAGGGTGAAGTCCTTCATACGTACCAGAAGAGCCTCAGTGAAATTCATTCATTCATTCCTCCAATCCCAAAGAAATTCAATTTTAGAATGTCTAAAACTCTTTTCCTATTTTTAAAAGTAAATTCATGTATCAAACAGTGCTGGTTTGCTCTGCAGTTTCTGAAGAGAAAAAGAAAGTGATTTGATGTGAGTGTATCTGACTTCGGTCAACTTTTTGACTACATGGTGTTGCTTTAACTTAGGTCTGTGGTTTTGTTTGGGAGTTTTCGAACGGCCTAGAAGAAAGCCTCTCATTGCATCTTTAGCATTGATTTTTTTTTGCTTATAAAGAAGGCCTGAAAAGTTTGTGTCTGTTCTTCATTCCCAGAGAGACTTGTTCTGCTTGGAAAAAAAGTTCTTGATTTTGCTAGAACCTGACTTTTGATATCTCAGAACCCAGTGAGCAAATGTTCACACCATGTTCTTGTCTAACGAAAATGTGGTTGTTGATGCTTTTCTTAATAGCAGAAGCTCTCCATAATGTTTTTCACTTGATATTATTAATATGTGAATAATATTTTAATATTAATTTTATTAATATATTAATATGTTAGTATATTAATATAATTAAAGACAAGCTTGGAGTTTCTGGTCCCTTTTCAGTTGCTCATATCTTACTGTCTGGGATCAGGCAGTGTCATAGTGTGTCATATGGAGCCACTACTGCACGAGTGGGGCATCCACCCAACAAATTTTGCAGAAATCATCAGCGTCAAATCACTGTCAAAGGGAAAGAATGGACCCTCCTGGATGAGGAGGATGTGAGTGCTTCTCAGGTCTGTTCATGATTTGTAGCTCCTACAAAGATAAGAGGAACTGTGAGTATATTGGTAGATAAAATTCAAAAAGATCAGGGCAAATTGGAGAAATTATATGCAAAGAGTGGGGTGAAATTGCACAGATAATGTACACAAGGTCATACAGAGAGAAGGTGACCAGGTTCACAATTAAAAGATGGGGAACAACTGGCTAGTAGCAGCTCTTAGAAAGTAGAGGAGAAAGAGCAATTAGAGGAAATAGTGAGCTAAATACATGTCAACAAATGGCATGTTGTTGTAAAAGCAGCCAAGGAAACATGCTACTGAGCTGTGCAAACAGGACAGTGTGCCAGCTCCATTCACATCCTCAGTTTGAGTCCAGATTTCAGTATTGCACTTGAGCACATGACTCACTTGTATAGAATTTAGCAAAGCTAAAAGAGAATATGAGGTTTGTAAAGTGTGACCTACAAGGAAAAATTGTGAAGGAATTCATGTTGTTGAACTGAAAGAAAACATGAAAGTGGGGGCTTTGGTCTTCAGACATAGGAAAGGAGCACTGTGGAGATTTGTGTTCTTCCTTCATCATATGTGTAGGGCAAGAAGATGTTACCCCAAATTGGGTAGTTGCCACAGATTCAGAGGAAAAGGGACAAAGAATTGCAATGAAGGTGGAGCAGAGGAAGAAGCTGCTGAAGGAGGCTGTGGAGTCTTCAATCTGACAGGACAGTCAAACACCTGTGAGAAACGACATCAGTGTAGAGGTTCTGCCTGAGGTTAGGCCCTTCCCTTCATACGGTCTGTGATTAGACTAACAAGTGCAAGATATCTAGGAGGAAAGGGGGAGGAAACGAAACCTTCCTTCAATTGGAAGCATGTGTGAACTCCCTTTTTAAAATGTAAAATTAAAGCCAGATATTTGGTTACTAATCACTGCGTATACCTTAACTTGTCTGTTCTTAAATTCAGTACTTCCCGCAAAGCATCTTTCAGGTGCTTTTTCTACTGCCGTTAAAGTTGTTTGTCATAAACAAGTACTTAAGTTTTGAGGAAATTACACAGTTAACAATATTAAATAATGAATAATCAACCCAAAATAGATGAGTTAGGCTGTGCTCATTTTATCAGCATGCTTAATTATTTAAATTGGCAGTTCTCATTTTATTATGTACTTAGTGGGGATTTATCAATCTTTTCCCCTAAAGATATTTTCCAACTGAATTAATACAATGAGATTTTATTGCTTTTGCAATCGAAAGTATCTACAGCTTTTTAAGTCATTTTTGTTGCAGTTGGCTGATGGTATAAATTAGATTTTCAAGTATTTTGATTATGGAAGGGAAATGGAGTTTGGTTTACTCTAATCAGAGTTCCTGCCTGCTGACCTGGTTACCTGTGCCACTGCTCTCTGTCATCCTCTAAACATCTGTTCTTTGACCCATTTTCCTTGCTGAATTTGTTGCTTCAGGGTTAGTTCTCATTCCTGTCCTTCAATACTTAAGGAAATAATTGACCTTTTAAAACAAAATTTAAAAGGTACATTTGAATTTTCTAAACAATATGAATACCCATAATACACTATAAATTGTGAAGGAAGTTTTAAGACTTTTTTTCTTCAAAAAGAAATTGTTTGATTTTGACAAATGCCAAGCCTTTATGGAAATTTTAAATAAGTGATAGTTAGCTTTTGATTAATTCAAAAGTGGAGAAAAAGCACTTACATGTGAGATTATAGAAGTGTATTGTACTTGATAATACCTATACTGTTAGATTAAAAAAAAAAGTTTTAAAAAATGTTTGCTGAAAGGCATAAATTAATTTTAGTAACTACAAAGGCCATTCAAATTGTAAAAATAACAGAGGAAGTAAAAGCTGTCTGGCATGCCAAACAGACTTTAATGTGATTATTAGCTACAGGTTTTTTAAATTAAAGGCAAAGAGATCTCAGATTTCATACTTGTGAAGTAATATCATTCACTTGTCTTGCAGGATTTAAACTGATTCTGTTTGCTCCTGCAGTCACTAATCTCATGCATTTGTGTAGTAAAAGCAGAGTGGTGGGGATTTGCTGCTTGTGCAGGAGGAGGACGGCAGGCAGCACAACAAAAGGCAGGTGGGTGTATTTGAGCAGACAGGCCCAGTTGGCAGGAGGCCCCACGGCGCACGGCAGGGGAGAGAGAGGGCTCCTGCTCTTGGTGTCTCTTGTACGTCCAAGAGCAAGTTTCAGCC
Source organism: Tinamus guttatus (assembly GCF_059628265.1). Taxonomy (NCBI): domain Eukaryota; kingdom Metazoa; phylum Chordata; class Aves; order Tinamiformes; family Tinamidae; genus Tinamus; species Tinamus guttatus. Next base: position 6,045,926 of record NW_028289064.1, read on the forward strand.
CTGGAGTGTGGCTTGGGAGCACGTGCTCCCTGCACTTGCCACTGTCAGATAGGCAGTGCTTTCCACTATCAGATGGGTTTCTTGCTTTTGAGAGATGCTTATCAGCAAGGAAACTTCTGTGCAAGAAACAGGCCATACATGAAATTAAATGAATTCATTGGCTTCTTTTTGCTTTTGGAAATCAAGAATTTTCCTGTTTTGTATTTCATTTCATGCACTGTGGTAACTCAGGTACTGGAATTTTTTGATATTCTGAAATGTTGACTTCTAGCGTTTGGCATGTGATTGAGCAACAGGTCTTCCTGTTGCTCACTGAAGTATGAGCACTTAGCTCTGGTCCAGGTCCAAAAAAAGGTATTAATATCCAAAATGGGATCTAGGTGGTATGTAGGTGCCTCAGTCTGAGTGTGCCACCTTCAAAACAGCTGTGCAATCCTGCAGACATCCCAGAAAGGGAGAGGAGCGTGGGGCTGTTGGCTGTTTCCTTGCGATGCAGGTCCCTCCTGTGCATCCCCACAGTTCCCCTGTCTCAGAAGAGCTGGGCAACATGACACCTTTTATACCCAGAGGCAGAAAGCATTGATCTTCTTGTCATTGATGTCTGAGAGTCATGATTGGGAAAGCATGACCAGAGCATCCCTGGCACTTCAGGGAGAGACCTCCTTACAGAAGACAGTGCAACAACTTTCATACACAGAAGCTTTTAAAGTGAGGTGCTAAAGCCAGTAACCTCTTACACGTCACCTTTCCTGGGGAGCTGGGCTTGAACCCCATTGCAGAATCCAAATCTAGCTCCCAGGAAAGGATTTAACTGCTGCATGTTCAGACTCACGGTTGTTTCCCTCTCTGCTCTGGCAACTGCCTCCTCCCATCTGCTCTGGCAGAGCTGGGAACTGCTGCAACTGGTTGGACTAAGCAGATTTGGTTAAAATTCATAACACGTCACTTAGCTCTTCCAAGAGTGCTGAAAACCTGCGTGCGCTGTGTTAGCATTAAATTCAACATGTAACTTTCACTGCAGACACACACCAGTGTGTGCACACTTCTGCACAAATCAGAAAGAAGCTAATAAGCAAACTGCTATAAGCAGTGCCAAAAAAAAAAAAATTTCCAAAAGGTGAAAAATTTAGTTTCAAGCAATGTAGTAAGTTGCAAAGAAGGATACTTGCCAAAAGTGCAGAGTGATTTGGCTTGATGTTTCAGTGCTTAAAGTTTCACTGACCTGCTAAAATTGGAAGGCAGCTCAGCAGCTTGTCAAGTCTCTAGAAGGGAAAACTATTTATAAAGTGTAAGTTTTGAGTATATTGCATGAAAATAAAGGATTGGGTCATTATTATTATTTGAATTAGGCCAAACAGTTCTTTAAATAATTATGGTTGTTCTGAGAAAGCCACCAGAAGCCCTAGATTTGAAGAGAGGTGCAGCATGGTAATTTTTTTGCTTCTAACTTCGTATTTGGCTGTTTCTTCTCTGCTCTTCTGGAAGGTTGGATCCATAAAAACTACTGCTGAGGCAAAGCCAGGAAGGAATTTAAATCCTTCTGTTTGGCTTTCTTTGTTTTTTACCCTAGTCAGCTTCTCAGATTGAAGATATTCTTCATTGCTGCGTGTTAGCCCTAGCTCCTCACAAGCTCTCTGTGAAGAGCTTTTCCCATAGCTGGCAGATGTTGCCTTTCCTGCACAGCATGAACACGTGGAGGACACGCACAGAGGCAGCGGCCGGCCGAGCGGGAGCGCGAGCTCCTGGAAGCTGCTGCTGCTGGAGCAGGTACTGACAGCGGCTGCTCAGGAAGCTGCTGGGAACAGCAAACAACTCTATCAACACCTGCAGTTTTCCTCAGCTCAGTGAGGTCATCACTCGGATGACCTAAAACACGAATGTTTTAGGTGTCTTGTTCAGTAGCATCTGGTCTTGGGATCTGGACTGCTTGGGATCTGGATCTAACTGCAAGTGACACAAGAAGCAGGAAGCTCTGTGTGGCTGTCATTGCAGATATCAAGGTAGTCCTACTTTCTTTGAGTAAAACCTTTTGTAGCTGAAGAACTGTTGAAACTGAAGCCAAAAGGGAGTTCTCAGAAGGAAACTTTCTGTAGGTCCCGTTCTAAGAGGGTTCAGTTTCTACTTCCGTATTTTGCTGTAACCAACTCTTTTTATCATATTCCCTGTCTGAGACAACCTGCTGCGTTGAACACTGTTACTGGGCTTAATTTGTGGCTTCTGTTAGCCGCCGGACTACAAAGATGCTTTAGTTACTTGTGCATAGGAGTAGTAATATTTGAAGTTGCTTCCTATAGAGTAATGCAGTTGGGCTCTTCAGCACTATGAATGTGTGCAGGAACATGAGACCTGTCCCTTCTGTCCTGACTTCTGCAGTTTTAGATCATTTCCATAGTCTGGATCCTTAGTTTCTATCGTGTCCCCAGACACAGGATTTCCTATGGACTGACTCACGCTTCTGTGGTGAAGGCTGTTGTCAGTAAGCAGTCTGTTAGCACAACTTGCCAGAATAAGGATGAAACTCGTAATTTACATGAAAACTTCCATTTTACAGCATTATGCACTAACAATGGCAGTGGTTAGAGCAGCATTTCTACAACTACTTTATACATTGAAGAATGTTTTTTCCAAACAAGTGATCTGTTACCTTGGGAAAGAATAATAATTAAAGTATGGTAAGAAATGGAATAGAAAAAGCAACGGAGCAACTTCTGCTTTTTAAAAGTGCTATGGACCCAGCCGCTAGATATTACTATTATCACTGGTGAAGAACCCTAAATTGGTATTAAGGATGTCAGAAAGGGAGGAACTGACATCAGTAAAGACTGCAAATCTGAGTGGCAAGGTCAATAGTTAAATCAAATGGAAATACAGATTTCAGACATCCCACACAGGTGAGTTCCTAATAATCCCTTAAAAGTTAATACTGACACGATGTGATTCTTTTGCTGTGTCAGCATAAGCACAGAAGATACCCAAGGTGCTACCGGAGGCTGTTTTACACCTAGGGGAGAATGTGCAATACCCTTAAGATCTAAAACTAAAACCTTCCCTGTTTAGGAGGAGGGCTGCTTTAGGTTCTAATTTAAATAGATTACAGCAAAATTAGTATCTATTATGGGACACCGAAGATAGGCTGATTTGGGAACATGCCTCTTGTAGAGGAAGCTTGAATCCAAGGTCCTGAGTTGCAGCCCTTGCAAAGTTTGTTGCACGTGCGGTCTCAGATTGAAGGACAAAGCGATAATTGCAAACCTCTTAATGTGTCAGGGGTTCCATGTCCTGAAAATGGAGCAGTGTCGCCGAGATAACAACTCATGGGTCTGTCTTTGTCTTTGCTCAAAATTTATTCCGATGTGTTTCAGTTCAGGGCAATCTCTTCTCTCTTTTCTTGGCTAAGTTGCCTGCACATCTTTTGAAGGAAGTGTTTCAAAAACAGTAAAATGGTTTAGAAGCAGCTGCCTGGCGTACGTGAACATAGGTGATGCCCTGTGACATTCCCAGCAAATTCACTGCAGCGCTGCAGTAAGTGCCCAAGGATTTGCTGCTCGGCTGTGTGACAAGTTCTCCTCACTCTTTTCAGAATAATCTGTTACAGGCCAGTTTGTGTTAACAGAATCCTGTATAGCCCGTGGCCACGGTGGAGCCTGATCAGCAGCCAGGGATGGGGGCTCCTGCTCTGTCCTTCCTACAGCCCTGGCCCTATAGGGACACTCCGGTGCTAATAATGCAGCGGGGACCCAAATGTTTTAACTGGTATGAACTCGGACTTCAGGGAAGATGATTTCTGTTGGCAGATCCCCTGTTTCAGGTGATCTATCCTGTTGATTCAGAAACAGGGTCACGCATCCTACAGGCAAAGCTAATATTTCCCATTATAAATATCAGTACCTCTTAGTATTATGAGGCCTTGTCTTCAAAGGATCAAAACTTTGTTGTGCTGCAACAGTGGAAGCTGGAATTATCCATGCCAGGCAGCTACCTCCGACTGAGGGTTTTTTGTTTTTAATTAGGACTGGGATTTTTTGTTCATCACATTTTCATTTAAATTTAATAATCTTAAAGATGGAGTTTGATTTGGGGGAGATAAATTATTTTGCTTAAGTCTGACCGTCAAGTCTTACAATCACCTTTTTAAGGAGTTCCAGCACTTTTCTAAGCAAGGTCCCGTAACACCATGGGCAGCAACCTGGGAGGGAAGAACCAAACAGAGACTAGAAACAGAAGGTGCCGAAGGGCGCTACGTGACACGTGCTGGGAAACCTGGCGCGGGACAGGGCTCCTGAGCGTTGCCGTCCCGTGTGCGGGCGCAGCGGTGCCGCCCCGCGCGGGGCTCGCTGCTCTGCAGGCGTCGGCGCGTCCCCGGCTCAAGCCGCAGCGGCTGTGCCGTGCTGCGGAGCTCTGTGATTCCCACCGCAGGGAAACGTGATCCTGCGTGGAGGAATTCCCGGCCCTGCGGCTGGTGCATTTGCTGTTTGGCTGCCCGGCGTCCCGTTCCAACGGAACGGGAACATCCCGAAGGTGGGAATGGGCCGGCCCTCACAGGCCGCCTCGCGCCCGCCGGCAGCAACCCTGGGCTAAGCTGCAAACTCCGGGTGTCCTGATGCCTCAGGGTAGTTAATTCCAGTGTCTACCTTTGCCCAAAGACCGTATAATTCTGAACTAACACCCAACATTCATAATATATTTTCAATACTAAGAAATCAGAGCATTTCTTTAAGTTGTGCATTTTAAGATGCATTCAGCTGTAGCTGGTACTTGAGTTACGGGGTTTAGATCACTGCAGGTAACACAGTCGTGTTTAAGTGATTAGAAGAAGCTCCATTTTAAAGGGAACTTGTGCTCGTTCTTACCCGTAGGGTTTATCCAGCAGTGTGGGGAAGTTTGGAAAAAGGGGCCTCCTAGTTCAGGGTGGGGAGAAAACCTGCTCGTTTCCTGGCTTCAGCTCTTCAGTCTGATGCTGCCTTTCACCCGACACACAGATTTAGAACAAACACAGGAGTGGCAGCAGACAGCTCTCCATCCTGTGGATCTCCGTGCACAGAAAATGTTTTTCCTGAATTATCAGGATTTAGGAGGGCTGTGGTGGGGCTTGGCAGTCGCCCCGCTACGTTTCGGGGCTGAGTGCCGGCCAGCAGGCTGCATCGCGTGGGCCTTTGTTCAGTATTAGAGATAACAGGTTAGAGATTGAGGGTTTAACAATGAAAGAAGAAAATTTAAGTACCAAAGTGGTAGCGATTGTTATGGGGGTAGTAACAGAAATGTGTAGCATTGCTTACATTATTTAAACAAACGAAGAATACTTTTAAAAGGACAAGATCTGCCAAGTTAGTTACTGCCCGTGAGGGCTTCCCATGTGCACAGTGCTGCAGCGGTGGGCTGAGCTGCTCACAGCATCTTCAAAAGCCACATAATGTAACTTTAAAAGCAGTCATTTTGTCTCCCCTGTCTCCTTCCCCTGCGCACAGGTGACGGTGAAGGCCAAGCAGGCGAAGGCGGCCGTGGCGAGCGCGCCAGGTGGGTCCGGCCGCGCGCGGGGAGCGAGGGGCAGCGTCGGCAGCATCACAGGGAGGCTGGGGGTGGAAGGGCCCTCTGGAGAGCCAGCCCAAACCCCCCTGCTAAGCAGGGACGCTCGGGCACGTGGCACAGGGTCGCGTCCAGGCTGGATAAACATTGTCCCTAAGCCCTTAAGCCATATGAGCTTTGCCTTCTCCCTGTACCACTCCAGCTACCTTTTTAAATATTTTTCCCAGGCAATTCCCTTTTTGCTTGTAGTTGGTTCTTACTAAGTGCAGCAATATTCCTAACAGGTATCATCAGGCTCTCGGAGCTGAAGAGCCTGGCCCAAAACTCCAGGAATGTCAAAGTCGGCCCGAACTTGCCCGACCACATAATCACGCAGCGAGAGCGAGGTGAGGAAGAGGAGGAGGAGGAGGAGGAGCAGGAGGGGAGCGACCATCGCGTCCCGGAGCAGCTGGGGCTCCAAGCGGATCACACGGAGAGCAGCGAAACCAGGCAGCGCAAGCGGAAAGTTATCAGGGGACCCGAAATGGTCCCAGCAGCAGCCAAAGAGGTCCCGGGAGAGAAGGGCAGGGGGAGGCGCCAGAAGGACTTTGACAGTGCAGAGCAGGACGAAGAGAGCGACGAGGAGAGCAGGAGGCGCGAGCGGAGCCGAACCGCGGAGGAGCTGTGGACTCAAAATCAGCAGAAACTGCTCGAAATGGCCCTGCAGCAGCACCCGAAGGGAACAACAGATCGCTGGGATAAAATAGCAAAATGTGTTCCTGGAAAAAGTAAGGTACAGTCACCCGTCTGCTTGCACCCGAGTCAGCCACAGGGAACAGGCCACCCGGCCAGTTAGTGACTGTGAGGAACTGAGGGGCCGGGCAGAGAGGTGGAGGCTTTAGCCCTGCTTGCACCTATCAGCCAGAGCGTAACCTTAAGAACATTACTGTGGTTTTTTTAAATTTAATATTTGCATTTGATTCTATTTGCTGTATGATAGGAAAAGTAGAAATATCTTGTGTTTTACTTAAAATACCTGCAGGACAAATTAGATTTTAAACAACTTTTATTCCACAGCGAGTAACCAGGGGCTGGTGACCTGCTTTGCTCTCACTTTCACAGTGTTGTTCTCAGCCCATCTCAGTGAACAGCACGAGTGACCCAGCTGCAGGCCCAGGGGCTCCTTAACGTCCCTTTGTCCCCCTCCGTGGCGCTGCTCCCTGCTGCCTCCCGGTCCCTGTCGCTGCAGAAATTCCTGGGTTTATTTGTGGCAAAAATGCAGCGGGGAGAGCAGGGGCCGTGGGCGGGGAGGGGAATGGGGGGGACTCTTTTTTCACTAGATGTAGATTCTCCTTTTGAAATTCAGTATATGAATAATAATTAAAAAAAAAAAAACAACATCCTTTCTCCCACAGTGAGGTAGTGTATGCTGTTAAAGCAATATTAATGATGTATCAAATTTTAATTAACATTTTTGCTTTTCCTTTTAGGAGGAGTGTATAGCAAGATACAAGTTGCTTGTTGAACTGGTACAAAAGAAAAAAATGGCTAAAAACTGAATGTTCTCAGCAGAAGAAACTTGATGTCTTTGTCAGCAGATTTTTTTTTCAAATCTCATGTGCAGGAACCTGCGTTTTTGTACCTCGCTATTTCTATACGTCATGTGCCTTAGTAAAAGGAAGTATCAATAAATCTGATGCCATCTCGCTGATGCTGTGTGTGTTGCCAGTGGAGGCTCTTTCTGTATCCGAGAGCGGCTCCCACAGCCCCTGGCGCCAGGATCTGGGGCCAGGGACCCTTTTCCAGGCGCCCTGGGCCTGGCGGCGCCGCCGCTGCCGGACGCGACTGCGGAGGGTGAAACTGCGGCCTTGGCAGCACCAGGATTGAGCTGCAAACACCGAGCGGGCCTGAGCACAACGGAACGCCGGGGTCTGCCTCTTCCAGAGCTAAATGCAAGGCAACATCCTTACCTGCATATAGCAGCTACGTCGTGTCTATCAAGTTAGTTAATGTTCTCAAAAAAAAACCCCAGTATTTCTTAATTTTCATAGTCATTTATATGCACCCTGCGATGCATTTTTTTCCCTCCTTCCCTGCAGGCTAATACACAGGGATGTTAAGTGCTGTTATTGGTAAAGCTGAAATGGGTAAGGCCTTTTAATTAACAAGTATTTGAACATATGAACATAGTTCATGAACACATTTTTTTAAGTAAACAATTGGATTTTAACATCATTATGCTAAGAAAGATCTCTCGTATTTTGTTTTTTTTTCTAAATGTTGGCTTCCGTAGAGCTTGGTTTTAAATTTCAAATGGTATAATGGGTATTGTGCCACTCCTGCTGTTGAGTTTTACATCATTTTGGATGATTTATACAATGTTTAAATACTGGAGTAAGAGGTACTGGATGGTCTTTAAATGTCAATCAGAGCAGTGATAGAGTATTTTGCAAAAAGAGCAAGGACTAACTTTTTTTGTAAACATAGGGCAGGCCCAGCCCTTCCGGCATTTCAAATACTGGTTTTTGGAATCGCCCTTCTCCCTGCGGAAGGGAGAGGGGCCGCAGCCGCGCGGCCCTCGCAGGGAGAGCGGCTGTGACGGCGCGAGGCTGCGGCCGCCGGAGCTGAGGGGGTTCGTGCAATGAGGAGAAGGGCAGGGGGAGCAACAGCGGCGCCAGGAGCTGGTGAGTAACGGGGAGGTGGGAGCTCGTCAAGAAAAGCCTTCACTGCGCACGGTGGGGAGTGCTGGGCCACACAGGCCGGCAACAGGAGCAGACCCCAGGGTCCTGCGGAAGCAGTTAGTTCACGCACCCAGTTCTTGTCACGGGTGGGATTATGAGGAAGATGGGCTTAGCTTAGAGCAAGAAAGGGTTAAGTAAGTCAGATCCTGGGAAAAAGAATAGCGGTAACTCTAGTAAGGACTGGGCCAGGATTTCAAACCCTCTAACACCAAGGGGGAGCTGCTGCTGGGGCCATGCACGGTGCCAGTGATGCCCCCACCGACAGCGCCCATTACCTCAAGGATGGGGGGAGGAAGGGAGAGCAGCTCCTGCCCCTAGGAAAGTGTCTGCTGCTGTGTGTGACTGTCCGTGCCCAGGATGGGTGAGATGGTGGCCGTCCTGCCTGCGGCACCGCACAAGGGCTGCAGAGCAGAGGCCTGATGGCTCCGAGTGGTGTGTGATGGAGATGGGGTACGGGTTTAAGAGCCTTCTAATTTAGTTCTAGCAGATAACTATGTATGTATATCTAGTTTTATATACACAGGCGGAGTGACCAGGTAAGTGTATCTTTTCATATATATATATATATATATATATATATATATACATACACACACACACACCCACACACCCACACACACTCACACCTGTAGGTGACTGGACTGCTTCGGCCTCGAAGCCAGGAGGCACACAGAGGTGCACAGGGTCTGTCACTGCGGTGGTTGGTACCCCCTGGGTGGGCTCGTCAGGGTGTCACTAGAACCGGGTTTTGGTCAAGTGTCATGAAAAGCTGCAGCTGGGAGCGCTGCTCTCCTGCCACCGCAGCCCGAGCGGGTCAGCAGCAGCAGCAGCAGCAGCAGCAGCGGGGGTGGCTGCCAGGGACCCACGTGGCAGCCAGTGCTGCTCGGGAGTCCCCAGGCTGCAGCTGCCCCCGCGCCGCTGCCGCTTGGCTGAGGCAGCTCCTCCTCTGCCCGGCCCTCACGGGAGCCCAGCTGGGGGCAGGTGCTTCTTCACAGGGCCAGCGAACAGGATTTTTGTTTAGGTGTCAGAAAAGTCGCTCCTTTTCATTAGTTCCCTGCTCTTGACTGTTCAACAGGAAGAGCTCTGGCTGCTGCAAGATCTCCATCCCGATCCTGGCCCTTGGCACAAACCTCAAACTGGTTAAAGGCTGAAGAAGGGCAGTCCTCAGCCACTCTGACCTCCAACCTTGCTCCTTCCATGCGTCTCTACCTCCAAGCGGGAAAGATGCTGGAATTCCGGCAGTCCCTCTCCCGTAAGCAAAGGCAAGGGGCTCTGCAGGACTTGCTGCTGCTGCGAGTGGGGGGAGCAGGACGACCTCGCGCCAGCGCCCGGCTCCCTGGCGGAGCTGCCCCAGGGAGCTGCAGCGAGACCCAGCCCCGGGGCCGGGAGCCGCTGCTCCCCGCAGAGCGGCTGTTTCGTCACGAAGCAGAATCTGAGCTCAAGTTCCAGCAGGTCCCATGGGCCGCAGCAACAGCCCGAGGTCGGGAGCCCAGGCTCGGCCCGCGGCCTCTCTGCAGCAGGACAGACGGGTCCCAGCTCCCCCGCACGCCCAGCGCGTTACCCCCGGCTGAACCTGCGTCGCTGGAGCAGCCGCCGGGCCCTGCAAGTTTGAAAACAACAACTGTGACCAGGGGAGCAGGAGAGCTCCCCGCCACCCCCTGCCTCTGCTCACACGCAGTGCAGCCGCCTCCAGGGCTCTTGCAAGCAAGAAATTCAAATAAGAAACATTTTTTAAAAGTTGTAATAAATTTTAGTGGTAATGCGCAACTATGAAAATTGTCATGTAACATTAATAGATATATTGATTTTTTTAATACAAGCCATGTTCAACACAACAAAATACAACTGTAAACATTATTAAAGTTTTATTAACAAAAGCTTTGTACATATTTTTTCATACAGTTGGAATTTTACATCTAGTCAAAATAACAGCACATTTTCATTTTACCATTTGTACAAATTGTTACAGAATATTCACCAGTGGGTTGAGTAAGTAAAATAAACCACTGATTAACTTTTGTAAAGTATCTACAAAAGTGATTTGTGACATTTTTAAAAAATTCCCCAGAACATATAAAAATAAATTACTTTCCTTTTTGAATTAAATCTACTAATTAGAAATATTACAAATCAAAATATCAATGTTTTCTTATGAATTCTTCACAATACAAAACAGATTCACAAAACTTTATTTACAGAAATGAGGTAAGAACTGTGCAATGTTTAACTAAGAAACATATTGCAGAATTAACATGTTCTTCCAAATAAGTACACAGTGGAGGTCTAATTACCCTGGGTCGTTTCCGCTAATAACTGCCCCCTCGGCGCCGCTCTGCCCCCGCACCGCGAGGGCGGCTCCTGGAGGCGGCAGCGGCTCCAGCCCCACTCGCCCTCTGCAGCCACCGCTCAGGTCGAGCGGGAAGGAGCGACTCCGGTTTTGGTAGCTCATTAGTGGAAGCGACCCAGGTAACCATCTGCCCGAGCTGCCTGCAGGGCCCGAGCCCCTCTGGGAAGGCAGAACGAGGCGGCTCCGCTGCTCGCGGGACCCCCAGGGCAGGGCCCGTGCGCAGGCAGCCCCAGGGAGCGGAGGTAGCGACAGGCACTTAGCTGAGGCCAAACACTGCACCGGCTTCCCCAGTGCGGCCTCGTCTGGTGAGAAAACTTCTTGTTTGAACCAAACGGGTTTCTTTAAAAACCTCGGAACTCTAAAACCTACAACCAAACTCAACAAGCTCTGTATTCCCTACTGTAGTTCTTATTCAGGAAAAACTCGCACTATGTATCAACAGGAATTTAAAGGAATAAAAAGTTCAAAAATGGATTCCCTTACGACTCAGGTTTCAACATACGTGTGTAAAAACAAACAACTAGCAAGTCCAGGCTGCCATTGCCAGCTTAGTCTAAAAGGGAGAATTGCAACTGCAGCAGATCAGACTGGCTGGGGAAGGGGGGGCTGTTTTTAAAACTACTGCTTTGAAACCCAAGTAATCCAAGACTGCAGAGAGTCAATAGCCTTTGAATCAAGAATAAGAGTAGTTCTCAAGAATCAAACATACATATTTTTTCTGTGTTTGAATTTGTACTTAGTACCATCATATGGACATAAAATTATGATTTGCAGAATTTTATCTTTTCACAGTCTGAAACATGAAGTACTTCCATTTTAGTGCAACAAGTAAGTAAATCAAAGCCTACCAAAAAGATCCTTATTGAAGCCTATGAACCTTGAGCTGTGCAGTACGAGTTCCTTGTTGCATTTCTCCAGCCCTGCAGACAGCAGGACTGCATCAGCATTGGGAGGAAGTGCCTTAACAGCAGGACGGGCAGCTCTCAGCACCAGTCAAACGTCAACTCTTCTCTGGTGCAACTGGTCCAGTTTTATCATTGAGCCTCTGTGCAAGAGAAAATACTTCTAAAAATCAGATTATAAAATACAGAGTAAAATTAAATTAATGCAAATGACAAAGCAGAATTGAAATACACCCTGGAAAAGACCACAGCTAAGATTAAATTAATACCACTATCTAATAAACAAAATGATTCTCACATTGTAAAGAAACCTGTATCACAGAAGCAAGCGTGGGAAAGGAGACAAGTAACTGAAGGAAAGGGAACAGACTCGCAGGGAGCCAGCACCATGAAACATGACCTTGGCCTCCACCTCCCTCCTCGCTGGATCCGCCGCTCCAGCGGCACCTGCGCGACGGGGAGCCCTGCAGAGTCACCGTGAAGAGGCTCCTGCGCGGCCAGCGGGGCTGCGCGGAACCCCCCCTGCACTGACCGCTCTCAACTGTTGGAAATTGTTTAAATTCCATTCATAAATGAGATAGAAAAAAAATGTTTTTTTTTTTTCTTTGGAAAACAAAATGCAATTAAAAACACTTAGAAGCAAGTGTTTTGTTTGGAAGACATTCAAGATTTCCTTGAACCTGGTATCACTGGCTTCTGCAGGACAGTTTGCAGTATCACAGTACGGAACCCTGTTAGAACCCTGTTAGAAATGACAGTATCTGCACACAAAAATCTGGGTAGAAGAACGTGCTCAATATTTGTGAGTAGAAGGGAGAAGTTTGCAGGCACTTGGCCCCGATGTTGCAAAACAACTTTCCTTTCTCACTGTGTTGCCACTTCAGGTCTTCTCCAAGAACTTATCTGTCCAGGAAAAGCTCTACTGCTGTAATAAGCGAGGGAAGTTGTTCAACCTCTGGACTTCAGTAACTATTACTGAAGCCTTAAGCAATCAAAAAACATACCCACACTAGAATAAAAAAAAAAAATCCTTAATACATGAATACATGCCCACAACTTGTTGCTTATCTTCTAATTACATCATGAAGGGACTCCCGTTCAAAACGAGGTGAGAAATATACTTACTGTCACCTTGGGAGCTGCACTCTCTCCGTGGATTGTGAGGAAGGGGTTGGTGGTGGCTGCGCTGAGCGGCGACGCCTGCGTGCCCGAGAGCAGGTTGTTGATGGGGATCTGGGCCCCGCCAGGGATCTGCAGCTGCTGCACGTCCGACTGGTGGTGCTGGTGGTGATGGTGCTGCTGCTGGACTAACTGATACAGAAGGGCTTGGTGCTGTTCCTGGGGTTGGATGAGGGGAAAAAACGGTAATCAAGAATTAACTAACAAAGAATAGATCCTCCCTGGGTTCTTGCTTGTCCAGATTTTTAGCCAGGGCAAGCACTACCTTAATGCTAGTTAATTTAGCTTACGCTAATGAAATTCCTCAAAGTGCCTGTTACCCTGCTGGAGATGGGCAGCTCAGCAGCAGCTCAGCTCAGTCTGCTGGCTGTGCCAGGCTCCTGGCAGAAAAAGCATCCAAGAAGAGTATCAAATCACGTGTGTCCAAGTACTAAAACTGGGCAATCAGCACCAGAGAGAGCTGAAACAGCTGCCAAGGGGCACACAGGAATTCTGTGGGGCAGAGCAGAGCCAGCTCGTTCTTTTCTGCTATAATCACAGTGGAATCGGGGGATAACTGATCGCTAGAACCACAAAGTCCCAAATTGTACTGCCCTCAGTGGAGGTTGCGAGAGGTGCCCCCATGTCCACAGGAGATGGCCGGGACTGTGAGAGGCCCTCGGGAGCAGCTCCCTGCAGGGCACGCGGGCAGGGGCACAGACTGCATCACCTCCAAACACCCCTCACAGCTGGGAACGTGTCAAACTTACTGACGTGAGCTGCTGAGTACTCAGGAGCTGCTGGAATTGCTGGTGCTGCTGGTGGAGCAGGAGCTGTCTCTGCTGGTCAGGGAGCAGTCCCAGGCCTGAGGCACTGCAGGGTTTGACAGGGCAAGACTGGAGTTTACACGGGAGCAGGGAACCCCTCACTCCCGCTCCCCACTGCGAGACAGACGCGTGCCAACGCGCGGCTCCCAGCTGGCACGTTGGCTGCACGCTATGTCCAACGTGGAACAGCTCATCTGCTCCTTTACGTTTTTGCTGACACACACACAGAGACATGGTCAGTCCCTCCCCTTTCCCAAACCCCCCTGCAAGTCCTGTCCAGACCCCGGGCACTCACTCTGAGCAGGGTCTACCCTGTAACTTCTCTGCTATGGGCTATTTTAAACTCAGACCATGGTGGTGATGTCTAAAAGCATTTTCCATGTGAAACTGCCTGAACATATTCTGAAGCTCAGAAGTTACAAATTACAGTAACATCTGGGAATTCTTTTAATTATAGAACAGTACAGAAAGATATGAAAGTAGAGCTGCTGTCTCCTGTGGCTTTCCATCATCTAAGGAACACTGACTGAATCCTGCTCCGAACTGGTCCCCCACCAGGTGGTGTGACCATGTCCACGAGGCTCCGACCAGCTCAGCAGCAAACGTGCCAGCCTGTGCCCTGGTCACCGTAACCTCCTCCTTGGGCCGTTACATTAAATCCTAGTTTTTGAAAGAAATAGTCAGTGATTTGCAACTGAAACAGCGCTGAACTCCAGAGGGGCAGGAGCAAAAATTGTTCCATGCAGTTTCAGATACAGTAGTATCAACCAGTGGAAACTGCCTCTAAGCTTTCTTGCCCCTTCTTTTTTCTTTTTTTTTTTCCCTCCACCAAAGTTACATTAGGGCCTTTCTACAGCATAATTCCACTAAAAGAAAGGGTCTTTCTTGGGTCTTCGCAGAACAGAGTTTGTAATGGAAGAAACAGTGTAAGGAACGTGCATCTTATTACTAAGACTCTACTACTTCACTATTTACTACTATCAACTCTACTACGTGCTTGCCTGAACATTTTCCTCTTGAACATACAACGAAAAACACTGAAATCTCATAGAAAAAGGAGGTCATCATGAAACATCTCAAAACGAAAGAGACCCAGCGGGTCCTTTGGATGAGCTTGATAAAACATGAGACTGTGGGGGAAAATGTACTAAAACCATCTTACTGAGGGAGCAACGGCGCGGGGCCGCGCGCGGGAGCCTCCCCGCACAGCGGCGGGAGCGGCGCCGGGCGCGGAGCCTCCGCGGCTCCCGGCTGCCGCAGCGCGACGCGGAGCGCGGGACACGCAAGAGCTTTTGCAGTGAAGGCAGAACCCAAGTCACACGCGAAGACACAGGCGCTTGGACACGACCAAGGCCCTGTGACACTACATGGGGGTGTGCAAAGCCACATAAAACTGGTTAGTCCTATTGGTACTAAAGTGGCTCAAAGTTCCAGTGTTTTCAGCAGACCTCTGATAATCAAGAGAGGAGGTATCTTTTCAATATGGGAATGTCTTCTGTTTAGCCTAGGAAATTTGTATTTTCTTTATGTGATATAAACCTCCTCAGCCCAAATGCCAGAGCACACCAGAACAGCAGCACGTGTGAAAGCAGCAGGTTTGTGAGCCCAGTGAAGCAATGCCAGACAAGGCTACTGTCCACGAACGCTCAGGAACTGAGTAAGGAACAGTGAGGAAAAAAAAAAGAAAATGAATAAAGCAGCTAGAAAAGCTGGGATCCCTTCCATCTTTTCAAACACAAATGCCTTTTTTTTCAGTAGGTAATCACAGACCTAATATCCATAAATACCATTAAACCATAATGTCCTAAAAGATTACTTTAAACAACTCACTGCCTATTTGCATGCTTGTGTTTCTGCACAGAACTGCCGATCTCTCTCCTAAGGGGAAGGACGATGTGAGGAGGCTCGGGACAAGTGGAACGGGAGGAAGGAATTGAGTTCTCCCAGGCCCCCAGATCTGCCCCCAACTCCTTCCAGACCACGCAGCCCCTTCCCCTTCTCGGAAGGCAGCTCCTTTTGTTACCTGTTTGCCCTGCAGCTCGAGCAGCAGTGATTTGCACTGCTCACTGCCCTGCTTAGGGGGAAGGGCTGGTTACTACAAACAAGCACAGATCTTTTCATGGGTTTAAAACCCCTTACGAATGCCACTGAACTACCTTTGTGTCAGGCCCGGGAGCGTGAAAGCACCATGCAAGTGCACTGCCGCTGCGGTCAGGCAGGGCCCGCTGCATCCTCAACTCCGTGTTGCACACACTGTTCTCCCCCTCCTCCCCTTCATACTGCAACAAATGGCAGCACTGCCAGGGACCCTTCAACCCTGGGAGACCAAGTGGCAGCACCAGGGATACTCTCTTCCGAGCTGAAAAAACAGCCCAAGCACATTTACGTAATTACATTTGTATTACGAATGGTGCTTGATTTAAAAAGCAGGACACTATTTAAAAAGAAAAGGAGAAGCTCTGTGATTCCCTAAAGCTCAACAGAAAACAACTTTTCTCCAACTTGACTATTCATGCTTCATTAAATTCCTTTCTTAGTTCCATTCACAAATCGGCAGCAGAACCTACATAGCTAACGAGAAGTTACACAAAAATAAAATTTCTACACAAAGCAGCTTAAAACCCACCAGTTAAAGCGAGGAACAGCAGACGCCGTGCCCAGAGCACAAACCAACCTGTTGCTGAGCGTCGTGGGCAGCGGGTGCGCGGCGCTGGGGGGCACGGCCGCGTGCGCCAGCGGAGACGGGTTCTGCGCCATCGTCGCCGGCGTCTGCATGACCCCGTTGAGGGCGCCGACGATGCCGTTGATGGCCAGCGGGTTGGCGGGCAGCGCCCCGATGATGCCGCCCACGGCGGGCACCGCGGGCAGCGCGGGGGGCACGGGCTGCAGGCCGCCCGCCAGGGCGCCCACGGCCACGCCGTTCACCTGCGCCGGGCTCTGCCCCGCGGGCGGCGGCGTGGAGAGCGCCGAGGAGCTGCTGGTGCTTTGGCCGCTCGAGGTCATCTCCTGGCGTGGGAACAAGCCACGGCCCCTGAGCCGCGCGGCGCCGCAGCCGGGAGCCGCGCGCGGGGCCGGGGAGGGCTGGCCCGCAGCCGCTCTGTGTTTGGGAGCAACGGATCAACGTTACCTGATTTAGCACAGGCAGAGAGCTGTCTGGTAAAAAACTGTTTCCCAGGTGAGGGCTCTTGCTGCTGTTCAAAGAATCAGTGCTAGGTGCTAAAGAAATTAATAAAAAACAAAGAAACAAAAAGAAAAACATGGTTGTTAAATTGTTGAATTTTCATAAAGTGTAAAGAGATTCAGAATAATTATTTCAAAATAATGTCAAAGGTAAACATGGAACATATAAAGCTAGCAGAAAGTCAGTTTTAAAGTCAAAGCCAACTAGAAAAATATTAACTAAATGACCAGTAAAGCAAAAGATTGAAACAGAGGTGCTCCAAACTGAAGTAAAACAGAACACGCACAGAAAAAAGCACCTGTGCTTCACACAAGTCTTCTGATTTATTTTTAAACGTTAGATTTTTTTAAAAAAATCCCCAGTCTATCCTCATTATCCATGTGAATGCATCTCCCATCAACTGCGTATAAATCATTCTCTGGCTCCCTGGGCCCTTGAGCCCTTTGCTCTGCTTACCTGCTGGGAACGCGTGCACTTGATGGGAAGGGCTGGGATTGGAAGTCAGCGTTGGAAAGGGAACGGAGAGTTGTGCATTGAGGAGCTGAAGCCTCTCCTTTTTAGCCGTCAGATTCTTTATCTGCTCCTCTAAGCGCCTGTTTTCCACCTGAAGCTGGTGTAATGATTTAAGCATTCCTAAAACTAAGAGAAAAGCAGCATGTTTTATCTTTTACAGCTGCCTAATTTGTTTTTCTTTCAGCTAAAGGATCGCTCATGATTCCACAATATTGCTAAAACTTTTTAAAATGAGTAACACCTTGACAACAAGTACTTACACAAATACATAAATTATTTGCCAATATTAATATAAACAAAATAATTGATGAAAAATACACTAGGGAAATTTGGCTTTAAACAAAAAAGCTTACGGTCACTTATGTGCAATGGAAAGGGCTGGGACAAGTATGTTACAAGAGACAGCAACTGCCCGACACAGCAGCGTTTTGGCTTCAAGCCACATCACGAGGGCTTACGCAGAGACACATCCCCACGGCCCCGGAGGAGGATTCTGCCCCCGGCAGGTCTCCGTGCGGCAGCAGCAGCTCCCCCCGGGTGGCCGGAGCCAGGGCCTCCCTGCGCACTGCCCCCCCTGCCCCGCTGCAGGCACTGCCCCCCCTGCCCCGCTGCAGGCACTGCCCCTCCTGCCCCGCTGCAGGCACTGCCCCCCCTGCCCCGCGCGTTTCCGCAGCTCAGACTCGAGCTCCACAACTTGGATTCCCCAACTAGCGCTCGGGTGCGACTGTAAAGCCACAGGGATGGCCACTTTTTTTAATTCTAAATTGTATTTGCTTAACATGACCTCTGGGCCTACTACAGACATAAGTCTACTGGTATAGGCACATCTGGTCATTTCCCAAGGATTTAGCTTTTATCCCTCCTCTTCAAGAACATACAAAGGAACCCTCAGTGAGCCCAAATGAGATGCAATAAGACTTAGCTAAACCTGTCCTCCAGCTATCATGTTTAAAGGATTATCTCTGCATGAATTTCCTCGCAATTAGCATTTTTGTCAGGATACCATTCATAAAAATACCAACTAGATACCACTTTATACTACCAACAAAAATAATGTGTTCAGTAAAACATAACACAAAATTAACCTGGTATCAAGAGATGCATATTTAAACGTAATCGTTTCCAGTAATACTAACATATTGTTGAATATAGGAATCCTAGACATCTACTCATCATTCCTGCTTTGAGTTTACTCACTTGTGGATCATCATATTAAACATAACTTGAAAAAATAAATTATTTACCCAGTTGGTTACTTGCACGAGAAGCAGAATATAACCCAGACACAAAAGCAGAGGAGGACATCAGTAAGAATAATGAGTTTGGATGTTTGCTTGTTTGTTTTTAAACTACAGAAAGAGGCACTTTAGACTTAAAATATCAAAAATAATGCAATAATGAAACATTATGGCAACCCACATCACATGCTGTAAAGCCAAAATGAAGAACTGTGCTCATCACTGGTTTATGAGAGCTGGGGAGGTTTATGGCAGTGGAGCTAAGACCCCAGAATTCACTTGCAAATTCCACAGCCAACCAGCTCGATCCACAAGGTACCTCCTCTCGCATGACACGATTTCCCCATCTATAAAGACAGAGGTAACGACTGAGAACTCTTACGCTCTACCAAGGCCAAATGCTGCACTAACAACTGCGTAACTATATTACAATTGTATTTCATTCAGAACAGAAAATAAGTCTTTAGAAAGTCTTGGACAACCATTGACAAGCAGCAGAGAAGGTACTTACTGTCACTAGGGGTGCCTTGTTCCAGGAGAAACTGCTGCCCTTCACTCCACTGCCTCTCCAGCAGCTGCTCGATGCTGGATGCGACTGGGGGCAAGTTTTCCCCACAGCTGTTCCCTGACTGATCGTAGCGAATCTGTAAGCTGCTGACAGGGGATCTGTTGGAAATATTGGAATTTGTGGGTTTAAAGGAAAAAGGTAACGTATTAGCAAAAAGCTGCTGAAGTTTTTTACTTTATTTCAGCCCAGATGACCCGCATATCTTACACTGCTGAAACCAAGCTAATTCCCCCACATCACTAAAAACTCCTGGTTCCAAGGTTTACAGGAGCAACAGCACAACACTCCTCCATACGAGAATACAAACTCAGAAAGCCCCTAAAAAGCACACAGACCTGGCAAACTGTGCTGTATTAAATGATACAACGCTATTCCCACAGCAAGAAATACTATTGTATACAGACACAGAGCGCCTGTCTTAAGAAGAATTTCAAACTTTTAGTGAAAGTTAAGAAAAACTAAATAAGTTAACAAAGCCTGTAAAGTAATGGCACTTTCACATAGAAGAGCATGTATAATTCTACTGCCCGATTCCACCAAAAACCGAACAGGTAAAACCACATATCAGGCTATTTCACAAGGAACTCAATGAATATTAAAGCTGTTTCCTGCCCCTCCTGTGCACACTCTCTATACTTGCTTTTCTTTTTACTCATGATCACACGTGGTTCAAAGAATAATCTCTTTGCCACATGTCTCTTCTCATTCAGGATGAAATCAAATATTCAGCACAGAGCCACTATGAGAGCTAGATACCCCTCAGGTTTTAAGACACGGCTTCTTTTCCATTCGAGTGGCAAAGTTTAATCTCTGTGCAAATCCAGATGCTCAGTGCATTTCTCAAACTCAGAATTGTTGTTTCATGGACGTACAGCCTCGCTCCTCATCTAGAACCAATGCCAAATCCCACTAAAAGTTGACTGGTTCTTTAACAACTCCAGTGACCTCATTCAGATTCTTATCTATCAGTCGCTGCTGCAGGAACAGCTCCTGGCCCTGCTGCAAGGACCCACAGCTGCAGCACCTACAAGGACTGCAAACCTCCCAAAAAGACCACCAGAGTCCCAAGCACAGGACAACATATAGGGCTTAGGAAATCAGTGTGCTAATTACGATTAGTGTAATAAGCAGCCGTCACAGCACATTAGCTGTCTAATGACTGGCAAGCATTTGATAGGCACCAGAGTAAAGAGATATTTAAAAGAAAATGGTTTAACTATGTAACTTAAGAGCCCTGTAGGTATTTATAAGTAATTCCTCTTTTGCATATAGAATGAACAACTTGCTTAAAGAAAAAAAAAAAAAACCTAACAGAAAAATAAACAGACAAAAACAAAGAAACAAAACCCCCATCACCCCAGGGAACGAAGGTGTTTTCCCACAGGAGATGACAGGTCAACAGCATTTAGCAGTTCAGCACAGGCATGTCAAAATGGACTTAGAGGTTGTCTGCACATTGTGCTGAAATGATGAGAAGGAGGATTTCTGCAGTAATATTCTGGAAATACTCCAGAAATACTCCAGGCAAACAGCGCACTAAATAAAAATAAAGAAAAAGCAAAGAAACTCCTTTCTCTATATGCTTTCTGAGGACCCATAATACTACATCAACAGACTACTCCATTAGTAACAAAATACCAACAAAATTCTGGATGGGCCTAGGATGGTTTCCTATCAATTTCACAAATGTGGAAGCAAAGCAATGTGAGATTATATAAAATCTGGAAATCTGTAAGGGAGGAGGAAAGAATCCAGATTTCTCTGCACCTCAATTTTAGCCAAGCTACCCTCTTCCAGATGATCCACCACTCAATCCATTACATGCAGTATAGTTTCTGCATGCAAGGGTTGAATCCTCATTCCAAGCAGGATTTTATCATCGCTTCCCACAGCATTATAACGCGGTGCACGTGCAACTGACGTGGTCCCGTGACTGGAATCCTCCCTTTTGTGTGTCCCATCTTGCTCACTTTCACAACTGTTCTGTGTTTAAGTTTATGGCGTGGTCATGCATATTCTCTTGTTTATAATTAATAGTACAACAGGCCTCCATGTATATATAGGCATACATACATATTTCAATACAGTACATACCACAATTTTTAACCTACAATTAAGCCTTATGTTAAAAAAGCACTACCTTGAAAACAGGAGCAATTCCTTTGCAAAATGGAAACAACTTTCATACACCAGTTATATGTATGTATATGTGTGTATATATATATATATATAGATATGTATATATGTGTGTATATATACGTATATGAAAATATATATAATTATAATAATATATATAATAATGTATATATATGTATATGAAAGAAAAGCATATTTTGTTATATTTGTGTAGAAAACACAAGCATATACTTTCAGATACAAAATTTTAAAGAAAAAAAACACTTTCGAAATATAGGGTTACAAAGATATAATGCTAGAAATCTGAAATGACCATACTGTTCATGAATCACATATGTCACTGCAGAAGAACTACAATCAGCTCTGGTCATCAACAGTAATCATTTTCATATTTCCTTTTATTTTAAAAAACTATTTGAAATTTAATCAGCTCTTTCAGAAAAGTGTCTGTTTTTTTATGGATCTCATAAGATTCAAAGAAAAGGGAATAGGAAATTTCAGGACAAAAACTTTATACCTGGAATAGATAACGTTCGGGATTTTAAAGTTTTTGGGCATCAGATTTTTGACCTCAACTTTCCATTCACTGTATACTATTTTTAATGTAACCAGAGTTATTTATTCAACTGGGGAAGGTGGGGAGTTACCTGCACTTTCTAGAAGCATCTGCAGGCTGTGTGCGCTAGCAACACAGCACTGGGCATGATATATATGAAACAGCTAGAAACGCCTTCTACGGCGTTTCTCACCATATAGGAACGTGCCGAGTACTGAGCCTAAGTGAATGAATAGGTTTTCTAGATTTTTTCCATGCTGCATATTTCAGGATACATTTTTTCATTGGAACTACAGTAGCGATTTTCTTTTTTCCCTTGTTTTTAAATAGCTTTTGCCTGGGGGGTCGCCGTGTCTGTTCTTTGTACACTGACAGTGCTTCCATACCTTGAGCAGGATGTGGAATTTTGGGCTGAGATGGCTATAGCACCACAGAGTTCTGCTTTGCCCAACTCACGAAAATCACATGAAACCTGAACATGTTATAAGCACTGGGCACTACATATATTGAGCATATGCTCAGTCGAAATACTGCTTTTAAGATGTTTAACTTCCCAAATGTTCTCTCTAAAGCCACGTCAAGCATGGCTATAGGCTAATACCTCAGAACTGAAACACCAGAAGTTCCACAGGAACTTAAGGAAAAATTTCTTAACAGTGAGGGTGACAGAGCACTGGAACAGACTGCCCAGAGAGGCTGTGGAGTCTCCTTCTCTAGAGATCTTGAAAACCCACTGCTTGGACGCAGTTCTGTGCCACGTGCTCCAGGTGACCCTGCATGTGCAAGGGGGTTGGACTGGATCTCTAGAGGTCCCTTCCAACCTTAACAATTCTATGATTCTATGACATAGAAAAACCAGGCACGTGCACATCAACCCAGACAGCACAAAACTTGTGCTTACAGATCGTAAGGAATTGAAAGAGACAAACCTCTTGTGCCAATGTAATCAAGGTTCTCGCCCTCCCTATGCTCTGAGCACTTCCCTTTGCAAAAATCTCTCAACTTAGTGATGGACGTGTGTGCAGGTGTACACACACACACACGTATATGCACGTGTGTATGGATAGATGCATGTACACACTTAAAGATTTTTATGTTAAAGTAAATATATATACTTAAAGAATACTAATTTGTAAATTCTTTATTCTTTTAGAAGTAACAAGCATTAGAAAACTTAAACGCTAATACCACCTACATATTATAAAGAACAGGCTCATCCGAGTCAATAAGTCATTTGCTTAATTAAAGAACATAATACAGATCAACAACACATGCATATTAATTTAAATTGCACATGTATATTAAATCATCTAATTTGAATATATTTTCTATAAATTACTATGATAATCTTCGGCTGTAAAAATAAAATTCATTGTTACAATGCTGCATCTGCATAACTGTAGACTTTTTTTTAGCTATCCTAAAATCCTTTTCAACATAAAATTCCCTGTGGTTACTGCCTAAATAATAACAACGTAATTTATAAGGAATCCAGTACAGAAAATAAGGTCCTAAATACAAAATATTGCTTAAAATACATGAAAAAATTCCCAAACTCATTTTAAAAGCAATTTTGGGATTTTAACAGCAAATAATATAAAAACAAAATAATGAGGCACAATCCTAGTAGCAAAATTCCTATGTCAAATTTCTTTAGTAGAGGTCAAGTACATCAGAAAAGTTTTTTTTCACCCCCCCCCCACAGACAGTTGCTGCATATTTGGAGCAGTTAGGGAAGCAGAAGGGAATAATTGTTCCTATAATTTTATTACTGTTTATTTTCTCGGAAAGTCTTATTACTGTGATCTTTGTAATGTGCAAGTCTATGGGATTTTAGACCTTCTGCACGTTTGAAATGAGAGTATGATTACGGCAACAAATCCATGGAGATTATCAATAAATGTGGCAAAGAACATACATAAATCTTTTTAAATGCTGTCCCCATATCTTAAGTAAAGTTCTTTAACTTATAAACCTAATCTCATTTAATATAAAGATCAGTTTCAAACTATTTGGAGCTATCTGAATGTATCGATTTAGACATTTTTTTCAAATATATATAAACACAAACGCATACTACTTAAACACATAACACATAATAAAAGATAATGAAGTTTCCAAATGCCGAGACGCTTCCCCCGCCTGCTCTCTGCAGTGCAAACAGCGCTTACCGTGGCGAGAGGCTTCCCCGGGGTGAACCTCCTCTGCCAGCAAGGCTGCGGCCGTTATCTCCCACATCTTGATCTGCAGTGTAAATATTTCACAGCTGATAAATCAACTCTTATTAGGTCAGAGTTTCAAAGCCGACGTAGGCATTTTTAAAATAACTTAAATCTTAGCTTCTTCAGCATCACAGACTAAATACGTGGGTAGTTTAAGACTGCTGAACTGTGGCGTGTAAGGTGTTGTCCTTACACATTTCCGAGGGTGTACCAGGCCATGGATTATGTTCCCTTCTTTCATTCCTTTCAGTTTTACAGCACAGAAGTGTGGTTTGCATTTGCAGTGCCCTCCCCTCAGCCACTTTTAATTTCTACGGTGAAAGTAATGAATCACAGCTGCGGACAGCTAATCTGTATGCTTATCACAGCAAATCCCAAGGCTTTGTGCCTTTTCTTTCTTTTTTTTTTCCTTTTTTTTTTTTAAGCACTTTGCATCCCAAACCAACTCATAAAATATATAACACATTAAACTTGCCGCTGCCATCTAACAAGCACGGGCTCTGCCACAGATTTACCGAAAACTTTATGAAAGTACATAACTCACAAATTCCTATTTATAAGCAAAAGCACAGGCAAGCCCCTTGCTAAAAAGGTAGTAAAACAACCCCAAAAAAAGGGCCTCATTAAATATACGGCAGCGTTTTGCTTGGAAGGGCTCAAAAGGGTTATTTTCCCTGTGGCCTCTCCATAAAGTAACCCCGCGCGCCGCCCGGGGCGCGCGACCTCTGACCCGCGCGGGGCAGGACGCGGCCGGCCCCCCGGCCTGGGGACGTGTCTGCAGGTCCCAGGGGGAGGCGCCGAGGCCGGGACTCGTTAAAACGCCCGCGGAGGCCGGATGTCACCCGACGGCCGCAGAGAAACACTGGCCGGGTTCCTGAGGGCCAGGCGAGCTCTGCGGCGGCATCTGCAGCGCGCAACGTTGCGGGAATGACGCGGAGGAAGTTGTTTGAGGGCTCCCCCCGCCAGAGGCCGGAGCCCAGCAAGGAGCCCGAGCGGGGCACATCAATCACGCCAGTCACAGGGGACACTGCTGCATTCCTGCCTGCTGATGGCTCTGCTGAAGCATTTACATTTTAGACGGTAAAGAAAAAAAAGAAAAGCAACCGCAGCTCTTCTTCAGGGCAACCAAGAATTTACTAACAACTACACAGGGACATTTAATAAGCAAGTGTGTATCCCAAAACTAGAAGTTAGGCTCTGGGAAAGCGCGGAGGCCCGGCCAGCAGCACGGGCTGGAGCAGCGCGGGCCGCTTACCTGCTTGGGCGCTCTCGGACTGCGCCGCGAGCGCGGCCGCGGCCGAGGAGGCGGCGAGCCGGCTGCCGTACAGGTGCGACGGGGCCAGGCCGAGCGAGGAGCCGGGCAGCGCGTTGGCCTGCAAGGGAACAGCGACAGCTTCAGCCCTGCAGACACGGCAGCAGGGAGGGTGCTAAAGCTGTGCTAGGGAAGTTTTCCTAGCGCACAATTCTTTAAAAACGTTTTTTTCTTCTTTCAAATGCGTTACTATTTTCCATCTGGGAGTATAGAAATAGAATTGCAATACCTTTTAAATACATCAAGCCTTACAGTGTGGTTTACAATTATCTCTGGTAGATTAATAAAAATAACAACAATAAAAAAAAAAATCTTCTCGTAAAAATTCACCATAGCAGATCTTAAAAATAGCAAAACTGCATTTCAGAAGAGGCCGCATGCAGCAGGACACCCTCACCACCCTGCAGCACACGCTCCATGCTGGGACTTAGTAGCATGGCGACCATGTGGTTATCCTACTAATTATTTAATCTTATTAAACCATTTACAAAATAAGGGCAGGTAGACAACAGATGTCTCACAAATGCTTGGGTTCCTTACATCACAAGCTGGCTGGGGAGGTCAAAAGGTTCAACTTTCAGCTCTCCAGTTTAACTGCACAGAGCCATATTTCCTTTGCGCCGCGCCGTCATTAGTAAAACCTGCACACTATTTTGTTACTTCCTATTTTGATAGGCTTGGAAGCCTGGTGTTTTTTTGTTTTGTTTTGTTTTTATTTTAAAGAACGCAAACAGCCATTACAAGTATGTTTTCTATACAATAGGGGGCTCAACGAATCACGGCTTTGCCCTGACCCCATATAAGGAACTGTATTTTTGGCAGTTGGCCAGCTCTACTTATTGAAGAGCTCCCAAAGTTTGTGTTCATTCATGTTGCTAACCACAATTCTGAAGGTCTCTGCTGGGACTTGTGCCAAACAAGCGAAAATGAACCCTTAAACAGATGAAGCTGAGGAGGCTGGCCAAAATCTTGCATAATCCAATGCAATAAAAATACCTTTTCCTTGGCTGCTTACACTTTTTCCCCTTTCGAAGAAAAGACACGTTAAATGCTGAGTTTGAGACACACAGTCAAAGAAAAGCAACCCCGCTGATGATGACATTTTCTGCATTTTCTTGCCCAATAGAAAAAATATTTCAGAACAAATACAAGATTATAGTATTTAGAGGGGAAAGAAATAATCACAGGCACACAACCTATGAGGTCACAAATTTTAAAATAAATCTTAGAAGAAAATGTAAACAAGCTTTACAAAAGAAACTTTTTTTTTTTTTTTTTTAAGTATGAGGGAAAAAAAGGTGAAGAGTAAGGAACTCAATTTGTGGGACATTTTGACATGTATAATTGCACACAAGAGACGCGGGAAACATACTGGTTATTACAGCAAAATATTGCAGAGTATAAACTATGTCTCTGGAAAGAATCACACACTACCATTAAGTTTTGGCTTTCAGCCAACATATTAAACTTGATGAATGGACTTTTATGAATTCACACAACTGTTTTCAATGATGCTTTATTTACTATATACTAGTGAGAAATTGTGCCTGATACTTAAGTTTTCCTACTATCACAATGTAACAAGAAAATGCAACAAGAAATTATTTTAAATGATTTTTTTCACTCTTCATTTTAAAGGTACGTGTAAGATCACAACACATGGGCCCAAAGTTTCACTTCCCATCTGACTTCTTTTTTTCCTTTGCTGAATTACACATCTCCAGTAGAATTAATCTGAATTAGTCATAACCCTTAAAGTAACAGAG
The DNA here is from genome assembly GCF_059628265.1 of Tinamus guttatus. NCBI lineage: Eukaryota > Metazoa > Chordata > Aves > Tinamiformes > Tinamidae > Tinamus > Tinamus guttatus. The sequence goes on from NW_028289064.1 coordinate 6,072,895, forward strand.
GCATTCCCACCTACCTGGGTATGCCAACAAACTCCAGAAATACGGCACATTACTACTATGACACTTACTGATGGAGGAAGCAATACTGCACAACTCCTGCTGCTTTCCTCAATAAACACCTATAGCACAATTCCAACTCAACCATTATTGTTCACTAGAAACCTGCAATTGTTTTCCTGGTTTCCTCTCAAAAAAACAAAACCCAACAACATCGTTTTTGTCAAATTCTATCACTGAAAAAAAACCTAACAAAATGGTAATTTCTGGGTACAACCATTACTTCCTTCCAAATCTGATAAGAGCAGCAAAATATAAATCTATACATTTTTAATGCAAATAAAATGGCCGAGGCTGTGAATGTAATTTAAAAAAATCTACACATACATTTATATTTAGTTGTAGAAGATTTCTACAAAACAGGTTTTTCTTTCTTAATGCTAGTGAGCATATTGCTCACATTTTATGCAGAAACTGCTGTTTTTACTCTCACTCTCCTGTGTAATTTGCTACTTAAAACTGTCTAACAACAACTATATATTAACTTATAATGGCAAGGCATCTAGCATCAGCACACGTTTATTGAACCAAAGCAAGCACAAACACCTTAAAGAATTTACTTAAATTCAGAATATCTAAGAATCTTGAGTTGCTAACCTGTGTTGAGTAACCATCACATCAGAAAACAGAAGACATCAAAGGAATTGAACAATGTTTGCTAAGTGGGCTAATAGATCAAAAGACTCAGCATGATTTAAACAGTATCTAAGAACCTGCGTTTTTTCACAAGTGGTGGTTCACGCTAAACTCACCCCTGTTTACACTTTAACAGGCCAGTAGAGGAGCCCTACAACAAGCTGGAACTGCAGGAGTGCTCCTGACCTCAGGTATCCTGCACAGCCCTCAGAGGGGAAAGTCATTAATAAAATTGCTCAAGGAACTGGAGGTAAGACAAAAAATAAAGATTTGAGAAGTTTTATGTATGTGACAGCTTCATCTGACAGGAAAGCAGAGGCGGTAGAGGAGCACTACATTATTTAAAGGTGAAATAGGAGCTTCATGTTTCACTCGCAGTCCAAACAGGCTGCAGCAAGCATTTATTAAAAATGCGCAATCATCTTGTCAATATATATTAAGGTCACAGGATTGAAACATCTTCTGAAATGCAGCACTTTTAAAGCTGTAGTATTCTTTATTTCAACAGATCCCTAAGCAGTCAACATACAACATGTGATGAAAATGCATGAACTAATGAAGAAACTGCTAAGTATTTATTCTGAAAAAATGCAAGTTTTCTTGAAAAGCATTTTAGCAGAAGGGTCTAAGCCTATCTGTAGGTATGTGCTATATTGCTTTCATACATGGCATGTTCAGTAAGTCAGTAAAGTAATAAGCAGCAAAAGCAGCACAGAATGAAGACACAGGGTCGTTCAAGGAATACCTGCCTGCAATAAGAATAATGTTTTAGAAGCACTTCCTTTACCTCAAAAAAGTGTTCCTCAATTAATATAAAAATTGTATATTTAAGCTAACTAAATTTAACCCATATATGAAAATAATCCTGTGAAATGCTTAAAATACACCATGTTTATTACATTTCTACATCATGCCAAAATAGTATTTTTCCCTAGCAGTATGAATAAAAAGTTTCCTAAATTTGCCTAACTATATATTAGCTTAATTTTACAGGGAAAACAGATCCTTAGAAAATTAAATCAAAAAGAAAGAAAAAAAAAGAAAAAAAAAAAGAAAGAAAAGAGAAGAAAAAAAAAGAAAAAAAAAAAGGAAAAAAAGCTGTATACTATTACTTAAGAAAGGTCTCCAAAGGAGACCCTTTGGGCATGTCCGGTCCCTGTTCTTTTCGACTTTTATGCTATGGAGTATTTTCTGATAACAGGCCCCATTGCTGTCTCTGCTGCACCCCAGTAAGGTTTTAATACTCAGCATGTGATGAGAGATGAAACCAAGTGTGAACAACTTTCAGGTCCCATGAGTAGGCCGACTGTTGAAGCTGTCAGGTTCAATTGCATCATTCCACATTATTCAATGCCCCAAACTGCTCCCTAATTGTTAGGGGCTTAACATATTCAAAACCATTGTTTAGGCTAATGCTGAAATGCCTACAGTTGAGTTTCCATAAAGCAAGGGGAGGGATTTAATGGTACTTAAACCATTACTGAACTTTCCTCCTTTCATGCTAGGACAACAAGGATGGCCTTAACAACCAATCCCAAGACAACTTCTTAATACTTTATATTCAACCAACATATCTTTTCCTCTTGTTCTACAAAAATAACTATTTCTATATTGTAGTTTTACATTACAATACTTCGATGATGCTTTACAATTACCTGCAGAATATTTAATTACTTACTCTAGTCCATACATACTTGTCAAAAATAATTTTAAAAGATTTAAAAGATTCTCATTTAAAATAAAAACATCATTGCTCCTGAACTGCCTGCTCCTTAAATACGATTACCATATTAACGTGCCTGGTGTCATAATATTTATTGATAACACTTTTTTTCTCCCCTCCATGAGTCTAGCACCATTTTTGGTGGTAAACCACATTTCAAAAGTATACAGTAAAATACTTCTCAAAGCAGTATACAAAAGATTTGATACAGGATTTTTTAGAAAATAAAGTAAATAAATATCCCAAATGAAATGTTCAGCTAAGTATTCTAAGGGAGTTTCTTTTATACTTTTGAGAAAATATTACTAATGTTTACATACAACAATCTTGCTTCATGAAATAAGGGAGAAAATTCAAACACTTGACTCGGCCAGTCAGCAGAAGCGCATTTCATCTAGGAAATTCTGAAGTCATCTTAAACTGATATATTTTAGTCAATGTCAAAAGCAATATTCATCTGAAACATACAGTATTAATAACAACATCAAAAATAAAACCTGTGTTCTGATTAAATGAGCTTAGACATCCAAAGATATTCATGTGATATACATAATGTTATTAAAGACAACTGCTTTTTCTGCACAGCTAAAAAGCTGTTGCAAAAGCAACCTGTCCTTAATTTTCACCATTGAGCTTAGACATCTGAACAAAGTGATTTTATCTCCACAGTTTTGGAAGGCCAGTTACATTATGGGGAGCACATCACAGACCACTCTTCTTGGTATTCAGCGCGATGGGAAAGAAAATCCTGCTGCTTCCTCGTCCCTCCCAAGCACCTTGGCTCCTCCACAGAATTTCCCTTGGAGGACGTGGGCAGCCACTGCTGCACATCCTCCCGTGTAGCTGTTCACACGGTGTGAAATACACTCCCACAGAACGAGTGACCAGGCTGCACGTACTGTAGCTTGCAATACTCAGAGCAAACCCAAGACAAACTCATGCCAAAAGCAACAGCTTTTCATGCATCACTTATGGCAATGCAAGCCTTCAATATTTTCACCACAAACATGGAGTATGCTTAAAAATGATCATCTTGTCCTCATTTCCTACATAAAAAAGTCAAGCTTTCCTGTATATTTTCTTGTATGCCAATAAATACCAATGGAATTGGAGACAACACGGAAAACTTTTATTAAAACCTTGTTTCCATGCTTCTGGAAGTCAAATGCAACAGCATAAGCACTACCTACGTGTTTTTAAATGAATCGGTACATTTCATGTTCATTAGCTAAATACAGTTAACTTTAAAACTATAAAACTATATTGACTCCTTAACTAAAAGGACCTACAGCACTGAAAGTGGAAACTGCCTACACGGTACTCCGTACAGCTCATCTCATTTCATCTGCTACCATAGCTCCATCAGCAAAATGCATAACCCCAAATATCCTCTGCAGTCTTTTACTTATTCATTTTCTGAAAGGAATACTAGAACTGAAAAGACACCCCATCCCATCTGCCACCATTACTATCGCAGCACTTTCAAGTTCTGAAAGTTTTCTACAACCACAAAGCTGCAATTTTCTGAAATGAGTAGGACTTTACAAAGAAATCAAAAAAAAAAAGTCCCAAATCCCAAAACTTAGACAGTAGAAAATGTTTTCACCAACTGCCTGAAATAAAAGAATTAACTGAAAAGCTTAATTAGGATGCCAGAAGAGTTGAAATGAGATCATGAAGAGGTTGTGTTATTTCTTAGAAAAAAAAGCAACTTTTCAATCAAAAAGAGCATTCAGTTGACATAAAAATTATTATAATTAATGTCTGTTGGCAAAGCTGTATACATGACACACAGTTAATCTATCCATAGCACAATTATAAAACAGTAGCAAAAACCCTTCAAACTCTAGCTGTGATGAAGACTCTTGCCTATGAACAAGCTAATAATAAAATACTGTATTTGAGAATCAATTGTTTTGATTAACATGCACAAATAAATCCTTCTATTAAATGAAACCATCTACCCTTGAGACAACAACACTCAAATATTTTCCAAGAGGCATGAATGAATGCAACTGGGAAACACAGTGGGAATTGAAAGGCAAAATGAAAAATTAATGGCACACCTACAGAAACTAATTTATACCTCTGTCCACTGTACAACAAGGGCACATCAAGTCATTATAAACCACATGGGTATAAAGTCTATCTTCCAATAATGCGAAAAAGCTACAATCTCAACTGTACTGCCAGTTTACTCTCCCCCTCCATTTTTAGTGAGTTGGATATTCTCTAAAATCTGAAATAATTTAAAAATATTTGGTTATAAATTTGCAGATTACACAAGGAAGATAAGCCTGTAGGAAGCACACTGGAATGCTACCTCATTAAGAGTAGTATAACTTCACTATTTTTCATTAGGAAGCTTTGCAGAGATAAAATCCTGGGATTCTTCCATCTCCCCACAAACCTAAATGAAACTGAGCTATTGTTTTTATACCACCCCCATGTACCTCAGTTTGCTCCTCCAACCTTTCCATCTACCTCTCTCTCCACAGCACTTAACCTGCATGTGCTCTACGCACACAATGCAAGCAACATCCAGCATGAGAATCTGTTTGCCTTCAACTTGCATATCGGGAACCACAATTTCACTTTCACATTGACTAGCAGAAGGAATGATTTGATTAGGAAACAAAGCCAGTATACAAATATACTATAATAATTTACTTTCCCTACATGAGCATTCAAAAGAAAGGCAATATAGTGAGATACAGTAATAATACGTCAAGTAATGGCTTCAAGAGAAAAGTAACTCCTTCCCAGATTGTCTATAATTTCAAATATAGCAATGATCATGAATTAGCTCTATATTTGGTGATATTTTAAATTTCTAAATAAATGAAAGCTGATACAATTTGCTATTCAAATGACGAACCCAACATGCAGAGTAGCAGAACACTGCTGTGCGCAAAATGCTTGCAAAAATACTCACCATCTTACACAAGGCCTGTAAGGACCCTGCAGCAACAGTGAACTTGGCAGCTTTTAACAAAAGACACACTGCAGAAACTTGAAATATTTTTGAGTCAAACCTAAACATCGCTTTATCTAAGCATTTTTGTATTCTTTTCATTGCATACAGGCTAGAAAAATCCACGTTTTTCACATTCAACACCATTACTATTGTCTCAGGCAGCTAAATTGAAGTAGTGCTACACTCAGTTCATCGAAGAGGTCAGTGTGCCTCAGTTGCCTGGAGACTGATGGTTGCTACAGCAGCACCAGATAAGCCAGGCTAAATAAGCTTCAGCTCCAAGGCAGAAAACATTTACTGCTACACAGAAACATTGATGTAGTTGTCTCAGCATGCAGCACTGTGCAAAATCATGCAACTGCCTTTCAAACTACCTGTATACTGGATAAATATACATGAAGACAATCTTACTGAAGCAAGAGGAAAATATAAGAAGAGTTTAATTAGGCTAAATAGTAGATTACTTGCAACTATGATTCCTTTGTTCTTCTAGTTGAGTCACATGTTAGAAGGAATTTTCCCTCTGGCTGTAAATTCTTCCTCCTTGCTACTCTCCTCCACCCCCACCCCAAAAATCCTCAGTCAGACTGAATGAAAAGAAAATTGGATTTTTTTTTTAAACATCTTGCCTAGAAGTACTAAGGAATTAAAACAGGTTTTAAGTGATGAACAAGAAAATTTTAATGGAAAAGCCTTTACTGCTAGAATTCTTTACACATTTTTAATTTTTTAAGCTCTTGAACTTAGGAAGATTTGACATAAATACGGTTTAATGTTTTTTGGAAGAGAAGTCACTGTCTTGTATTTATAGCTAACCACACAGCATAATCCCTCTCTGTCCTCAACCCAGTGAGATGCATGTAGAACTCTTCCTAAAACTACCAACATCGGCACCTTCATGTGACTAGTCCCAAAAATGAGCAAGATATTCTCTTCAGAATTATTTCTTTTCATCCTGGATATGCTGGCTTTCCATTTTATATCTTTTTTTTTCTCCTTTAACTCATGACTAAGGAGTTTTCTTCTTTAACTCAGGGACAATGGAGTAGTTTTAGCATCCAAACAGTCAGTGAGACATGTTGATATTTGCCTTTGACTTGGTGATAAGACTAGAAATTATTTTTCATGCATCCGCTATTTCTATTTATTAAAAAATTCTAACAGTCTAGTAAGGATAGTATGTCTTCTTCCTGGAACTACACTTCTTAAATCACGTACGTCTTGGTTTCTAGATGTTATTATTATTCTATTTTTAATTGCCACTCATTTTAAAGGTAATGCAAATCATCATTGGAAAGACAAATCCAGACCAAACCCAACACATGACCAAACCAATTAAGATTTTCTAACTTTATGTTGAATCTAAAAACTATATTGCAGCGTAAGTTACACCAGAATCGAGTATGAACTAGATTAAAGTAAAATAAAACAAAAACCTTGAGGGTTCTAGTTAAGATCCATATGATTACAAAATGTATTGTTTGTCTGTAGGAAAGATCATTTAACTCTTTTCACATGAAAATAATTGCCTTCAACAAAAGGAAAAAGATTAGTGTGACCTGATGTCATGACGTTATTCACTGCAGGGAGCTTATTTTGGAGAAGTTTAACAATGAATTAACATGCACTGCTATAAGCCATGTCAATCCTTTACAAAATTGACTGCTTTCTAAGGTGAAAAAGCCTTTACATGCTTTACCTGGGCACCTGTTACACAATATGCAAGCTCTACCAAAGTTGCTAGCTTTGCAGATAAACCGGTAGAGATCTATATTAGTAGCTCTGGAAAGGCTAATCTGGCAATACTTCTATACTGAGACTTCAGGAAATAACCAGCCTCAGAGACCAGACTTGCAAAAACAGCATAACAGGTCTTCCCAAGTTATGTAAATCATCCTTGATTACATGTGCAATGTGATATGCCACAATTAGGATGAGCTGCTGTGAATGGAAAGAATAGAATTGTTTGAATGAGTTTAAGAACATTTCAAAGTCGCTAATTAGAAGTCTTAAGATACCTGATCCAAAGGTGTCTGCGGTGGCGTCGCAGCCATGACAGCTGGTTGTGCTGGATGCCTTGGCCATGCAACAGGAAACCAATTTGAAGCAGCCATCTAGTGCTAATGTTAATTGAAGCCTGTCCTAGAACTGACGGCAATTTGTCTCTTCTGATGATTTCTTTCTACTCCCAAATAAATGTTCATTAAAGCACTAACAGCTACTGGAGCGGCCATCTTCTCTTCAGTGCAGGTGGCTCCCGCAGTGTGTGCATTATGTGAACTTATGCTTTAGCCTGCTTGGCTCTAGTAAATTTCAGATGCTTTTTCGGAAACTTTCTTCCTTTCCTCATGTCTAGTTCAAGCCAAATATTGTACCAAAACAAGCAAACAAACAATCAGAAAAGGGGTATGTTTCTCAGAACAACACTGGGAAACAAGTGGAATGAGGTTCTACTTAGCTTGAGGATATCCATAATTTAAGACTACCTTTGGAAACTTGGCAGGCAAAAAGTGAAGGTTTTGCTCATTTTATTGTCCAGTGAAAACGTGCAAATTTTCTGTCTGAAGATGCTACAAGACGACTTCAACTTTAATTTGCAACAAACTGAAACTACTTGTAGTTGTACTTTTGAATTCACTTATAATTTCATCTGCAATGACGACCCGTCCCTGTTTTAGAAGGTATCAACAAGCCTTCTCCTGAAGTGGCTCCTGTTGGCTGGGATAAGAATTACTGGACTAGAGTATTTCACAAGGTTATAAAATAAAACCCACTGAAAGACAGGAGTACCTGAAGGCAGTCAGGTGCTCTACATTCAGAACCTGAAAGATCTCAGGATTCCTGAACTTCCACATTCCTTAGATGTTAACAAATATCTCCAGATCTATTGAAAAATTTAAGCCCTAACTCCCTTTAAAAGCTGGATAGCACAAAGGAGCATAAATACCACTATATGCTTAGTATAGCAAATCCTGCTGTTCTCCTACAGCATCCAAGGGCAGTAAAGCCAAACCTACTTCAGGGATAATGGAAGTGATTTAAGCAAACTAACTTCACTTAGAATTGCAGCTGAATGGTCTGTATCTAGCCTCCCAAGCACCACATCTCCACCATGCAGGCAGGAGTTTATCACACCATATTAAAGTGGTTCTATCAGGCTGAAAATTAAATCCAGACTAGATAATGAACAGCAACTATTCAGTTTCCCTTCTCTGTGGCCATTGCTGTTACAGATGCTTATTAACCACTAAACCCACTAAACTCAAGTGAAAATTACCAAAAATATCCTAATTATTATTTTCTTACTCTAGCAACTATCATTTCCTGACATGCGTGACACAACTCCTGCCATACAATGTCAAAAGATACAAAGGCACTTAAGTCGCTGTTTTTATTATTAAATCACTGAGAATAATTTATCAGAAAGAGAAACACTGTAGACTGTTACAGAACAAAATAACAGGCAAACAAACATCTTCATTTTGACCAAATACAAAACACAAGGAAATCCTTGCAGAAGCAGCCAAACTCAAATGTGGCCAAATTCAAAAGCCAGAAAGTGATTTTTCCTCAACAGAGCATTAAGATACATACTGCTGAGAGAAAATACAGTAGTTTTTGATCTGCTAGTTTACTGTCACAGGCAAAACAGGCAGTAACGACAGACAGGTAGAAAGGATCAATACACAGAAAACCAGGAACAAATGGATGCATCAATTCTTATATATGTCTTTCTTTTTTCTCACATTTTTGCAGTTGTTAAATACATTGTTATGCTCGCTGAGTTGAGCTGTGTAGCCTAGCAGAGGCTAAGTTCCCCCAAATACAGAAAAGTTAAAGGGAGCCCAAAAAAATGTGCATTTCCAGCAAGCATCTCTGATTTTTGCTAGACCACTGATTCCCACCTGGTGCTGAACACCAAATTCAGTTATGGCTCATCCTGAAGACCAAGCTAATCTTCTCTTCTGGGTTTTGTAGACTAGAATAAAAGTTACGCTTGCGTAACAGTTCAGATGATGGAAGTTCAAGGTTATGTGTTGGCACTGTTGATACAGAGAAAACCCAAAGACGATGTCATTACTAATTTCCAACAGGCAAATACTAGCTACCAAAATATAGTCCTAGAATCACAGGAGCAGCGTAGGACTTCATTAATTCTCTGTGTAAACACAGAAATTCCCTTTTAAATTGTCAATCAAATCTTGTCACCATGTGAACCTCCTTTCATGTTTCAAAAATAGAGTTTTTAAATAGTAGCAGCCCCAGACAACTAAATCTATGACCATGTTTGAAGACAAGGCAGACACTGACACAGGATACACGATTCCTCTGGGGGGAGAGGAGGAGGGAAAGAAAAATAAATAAATAAAGTAAAATCACACAAAATTCACATCTCCTCCCCCACCTCCCTGAAGAAAAAAAAAAAAAAAAAAAGGACAGCAATTTCAGGCACTTAATTAATCTACAGAGAGTTCAGCTAAACACCAAGATGGAATACACCTCACGGTGTCCTTTGTGTGGACATCAGGCGAAAATACTACGGTATTTCTGCTCCCAACTGCTAAACATGCGTTCTGCCCCATTGCTTTCAGAATGCACTTACTCTCTTCCTGAGTGTAACAACTAAAGGAGTTAGGGCAAAGCTCTTTCTTATTTATCTTGTCCTTGTCTTTGGTGATTTCATGGACCTTTGTCTTATCTCAGGGTCTCTTTTCCAGGCCACAGTCCTACCCTATTCAGCCATTCCTTATACACTTGCTATTCCTTGCCACTGTTCACTCTTGCTGCTCTTCTTATACTTCTTCCAGGGCTACTGAGTCTGCTCTGCACGAAGACTCTCTTTTCCCTTTACCTTGAATTTCACGTGCCCTCTTACACCACCTTGTTCACCCAAGACCCGGGGGAGGGCAGGGGGGTCCCTCTCTGCAGTTCGTCGCAGTGGATCCTCAGCACCTCCCTTCTAGCCCCTCTCCCTTCTCCCCTCTTCCTTTCTGGATCATTTATGAACGCGTTGAGCTGTACACATGGGCTAAAACACCGATCCTTTTGAGATGGGAATGGGAAACCCTCCCCTGGAAAAATGGAGTATCTGGGAATTTTGTTGCTGCTGTTGATATTATACTCTTTCCTTCAGTGGGATTTTAGTAAAGCCTTTATTTGGCCACCTATTTTTATCAAAGACGTAAGAGGTTTTTTTTTCTGAAATTCAGTTACATTTGGTAGAATGGGCTAACAGGTTTCAAAGTTACCAGACAGAAGTTACATACAGACATACGGTGATAACACAAGCCTTGTTTCTTCAGTAAACCAGTCCAAAAAGATTACTTAAAAATATGATCTGCCACCTGCAATGAAGTTTCATTTGATATTGAAATGTATTCTATATTAGTATGCACTTGGCATGTCTCCAATACATATATTAAAAATATGTATATTTATGTATTAAGCTGTGTTTTAATTTTTCATATTTTATATGCACTATTTTAAATCACTGTGGACACCATAAATTATAGACTGATGCCTTCTATGCAAAGAAAGAGATAAATTGTTATATGCAAGACAGATTCCCATCAGAGAAGGAAAAATTTAAGAAATACAGAAAATGCAAAAAGCATCATTATGTGCAGTGAAGAACTCCTTCATACACTCTAATAGTTTTTGCTTTCTACTACTACAACTTCTTATTCCCTGGCCTTGACAAATGCATTCTTGGCCAACATAAATCCACACAAAATGCTACCATAAAGATAATTTTTATGGCTCATTACTTTGACCATGTCACCTTTCACTTTGCACCCCTCTGCTGATTCCCTCATCCCTTTGCTATCAAACACAAACTACCCACCTTCATTTGTAAGACCTCTCAAATACAGAGCTAGAGTATACATGTCATCCTTCATTTGCTATCTAGATGTCAGCCCCGGCCTCCTCTTTGCCTCTACTGGCCTTGGTTGTCAATTTGTCAAATCTCCCAAATCAACACCTTTATACTTCAATTCATGTCATTATTTTAACGTGAAATACCCAGAAAGTTTCCTGACTTTCCTGTCTTAAACTCTTCCTTAAAATGCTGTTTTAATAACAGGCACTCAGTTAGAGGCTGGTGCACTGCAGCCGGCATTAATGTTACTCATCAAAACACAGTCACGATTACCATGCACTTCCACAGACCTTTCTAAAAATCCATTTCTGAACTCTACAAGGATGGAACTCCTACCCACTATAACGTTCTTTACAACAAACACAGTGTGCATGAACCTATTTTCCAAATAAACAAGAGGTTTTTAAACACTGAAAATAAGCAGATCAGTAACATTGTTTGCCATCTTAAGCTCTTTTGGTAATTTACCTGAGTTGCAGCAACAACAGTAGTTACAGAAGGCGCAGTTGAAGGTGATAGAGCTCCCACCTGCAAGTGGCTTGAAGCCTGCTGAGGTAAATGAGAACTGGAAACGGGAGTGCTAGATCCTGAGCCAGATACTGCATTTGGAAATGATACTGCTACATCATTGCTGCTAAAAATACCTGAAAAAAATTACAAAAACAATTACATGCATCTCTCTCTCTCTCTCCCCCTCCCTCTGCTGTTTAGTAACCATGTAAATACGCAACAGAAAATTAATCAAGATAGACACAATAATTTAATAAACAATACAGAAAGTTCCTCGATGTAATTCGAACCGTGCTCAGAAGTACTCTTGTCATTGACATTTTACAATTCAGGAAACACAGATTCAGTTTTAAGCTTTAATAAAATGGTTGTGATACATCAAATATTTATATGCATTATGCTGAAATATTAACAGTAGCAGAATTATTGGCTCAAATGCTTGCCTTCAAAATCTGCTACCTGCATTTATTGTCTCAATGAGATACTACTATGAATATTTAATTAGATAAAGATTTCAGTATTAGGTTGTATAAAAGATTTGAATGCAAAATACTTTTTGACTTTAAAACATGTGGACTAAATACATTTGTTCAAAAAGTTTTAAGAGAATTTTGGCAACTACGAGGATTTCTTCTGTGGTTTTAGGAAAAAAAAGGACAGCAAGTTTGAGGCCAGTCCTCAAGATTTGCTGGTAGAAGTGGTCGCATTTCATTTATTCACAAACTAGCACCCCATCTGTGGTCTACGAATGCTAGAGCAACATTTCTGCTAGAGCAGGCAACAAGTAAATGACTAAACACGTTAACATTAGTCAGACTTGTATGTTAGGAATTTGAATAGAAGAGTGCATACCCCTCTACGAGGCCATTACTTCTGCTCAGCTACATGCAGGGAGAAGTTGATTATGTGGGTCAGGAAAATCCCTATTGACCAGAAGCCCAGGACAAGAAGTAGTACCTGTCTATGAAACTGTTAGGCTCCACGTGCATTAGATAAGTGAGCTGTCAGCTGGCCAAGGAATATCAAGCATGGTAGCACTGAACTGCAGTTAGAGGAAGAGTGCCACAGGGAGTAAACAGAAGTAGAATGAACATGGTTAGATCCAAAAAAAGCCACAGAACTGAAATGCCAGTTAGAAGGCAAAGGGTGGAGCTAGTTTGTCACTCACACAAATACTGATCTGGAGAAGGCAGAGACAAGAAGATAAGCAAGGTTAAACACTGCTCTCCACCCAGCCTTCTGCCTGAGCAAGGCAGAGGGAGGCCAAGATAACCCAAACCCACACACAATAGCAGATCCTGGCTCATTCTACACTTCCTGCCTCTTTAACCATCACAAAAAGCTAAGAGAAAACCAGCCAGACTCACCAGAGAAAGAACAGCTGAAAAACTCAGGTAAAGACATATTCAGAAAAAGGTCATTTTTCCCTCTGCCTAAGCTAGGTTAGTCACTTGTTTTAATCTTCTCCCCAGCCTCTTCATCACAGCTCAGTTTTACACCGGCTCCTCTTTCCTACCAACCTTCGCCTTCTTCCTCCTTTCCTACCTTATTTGTCCCATCCCATCCCTGACTTGTTTAGGCACCACCCCAGAACTCCACCACAGGGGAGCTGAGGGCCGCCAAGATCCTCAAGGTGTTCACATGGTTAGGCCCTTTCGTCCAGCTCTGTCTCATCTAACTGGGCAGTAAAGCCTGTGCATTCTGCTCTACTTTGGTCTCTCCACACTGCCAAAATAAACACCATTAACAGAGTTTTGCTATTGAATCTATTCTTCAATGCTACATCAGGCAACCACAAAAGCTATAAATAATGTGTGTGTTTTTTTTTAAGGCCCTCTTCCGTAAAATAATAAAATCTCCTTTTGAACAAAGGTTTTAAATTAATAAAACAAATGTAGGAGCTTCCCTAAACACACTTAGCATTCTGGATATATATTCTATATTATAAAAGCTACTAAATTCCTTAAAAAAAAAAAAAAAAAAAAAAAAAAGATTCTTCTGCAATTGCTTTGCTCCAGGAGCGTTGACTTTAAGGTGGAAATAAATAACAAAATATCACAAGACTTATGATCAAATCATAAGAGCTGGTCTCCATTGCTGTTATCATTCTCATAAAATATCAGTGATAATGAACGGAGAAAATGATGACATTTTCAGAGGGAGTTAAGTAGTGACAAAGATAGATATTTTGCCAGAAAGCTAAAATGAGCCCCAAATTCAGAAGCATGCTGTTGCAGGGTTTTTTCTGAAATTTGTGGAACCTCACATGTTTAATAACCACAGAGCTTCTGCTGTTTTAATTGTAAGGTTTATTCTTCCTCTTAAAAATACAATTTGAGACTGCAAGCAGACAGTTATAAAACCATGGGCATAAAGTTGCTTCAAAAGACAAACAGTAATTTGCTAGTGGAACAAGACTTTTTTTTTTAATTTAAATATAAAAGCTCACTATTTGTTGCTGTTGAAAAAGACAGGATGAAGAGGACCTATCCACACACTTTCCTTGAATTAAGTATTTCCATTTAGCAATACTTTAACATGATATATAGAGCACATGCACTTTGTGGAGGCATTCATGTAATCAGGATATTACTGCATGCAACCACTCAGATAAGAACTGGATACTCAACATGCAAATCAGTCCTTGATTTTCACACCCTTTCAAAGATAACTGTATAAAAACTGTGCACATATCATGTGAGAAAACCAAAAAAGTTTTCTTTTTTTTCTTTTTTTTCTTTCCCCCCTTTTTTTTTTTTTAGGTAAATCATTTTCCAAATTTGCAAAGAATAATAAGGAAAGCCTGAACATAACATAAATCAAAGTCAGGTTAAAACATATTAAATTAAGAGTACTCCCCCACATTACTGAAAAGCTAAACAGTCCCAGGCTGTGATGAGACACACTGTGCAATCTGCAAAGGCATGAGCAGCATACTGCTAAATACAAGCTGAGGAGTTTAACGAAGAGGTAGCAGTTTGGCTGCTGATACACATGGAAACAGGCACTTAAACACTTTTGGGGTAAAGTCTGAGTGTACTCAACACTGCTAGCACAGCTGCCCAACACCATGTCAGGCTCTGAGAGATTAAAAAAGGCACATACAGCCTGTGTTGATTAAGTGAGATTTTTTAACAGAAGAGCAAATGAGTATCCCTGGGCAAGCAATACTCGCCTGCTCAGCACTGAAGGATGAGGCTACAGTGAAAGGGGCACATGCAATTGAAAGATGAAAAAATGTTCTTTCCGCTGACAAAAAAAAATGATGAAATAGATAACAGAGGAAATCTCTCTCATAGTTGGCTGCTCCTAGTATTTTTCAAAAACTTCAGGACTAGCATCACCCTGCCTAAGAGTTTTTAGAAATGTTAACTTGCAAGCCCACAAGAGATGCACATAACTACAGACCTTAGATGTCCCTTCCTATCTTGGTGAGGGCTGGAAAGGAAAATAATTTTAAAAGGGACTTGGTATTGGAATACACAGGAATAAAACTCATGCCTTAAGAATAAGAACCAGCTTAAACCTGGTGATTTCAAGAACATCTCCCTTAAAATCATGACAACTTTCCATACTGAGCAAGATGAAAAAGTGTTTTTAATAGAGTCGCATGTAAAGCAGCAACTAAGCATTTAAAAAAAAAAAAAAGATGATTTACTTTCCTTAAACAAGCAAGAACATGTTCCTTTCTGATAGGATATAACGGCAGAAAAATTAACCCCCAATTTGTCATTTTCCATTACGGACAAAATACAAGCAAACAGGTTAATGCGATGC
Source organism: Tinamus guttatus (assembly GCF_059628265.1). Classification (NCBI taxonomy): domain Eukaryota; kingdom Metazoa; phylum Chordata; class Aves; order Tinamiformes; family Tinamidae; genus Tinamus; species Tinamus guttatus. Next base: position 6,088,456 of record NW_028289064.1, read on the forward strand.
CATAATCTTAAAAGATAACAAAGAGAGCTGCGTTTGAGGCTGCCAAACTAGCAACTATATTTCATTTCATTTTACCCGAGATAATGAAACTATGGCCTGATGCTAGGGCCATCTGGTTTCCTTCCTCATGACAGAATATGAAGATCAAATAATCTGTTCTTCTGCTCGTGAGCTTGGCGGCAGAGTTTCATTTCAGATACGTTCTTACAAGGTTCTGAAGTAACAGGACTTAAGACATAGGAAAATGACAGTTACTTCTCTGCAAGCCCATAACAAGCCAGTATGTCCCTTCCTTTCAGTGACGGGGAGTCCTTTGCTCCCTTAGGTACAACAGCCTTTCCAGAGAGCAAGTCTGTACGCTTCATGAAGGGCTTTCTGTTCCCTCTCTGTGATGGGAAAAAGAGCTCTGAAATCTGCAGTACTCATAAAATACCAACTGCAGAAAGCAGAGGGGGAGGCACAGACACAGAATGCATGCACATGTATTTTCAGAATGGAGTAGCTATTTTAGTTTCGCAATTATTAGCAAAAAGTAATTCCCATAATCATTCCCTTTGAAAATACTATGTAGTTTGGATTTATAGCCAAAGATCAAAATGTTTCACAAGAATCTCCAAACAACTGAGAGTCACAATTCTGCATGGCAATGTTACACACACAGTGAATCACAGAGATTTAAAGACAAGGTCATATGATGTTCAGATATAGCACAGGCTCCAAGCCTGCTATCAGGATTCACTAAAATTAATCCTAAATTCTGGACAGTTCAACTAGCAAGAGGTGTCTATTCAGGCTCTTCTGGCTACATCCACCCCCACCTCCATGATCCTGCCTGGGCTAACAGCTATCTCTGTTCTTTCAAGGATTTACACAGTAACAGCATAAAGTAAGGTGTCCAACCTGATCCATCCATGGTGCTACCACAATAGTCTGCTATTCTGTTCACCTAGTCCCACCTGCTATGGCCAACAATTATTCTACACTTGACCATTAGTATCTTATTAGCACTCATCAGTGACTACTACATTCCTGCCAGCAGTGGTACAGAACGCACTCTTCAGTATGTGTTAGAGTGACTAATACGTATCCTGGCCAACTAAATATGAAACACCTTGTAAGAGCTGCTTAAGTCAAGTTAATCATTACATAGTTCTCAATTAGACTTTTAATTCCCTATGTGTGCTTCCAAGTACAGGAGTTCAAAACTTTCTAAGCCACTGTTAGGAGATTCTGGGTTGCTGGTGCAGAGAATGCCTGCTCCTACTTTGAATTAATCCAAGCCACAACTGGTCTTTCAGTGCAGCCCTCATAGCAGAGGGGCTTGCAAGCAATGCAGGGAGAGTTACAGCACTGCTTACACTACCCCTGTCTCCAACAGTGTCACAGCTGCTGCCTGAGGAACAGCACAAGGAAAAGCATGAAGTGATACTGCCCTTGAAAGTCCTGCCAGCCTCTGCACATCTGTGACTAAAGTATTTTGACCTTGAAGAAGGGCCTGTGTACATATTAACCTTGGGTGTACTCTCCTCCCCACGTCTCCAAAGGAATTTGTTCCATTTTTTTCTGAACTGATGCAAATTTCCAAACCGTGTTCCTTTACAAAGCTATTCCAACTTCAACTCTGTGTTTTGGGGAAAAGATTTCTCTTCATTTGTCCTGAGTCTGGCAGTCTACTAGACTCCATGGGACACACACTACTCTGGCTGAACGTCATTAGCACAGGAAAAACGGGGCTGGGAAGATGAAAGTACAAGGCACTAACACTCACCATGCAGAAGAAGAATCATTTGGGTAGGATGAAATGCAGAAAAGGGTCAATATTAGAGGAGACTGCAGTGAGGGAGATGGAGGCAGCTTGGGGAGAGAAGGGGCTGAAGCACAGCAATGGGTTTGGAAGGAGCAGGGAGTGCTCATGTTACAGCAGAACAGGACACCTGCAGGGACACAGTGACAATTAACTCTGCAGAAGAAACCCTGAAACCTACAAGAAATTCCAATGTAATTTTTCACTTGTTTTTTTTTGGGTCAACAAACAGTCTAGAGAAGAATTTGTGTTTCTGGCTCACATGCTCTCATCCAGTAAGATAACCCTGTACACACTTCTGGGATATATGCAGGAAACATCTATGCCAAAGCAGGAAACACATTCCTGGCTTGTCTCACCAAAAGCACTCAAAATACTAACTGAAAGGATTCTCTAAATAACTCAATCCCTGTAACTCTGGCTTTTTACTTTTATCTGGTTTATTGCAGGCTGTTCCCTTACTTGGGCTGAATGGTCCTCTCCCCATCACAAGACTGAAAATACATTGTTCACATAAATAGATTCAGACCTCCATGCTTATCACATTATTTTACTGATATGTCAGGTTTTCATTACACCCTTTCCATGCATCCAGAAATCCACTACATGGTCTGGCCTGGCTGAAAGACATTGAGGAACAGATGTTTTGCTGGCTCTGAGTTTGCACCACTGAAACTTATGCAGCTGTTTATAAGCTAGGCCCAGAAAATATCAGTCTCTTTAATAAATTACAATATATTATAATGTATTATGAGTATCAAACAGAGAGGCAAGTGTGGTGCATTGAGATGATAATGCGCTGGGCACACTCCATATATTTTTAGGGAACTGCTAGTCTCTCTTTTTTTCCCTGCAGAAACATCTTTAATAAGGAATTATGACAAGCAAGCGTCCTCAACAGCACAACACATGCTTAGTTGCAAAGAAGGAAATCTTGCAGCTGACTCTCTGAATTTCCTTTCCTTATTCACTTTTGTTCTGCATAATACACACACGAAAATCTCCCCAATAAAGGCATTAACCGAGATCATTGTAATGGAAGTTTACTCTCTGTTCTTTCAGCATGAACATCCTGATTTTGAATCCTGATTTTGAATCTCCAGAATAAATCTTTGAGATGCTTTAAGGTTCATATCTACATTTTTTTTTTAGCTTTATGAACCTAGGCACACCATCAAAAATTCTTTGCTTGCTCAGGTATGCTTCAGGTTTTGAAGCACTCCCGTGGAATAAGATCAATAAGATCCAGAGCTCTGTCATCAAGTCTGAGATACACATGCGACAGGAAAGACCTGTAGTTCAAATGCATCAGAGCAGGGAAAGATCTTTGCAAGAAGAGTAAGTTAAGTAGAGAAGACGTGATAAAGAAAGATCGTAATTTTTATTTAGATGTTAATATTTGTCATTGTGAGCCAGTGTGTAAGTATGCCAGAACATGAGCGTGGCATTTGTATCCAGGTTGCCTATTGATTTCCAGGAGGACCTTACTGTGTTAGCTTCAGATCTCCGAAAACCTATCATAGCATCAAATCTGTCTCAAATCACAGCTTGAAATCCATCTCAGTACAAATCAGTGCAGGCACTAGATCCTTCTTAGTTGTTAAAGGAGACTATTGTCTGCCAAAGAGTTTCTGTTTCTACAGTTCCTTTCCTTCTCCCTTTCTAGATTCCAATGTTTCAAAGTGGGTGTTTTTGAAGGCATCCTGCAGCATCCCTGGCTGATCCAACATTTTGGAAAACAGGGACTTCAGAGATACGAATAACAATGGGAACTGAACTACAATTAGTTGTTTCTGGTTGTGAGTAACAGCTGTTGCCTTAACCGCTGAAAGACAACACAGCAGTTTATCATCAACAACTAACACTTCAAAGGGGAACTTTGGAAACTCAGAGTGAACCCATTATACCTTCAGGTTGCAGTAACTGACAACAGTAAGACTCCATTATTTAAAACTTAAAAATAAATAAATAAATAAATAAATAATAAAAAAGGCAGACAGTATCTGCTTCAGGGTGATTTTGTAATTTTCCTTTCTCCTTCCCTTCTTTAAATTTACGTAGTATAGCTCAGCACTACTGTCTCCATGCACCAACAGCGGCACATATGGCTTTTTATCAACCCTGTAAAAGTCTATCTAAATTTGGCTACATTCAAAAAAACAAACAAGCAAACGAAAAAAGGCACCTAGTTCATTTTTCTGTTTAACAATCACTTTATTAAAAAATAAAAATCCCAGCTACAATCACGGGCTAAATTTTGCCTGCACTAGTGCCGAGGCGGAGGCTGCAGGACCGAGGGCATTCTGTGCAAACGCCCTGTCACCTGAACCTGCCGGGGCCAGAACGGAGGGTGCAAGGATGGTCTGCTCTGTGCTACGATTCCCAGCACTCCAACTCACAGAGAGCAAAACGAAACAAGGTCAAAAAACTGAGAACAGGAACAAGAAGGAAAACAGACAGAGAATGAGCAAGAAAAGAAATAGCCAGAGAAGTTATACACACTAAAGCTCCCAAACAGACCTGCGTGCCCTTGGCCTGCACTGGTAGGCCCATAAAGACAACACAGAACGTAGGTGACCTTCAAGTCAAGTTTAAAAGTTTGACTCTGATACATCTGAGAAGGACAAAGCATGAGGTTCTTGCACTATAAATTAGGGTGAAAGCTTTACCTTTATGTCAACTGTAATTTTTATGATAGTCTCTTTTTACATGTTTAGAAAATAAATAAGTAAAAGCAATAACAATATTTACCAAAACCAAGTAGCCAAGAGCTAAGCTTCACCCTGGCAAAATCTTAGCACGTAATTTCTGCCTTCAATATCTTGACTCCATTTTATTAAGAATGATTCCTTTCTTAAAAGACAGAGTTTGCAGGACTGTTCTCTAGCTTCTCTAGCTCTCCTTTCTATGTGGTCCTTTCCTAAGTGCTAAAGTCTTTGGCCATCTTCTTTCCTCCTTCACACTCTGTCAGCATTGACTGACTGCCTTTGACTATCAGCCTTCATACTAACAGCTCTCAGATGACCTTCTCTGCTCCAAACTTGTAGTTGTCTCCAGTCCACTCAAAAGCTTTTTATTCTTCTCCTTTTTGATGCCTTTCAGCTGATGTGCAACCAACATAAATTCTGTGCAACTAGAAATGAGCTCCCGAGGCATCCTGTCTCCATCAAAATCACAGATTATGCTGCTATTCTCATTGTCATCCAGACTCATAATCTGAATGTGCTATTGAAGTAAACTATCTTCCTAGATTTATCCATTATGTCAAGTCAAAAATATTTTCTTTTCATTCTATAAACTCATCACAAGATCTTTCCTTTCTGCTCATATCACAACATCTCTGCCTTCCCTCAACGATTTCATCTGTGTATACAGCTCCACCAAAACCAGAGCACGCAACACAACTGCCAGACCAGGGGGAGGGAAGGAAGGGATGGGACACAACAGACTTGTAAACCTTACTGAGATGAGAAAAGGGAAGATGAGAGTGGAGGGAGCAAACACACAAGTAATGTTATTGCCACCCCCAATAAGGAGTTCAAAATGCATAACCATACAAAGAATAATCACTGCTTGACAAGAAAAAAAACAATATTAAGCGATCGCTTTCTTCTATGCCCTTCCGACATCTATGCTGGAGTTAAGAACACACAGACAGTTTAAAAAAAAAAAGAGAAGGAATTCAGAAGTGCAAGGTGGAATCAAACGATCACAAATGCATCCTAGCAGCTTCTCTTCTGTGCTCCACAGCAGTGAACCTATCCCCTCTTCAACATGAAGCAGCAAAAAGGCTCTGCTGATAAAACAGCAGAAACTCACCAAGTCCAAATTCAGCACACACTGTCAGATACCCTTCAGATGTTATATTTTTGTTCAGAAAAAAATGATGAACTTGCTTTCCTTCACCACAAAGCTGCTTCACAGGACTGCATACCTGGGAGCATGAGAGGGAAACCCTATATCAAAACGAAAAAAGCTAAATCTATTTTACTAAAGCAGAGCAAATCTAGAGAAATTTCAGTATTTCTCACATGTAGACTATGAAATTAAATTTAAATGCATATTAAATTGAAAATTATTAAGACTCATCACTAGAGACATCTGCCTCACAGATGCAATTCAAGCTCCAACAAGAAAAGGGCTTATAAAACCTTCATAATTGCTATTTTAAAGTGCAAAAAACTTCACTATGTGAAAAATCAAACATATTCTTTTGATATGCTGAACAGTGAGTTGATAAAATTTGCAGTATGCACAGCACTGCACTTCCAACACAAACATCAATAAGAAAATCATTCTATTTAGCCAACATTACTGGATAAAAACTCCTATTTTTTTTATTAAAAGATTGCCTGACACCAGTGGAATGTAAAGTTAATAAACAATCTTGATTGCCTTCAAAACAAACCTCCTGAGAAGGTTTTAACTATAAAATATTCCCTCCTAAATCTTCCAGGAACTTGCTACCTATGATACCTACAAATGAACAAAAGCCTTGAAAAAAAATAAACCAAGGTCTAATTCAGCAAGATACATTTTGCGTCCACTGGCTATAAGGGAATACAGAAGGACAGGTACCAGGCCAACACAGCGCACTGAAGGGCAATGGCAATTAGTGCCTGATACATTAAGGCTTCACTACTACTCCTTCTGAAACGGCGCGCGGGCGCCGGGCTGCGGGACAAAGGCTTCACAAAGCCAGGCCTCCTTCCCACGCGCACGGGCAGGAGCACAAGGAGCCGGGAAGCAAGCGGGAGAAAGGCCGGGATAGACACGGCCGCCCCGCACCCCTGAATGGGGCGCACAGGGAGAACCAGAAACACTATTCACCCAATTGAAGAAAGGAATCTCAGCGCTGGAATAAAACTGTTATCATTTTACTGCTCGCATACAAAAAGATCATAAAGAGGAACCTGAGGAACTGTTGACCTATGAGGCTCCTGCCGACAAGCTACAAAGTTTTCCCTCAGGTCCCGAACAATCGGCTCGCTGCACACCCGCATCTCAGGCAATCAATGGAATATGCAGACCTTCAATCAGCCCCTGCCACAAAAGGCTGCCCTTTGTGATAAATGAGCCTCTGAACAAGATTCTAATATAACTTACCATTATAGATGGTATTCATCAACTCCGAAAGCTTTTGAGTTAGGAGAAAAAGGGCTTCTTCATGTTAAGATCATGTTTAACAGACACACAAAAGAATATATGTATAGGCAGGAATTTCAGTGAACAATAATATACCTGAATACATCTTTCTTGTGTTGGAGCTCTGATCGTCTGTAGTAGCTCGAACTGTAAAATCCACTGTCATTTTTTACTTGTATTTCTTTTGTCAGTGTTTGTCAGCTTTTAAACGGCTGGTGGAAGAACATCGCAGCACATGCCAATTAGCTGCATTCCCAAGCTACTGTAACGAATAAAAAGTCTAACACTTTCCAGTGGCAATCAGGCTTCCCAACAAAAGGCCGATTTTAATTTCATTGTCCGCAACAAATTTGGAAACTTCAACTGAAGCTGCCTGGCTAATTTTAATCACAAGGCATCTTTTCTGGTTCACTGATAGACTAACTCATGCAATCAAGTCTAACAGAAACCAGTTGCATCTCAGGGACTTGGCTCAGACTAGTTGAAGAAGCACTCAGATTTGTAGAGAAAAAGGAGGTGTCAAGCAGTGGCAAACCAAAGGGCACGCTTATATTAACTGTCTTTTCTTCAGGGGGGATTTTTGCGATCTAGAGACCATTGATCTCTGCCTATACAGTGCCAGTACCGACATTCTCTGCTGAGGGGCTGGAGACCTCCGTAACTCAGCCCACACCATCGCCCTGCTGAGTTGCTGCGTGGCAGTGGCCGCACAGACATCACTGCCACTGAAGTTAGGGTTTTGTTCATACTTCAGATAATGCCACAGTGACTGCAAAATGCTATATTTACAATTTACAAGTTCACTTTTTCCACGCTACTACTGAATACCGCCTTGGTTTCTCTCTTTGCCACTAGTTTTGGCCAGAGGATAGAGTGGCTAAAGGCCCCTGCAGCTCTTCTGCGGGTGAATTTTCTCTCAGTATTGACCCCTGCACATGGCTATTTAGTTTTTCAAAAGTCTTTTTTGAACAACTCTTACGTTTTGTTTTCCCTTCTGCATTCACCTGACAACTCACAGCTCCTGAAAACTGTTGCTGCAACTCACTCCCCCACCTTTTTAACTAGCTTTTCTGAACACCAGGTTTGGGGAAAAAAAAAAAAAAACACAAGAAAGACAATTTAAAATATCTTTGTTATCCATGTAATTACAGACCTAATTCAGAAATCATTAAAAATACTTCATGTCTTTTACTTATTGCCTAAGCTTAAGTAAGCAGCCAAAGTCACTTCTACAGAGAAAGCGTAGGAAATTGAGACTATAAGCTTATAACTCGAGCTACCAGAAGCACATAGCAACACTGACTTTAATTCCACATCATCATTACAGACCAAGTCCTAAAACAAAATTTGAAAATTGTGGGGTGAAGAAAAAGACAAAACCAGGTTAATCTTGATGAATCTAATAAAAAATGAGCACTGGTCATTTTAACCAACCTCCTCCACAATTCAATTTTCACAGATCTGAAACAATGTACAAAAAGATCCTTATGCATGTCAAAAGCATCACCTTACAAGTCAAAAAAAAAAAAAAAACCCACTAAAAATTCACAGAGGCTTTCCTGGGATTGTACAAATCACACCACCAGGATAAACCCTGCCATTGCTGTAGAGGACATGACCCAAATGAAGATTTTGCTCTTTCAGGCAACAGCCATTTCAGCCACACTGACACTCACAGTGTAAGTATTTCCTTATTTAATCATAACAGGATCAGCTTATACCAGTTGTGCTCAACTTGTGTGAAAGAAACACAGCCCAGCGGTTTTGACCCATCATTGTTTGCAATATTAGGGGAAACTGGTGACAGTTTTAAGGAACTGGCATATCCACTGTCTTCCCACACATCACTCCAACCTTTCAGAGATGTTTTAACACAGAACACACATTAAATAGCTCCAGTGAATAATTCAGTACTACAGGATATCCACTTCACAGACAAATTAAGAAAAGATGCAGTTGAAGAGCAGAGAAAAAAAAGCACAATTAACTTAGCAAAACGGATCTCAAACAAGCAGGTGTTGAGCAACTCAAGAATGTATCTAAAGAAAAGTGAGAGAAAAACCACAGCACGGTCCCCTCTATCTGCAAGTATGGCTAACCATTGCAGGGGGGAATGGAATATAGAATCCTTAGAAGGACTGAGCTACTCCAGGACACGGACTGATAACACTTTGGCAGTCTGCAGCTGTAGGTCTCAGAGCGAGCTTTTCACGTCACGCAGTAATCAAAAAGGACAAGTGTTACTAGTTACCAGAAAGGAACAGAGAAGAAAACATCACTATGCTACCCAAAAAAAAATGCTACACCTTTAAATACTACACACTAATTCAAGTTCTACCCACAGTTCCCAAAAAGAGAGGTACAGAAGAAGACAACAAGGATACAGTATGAAGAACAAATTTAGTTTTAGGTCTGAAGAGTCAATTAGGGGACATGATAGAAATGTATCAAACATGAATGCTGTAAATATGCTGAATATTTAATGACCATTCACTCTTTCTGTTTTCAAGTAAGAGTCAAAACATGATCAGCAACAGCTTTAAAGACCAAGAACCTAATCGTACATATGATGCACAAACCCACAAAACCCACTTGTTACATGTTCCAGATGCCACCAGCATCATTGATTTCAAGATTAGACAAGTTCATGGAAGAGACAGATTCATGAAGAGATCAGCAAGAGAGTGTCCTGTTTCTCCCACCATCTTTGAAAGAGCTCATACACTTACATGATTAAAGGCCAATATTAGACCTGCCTCCTTTACGCCTCCTATTCCAGATGACTAATAGAGCTAATTCTAGATCCTCCTCAAGCCTCAACTAAGAACAGAAAAAGATCTGTTCCCCACCACAGCTCTCTCCTCCACCCCATAAATCAGTGGAAGACAGATGAAAAGAGGGGTATTTTATCCTGGAAGGAAAAAAGAGCTTCTGTCCAGACTCCTGGTGTAACTGTGTCTAGTTGTAGCTACCTTTTTCCTGACTTCTCCTGCACTGAAGCACATTCCCAGACACCTACTCTTCTCCTACAATTCACAGCCAAGCTATTGAACCCCATTAAAATGTCAAGAAAGTTGAGGGACAGTGGACAGTGACCATAGTTTTTTGGCACATATATGCTCTATTTCACAATCTTCTTTTTTTTTTTTCCCCCCTCACATTTCTTTTATTTCCCATCTCTGCTGCTGCACTTTACTCATTCATAGTTGTATCCTTTCTTTCCTCAGTAAATCCTCATAGTACCTGCTATGATGTTTTTTAAAGCTCCCAGTTTCTTAAAATTAAAGCTGGCAGTAGATGTCCTTACTCCCAGCTCACTCCACTTTCAGTTTGTTTCAGACCTGACCACATATCAATAGCTACACTGGAATCACCACTCCTTTTTTGTTCATTACTTGTTTTTAAGGGAATTGGTCTCACATACAAAACTAAGGTCAAATTCTAAGCTTACCACTACTCCTGCACCCAAAACAACAACAAAAATGTCTACTGATTTTAGCCACAAAAGGGCCAGTAGCAAATGAGATAAAAACTTCTGATGAGACATTAGATCATATTAGAAATGTGTTGTAACTATTGAACTCTTTTTTAATCTGCATTTGACATTCACACTTAAAGCAAGCTATATTAATGATTTATGGATTGGTTTTGGTTTGTTTCAAAAACTAGAAGGGAAGCAAACTAATTTAACTTAGAAGCTCTAGTCACCCCTATCAGGAAAACACTCTCATGAATGTGCAAAAGAAATAAGCAAAGGAAAAGCACATAAAACTAAGTGAAGTCCAAGGCCTGTGATGATAGGAGGACTCATGCAAAATGCCCAGGCCCACATTCTCCAGTTCCTTTTGCTGAGAGCTTTTACTAGAACCACGTGCCTCTCCATTCAGCACAAGGTTCTGGAATGACACTTTGGAGGAACAACAAAATCCAGCTTCTTGCAAAGTATTTTGACAGTGCACAGCCTGTATATGGCATACCAGTGGATCAAACACATACACCACTCAGCTACCCCCGATACTCCTGCAAAAAAAGTGTGTTTGAGTAATCTTCTGAATATACAATGTTGTCTTATTTATGTCAATTTTTTGGCACTGGGTAGACTATTTGGAGATGAGCTCACATCGGGTATATCAGTATCATGGTCTTCTGTGTCTTTAAGCAACTAGTGCTGGTAATCTGTAGCTGATGTGCAGTTAAAATACCAGGATATATTGTCAGAGTGCAGCTAAGAGCCAAATCATTATATCTAGGTAGATGTTTGCTTTTATAATTTTCCCTTTTTTGAAACTGCCTAAATACAAATGTTACTGGACTCTTAAAGTTGCAACTGCAAAGCTGTAAGAACAATTCCGTTCTGGCCACTTAAACCAGAATTAGGACTTTGGTTTGTCAGCAACCCCAGTGACATGAAGCTAGCAGGGGGCTGCCTAATTTCAAGCGTTCACCAGAGTTTCCACGACACACGGGCCCCAAAGCCGTCCCAGGACGTACGGAAACACAGCTCCCGCAACAGCCTGAGCAGCAGGAGCTTCTGGGCGTTGGGAGGCTGCTGTGCTTAGTCCCATCACCACCACATAAGCTGCTTTAGAGAGTTAAACAAATTATTTGAGCGGCAAGGATGCATAGGAAGTGAGGAGTGATATTTAGCTATTTGGTTTAGCCATCTGCTTAAAGCCATCGTGGTGCTTTTGGGAGTTGCTATGTTAAAACAGGAATCTGTTCACTACAAGACTTAATTATTTTGCCCTGGACCAGTTTAAAGGCCAAATATTTTACAATATCAACCATAACAGTGTGAGAGGGTTTTCTTTTTTTTTCTCCTCTCTCTCTCTTTTTTTGTTTTTTAAACCTTTAGAGGGGAATCTCAGAAATTATTATGATAATCAACAGGCAACAGAGCATATCCTCATATGGGATTTCCTCATCCCAAAGTTAATCCTGAAACAACCTTCACTCAGTTTAAATTCTGACACTGCAGGGATTCACAACAAATAAATCTCAAATTCAAAAGCAAAGTATATTTATTTGAGATTAAAAACGCTATTGCAGCATTACCACCTCTGAACAAGGAGAAAAACAAAAACAGTAATTTGAATGCAACAGCCTTTAGTTGCTCAAAAGCAGTGCAAGTGGTACCGATGCATACACATCGTTTATTATTTTTCATCTATATTTGATGCTTAAACAGACCTGAAAGTCTGCAACAAGTGGAAAGTCCAGTGGGGAGAGAGGAGCGACACCCAAACCCACTGCTCCTTCCAGAGTCGGGCTGCTCCAACCCTCCCACGCACTTTTCATGTTCTCGTGTCACCTCTAGCAGATTTTATGGAGTTAGAAGGCCGATTGCTATCTTGCATTGACTTCCAAGGAATGCTGTGCTCTAGTAAATTGACTCCAGATGCTGAAAAACGTCCACACGCAAAAAGGTGTATATTTTGATTTTTTTTTTTTACTTGAATAAAATGATATAAAACAAAAGGGGTTTTATTCCGTTTGTTAAGGCTCATTTTTAAGGAGGCTGCAGTACTAAACAGCTGCAAGTAAACAAGCACCAGCTGCATCTCCCTTCACCTTCTGTGTGCAGCAAGAACTGCATTTCAGAAAGATCTACTCGACCTTCAGCAAAGGCACCTCTAAAGCAAACATTAAGTTCTTCAACAAAGACATCCAGTACGAGAGAAATCTTAACTGTTTCAGAGTGTCTCCTTATTCCTTCTCCTCAGTCCATCTTAAATTCTGTGTTTTAAACATAGAATTCTATGTTTTAATCTATATGTTTTTAGGAGGGGACAGAGATCTAATACCAAGCAAACACAAAACTCTCTAAGTACGTTTTCCTAACTGCCCTGATCCTTTTTGGACACAATACTACTAACACTACATACCTTCACTCAATGTATCTGCAGAGAATCAACTCCCGCTAAAGCAGCCAGTTAGTTTCTTTACTATGCAGGGCAATACAGAGAGCAAAACATCTACATCTCATTCACAGACTGTAGTTTACCCCTATCTAAAATAGGTGAGTTCTTATGAAGAATTCAAACCAAACCTCAAAAATATACAAGACACCTTGTGGGCTGGCAGGTCAAACATAACCTAAAAGCAAACAGATTACCCCACGCCAGGAAAAAAAAAAAAAAAAAAAAATCACGATAGACTTCTTTGAAAACCTCCCAGAAGCAAAGATTTATATCTGAATTTGAAAATTAAATACAGCAACTTAACTAGCCCTAAGCCCCTCAAATGCACTTTCTCCTCTCTCTGCCAGTATAAGTCTAGCTAATAATACACATCTTACACCTACAGTTATTTACTATGCTTCACCAAGATTGTATTTTGATGTCAAATCTGCAGATAATTCTGGGCAAAAACCAGTATGTCCAGAACTTACTTTAATCTTTATTAAATTTGGATTTGGAGAGAAGATTTAAAAACTTAAATAAAAGCAGAATTTAAACAGTTGTGTAAAAAATACTGCTTTTCTCCTAAAATAAACATTACAAATTTCCTTTTTTGTAAATGAATGATGCAGAAGATAACTCAAAAACACCATGCATTTCCCTTCCATGTTCCTATGTCTTTTTGTAGGGTTCATACAGGAGATTTTTTGTCCTTTTTTTCTTTCTTGTATATCCCAGAGGTACTGTACGTATGCAACCAATCTAAAGATACCACTTGCTGCTGATTATCAAGGCTTTGGAAGTACATCATCATCTTGATGTGTAGATAGAGATCTACTGAAGTATTTTAAATGCAGCTAAAACTGAATGCCGCAATTCACAGTATGATTTGTGACTCTAATTCAAGAATGCAATCTCCAAAACCTCTATTTTAATCCATCAGACACTTACGCTGTCAGGCAACAGCACCAACTAACTAAGCAGGAAAGGCCCCACTCGTGCAGGTTCCAAGCCCTTGCCCGCTATTAACAGGCCTAAGCAGCTTAACACACTACCCCTACCTCAGTTCTTAGAATTTATCTTCCCCTCCTCCTTTGGGAAATGTTATCACTTCAGAAAGCCCTTATTTCTATTGGCACTTAAAAAAATGATTTTTACAATTTTTGAGAAAGCAAAAATTGTAAGCTTTTCTTTTTTAATTGAAGCTTTCTATCAAAACCTCCAAGAGGTCCTAGAGTCCTGCATCATTCACAGAAGAGCTAACTTGAGTAGAATGTACAATCAGCTGCTTCCCAGGAAAGCCGGGCAGCACACGGACTTAAATCCTAGAAAGACTGAGTAATTCTTGCCTGCAGCAGCTTAATTAACCACTACGTATTGGTATTTTTATTTTTCTGACAAGAACTTGCTTTTACAGAAAATGGAATATTCTTCACTATGTAATTACAGATGTTAAATTCTGGACCAAGAATATTACCTCTACGTGGGTAACAACTGTGATCACATTGCCTTTTAACACTGTTTCTGTTTGAAAAAAAAAAAAAAAAAAAAAAAACCCTCAAATCAAGCTTTATCAAAGAACTCAAGATTCTCTTCAAAAAGAATAGTCTTTAAAACCTCAATCACTGTATGACTCTGTACCTATAAGAAAGTGAACAACAAAACTAAATATGGAACTCTACTAATTGCACGATAAATGGTATAATTTAAAGTAATGCAACTTCAACTTTTCTATTCCTTTGCATTTCTTAATAGAATATCACAGGGATGACATCAGCCTTTTTTCCCTACGTCTCAGTGAGTTAATGTTTGGTTCTCCATCATTATTCTGCAGTTTTTCATAGATGTTGTTTTCAAAACACACCTCTAAGTGCTTTGCTCAGCGTTTGTTGGAATAAAATTGTTTATTAGTCAAGGAATTACTACTCGTTACATCCAAGTACATTTCTTGTAAAGTATTTTTTTTAAAGCAAGCCACAGAGAACCCTCACAGCAAGCAGGGAAAGTCTTCCTTTCTTCCAAATATTTGAGAAAAGCACAGAACATACCAGGCTGAGAAATAATCTTTGCAGACCCACATTGCATGACAATCTCCTACTCGCCCCTATCTGTTGAGATGCATTATTTGTCCAGTGACAGTTACAGGCCACACAGAGGCCAAATGCTATTCTTTGTGTCTTTAATCGAAGGGAAGCACAGAACTGTATTAGATTCATGAATTATAGAGGCAAAAAAGAATTTGTGATCATGATGTGAAACTCAGTTGTAGAGTTTCGCTGAATAATATCTCGCCTTTGAATCCAATAAAAGCATGTGACTAAAGCACAGCTTTCAAAAAAAGTACTACATTTAAACATTCAGAGCCATTATTGGAAGCTATACTTTGATCATGTTATAACCTTTTGTGAGGTTAAGTATTAGTACAGAATTTAATTTTCAGTTCCCTATCTGATAGGCACATTCAGACAAACTCAGTCCTTAATCTTTCTACAATAACAGAGTTTTTCCAGTTCTTTAATCCTTCTCATGGCTCTTCTCTGAATCCTCTACAGTTCATCAAGATCCTTTATGTTGAGCAGATAGCAGAACTAGACACAACACTGGAAGAGCAGGCCCATTCAGAGCCTCCTTCCCCATATGTTTATGAGTTTGCTCTTCATATATTCAAAGCTTTTAAAGTCCCAGCTCTGCACTGAAAGCTCAGACATAACTGATTATTCATCATCACCCTTCATAGTCCTTCCTTCCCCTCCAAAGAGCCTCCCTAGCCTGCATGTATAAATTACTCTTTCTCAGGTATAGTCTTTTCAGTTAGCTATAATAAAAGAAATACCATTAGTTTGTATCATGTACCAAGACATCTATTTTATTTCATCCTCATACCCAGAAATTTGCAAAAATCACAGAATTTTCCAGGAAATGCCATAAAGGTGACAACTAATGCTCAAGGGCCACACAACCCCAAAAGCACCACATCTGATTCAATAATTCTGTGATTAAAACTGAATTTTGAGACTTACCAGTTTAGTACATTCAATGTAAAGACTTGTTGCTTTTCTGTCATTAAAATGTCATGTTCTATCAACTTACATTATTTGTAGATGTCCACTGTACCATTATCCTTATAAATATTAAAAAGAGATTGTAAAAAAACCCACACTAATAAAACTTAGTTTCTACAAGCCAAACTAACCATCATTAATAATTACATCTTTACATCTCTTAATATCTATCTTTCTTGCATCAGATACATCGCAGTTCCCTAACGTCAGCTTTCTGCTAGTCCCCTAAAACCTCTCTAGTTTTAAAGACCCACTGACATTAACATGTGACAATTTGAAAGCGTGTGAATGTAAGATACTCATTATCAGGAAATGTCAATTTACTATTTCTAGCTGCCATTGCCGATAACACCTGTTTTAGTTAACATTTGGGGTTCAGGAGGAACCTATTTCATGATAATCCCTGTCTTCATAAGCTTCTACTGCTCCATTTAATTTCTCCCCAAATATTTAATATACACTCCATGTCTTCCACAGGATCAAATCATTTTTATCTAGTAATGGACCAGCACCATTTCCGCGGGGCTTGAAAGCATGAAAACATTCTCCCGGACTAGACTTTTGCCTTGTGTGTTTCCTACAGAGTGTGCTTTGTCCTAAAAGCTCATTTATTGCTACAAGTATAAATTTCTCTTTTCCGTTCCCTCTCTCGGAGCACAAACTGGCTCTTTAAACACAGCAAGACTTCTTGGCCTACTTCTGCTTCTGAGGCACCAAGGAGATAAACATAACGGCCCAAACTGTTTCAGAATATATCTGACTAAATTCCTTCTCCCGCTAGATTTAGTTTGCAAGTAAATCAAAGGCCACAGGGGCCTAAACAAAACACCATAAGCAAAGATTTGACAGGAGCTCTGAAGGATGCAAAGTCTCCAGGAGCACCACTTCAAGCAGCTGCTCTAGTAGCAGCTCAGAGAGCTCCTGGTTGATATATCAATATATATTGATAGACACGAGCACTGATCAGGTAGTATGGTGCAGAAATGAGATGTGGCAAACCAAATGCGATGCTGCTACAGCCATGACTTGCAGGAGGGATTCCAGGCAAGGGGCAGAGGAGGGATTTGGAAAGTATGGACTATTACTTCCTGACCGTTTAAAACCCATTCAACCTTTTCTAGGTGTGGTAGAGGGTACAGGTTGTCAATAAACTCTTATTGTCTAAAGTAGCTCCATTGTTACAGGAAGAGAGGTTCTATAAAACATTAATATAAAAATTCCTTTTCACTCTACCAACTATTTAAACCACTTTTTCACTCCCTTGGGTACACTACTACTACTCATGGTGCATCTCCGACCGTACGAAGCAGAACAGAAATTCTATGGAACAGAGAAAGCATCTAGAGGGGAGAAATCCTTCTACAAAGACAGCAGGATGTACTTACTCTAAATGTAAGTTTTATGTGTATAAATTTCACATGATGAAGCTGTATCATCATACAACATCTCACATGTGAACACCAAGCAGGAACCAGAACACCACACAACTGCAAAGTAAACAGGCTCATTCAGTGAATGGATTTTTAAGGGTATGGGTCAGTTTCTTCAAGATGATTACAATTCAGGAGGGATTAATAAAAAATTGAGAAGCTGATTCTCAAAGACCAATCAAGTCTTGAAAAGGTGCCTCAAAAGTTTTAATTAGTACTAACTCATTCCTGATCCTGTTTCACTAAAATAATGAGGCAACTCCAAATTCGGTCAGTAAAAAAATATGCTTTGATTTTCCATGTATTTTCTCTTACTACATTTACATGCACAAAAGCTTAACAGTTTCAGAGCAAAATCTACATACGAACCTGATATCCACTTATATGTTCCCAATGCTTAGATGCTTCCAATATCTTGATAATATTCATAAACTTTGACTCATTCAAGTAACATCAAGTGTCCACAATAGTAAACTGACTTATACCCAAAACATGCTTATGACGAAGTGAGGAAAAAAGCACTACCATCATAATAAGAAAGGATAAATGGGGAGAAAACTTTAAAACAAAATGCCTAGGCTCGAACAGAAGTTTGCAATTGACTTTAGATACCATACTTAAAGGCAGCAACTTCCAATCTGTACATTATTTAATTAACTTTTCAAAATCTTTGGAGTAAATCATTGTTTTATAGGACAGATCAAACTCTAGATTTCCAAATAACTTCTAAACAGACAGCTGAAGATGTAAGGTGAATATTATGATAAAAGAAATGAAAAAGCAAAACAACAAGTCTTACATGGTATTTCCATCCATGTATTTCAAAGCTTTTTACAAAGATGATCAACATCACCCGCATTTTATAGATGGAAGAGTGAGATCTGTAAGGAGGAGGAAGGGAACAGGGTGGAACTGGCTAGGAAGGGCTCTGGTCTCAGTGCTGACAAGATCAGAAAGTTCAAACCAAACAGAAAGGAGGAACCACGGGTCATTTACTTCAAACAAAGGTCCTGTATTTCCATCTGTTACCACAACTATGACAAAACATTGCCCATCACAAAGGGATCATATTGGGATGAGAAAGTTTACACCAAAAGATTTGGAATCCTGATCTAAAGCTGCTGAAGGGTATCATGCTGGATAAGAAAATCAAGGTAACGTTTTAAAAAATTTTTTTTTTAGTTGACTTTAAAAGTCCCAGTTTCCTGTCCATTTTCTGAAACTATTCCTCCTTATCGATTCCTAGGAAAAGAAGTCTTTTGAATCTAACTTCCACTGTTTCTATCATTATTTCCCTTTAAAATCAGAGATTTACCTCTACTCTGTATCTTTGTTAAGTAACACGCTTCTGAGATCAGGTACACTTTTTAAGAACAAGCCTTGTTCTGAAAGAAATACAGAGTTTCCGTTTTGGAAATATTTATTACTCCCTAAAGCATGCATTGCTAAAAACCTGGAATACAGTGCAAATATGGAATACAAAAGCATAAAATCCTGCCCACAACTAAAATTCAAGCTCCATTTCTCCTTCTTCCTCAATAAAAAAATCCACCAGAACAACAAAAACAAAATCCCAAATTTATGCAAAATGGTTATTAAATAGTGTGCATAGTATTTTTAAAACCAAACACAAAAAGCCCTTGAAGAAAATGTTGCAGCTTTGGACAGCATTCTGAATGGCCATTCCGCAGAACAGAAAGCCTCTCAACAGCCCAAATTGCAAACACATTTAGAACAGAGGAAGAACAAACCAGCCAATTTCAACTGCAAAAAGCACACAAGAACATGAAATCATCACCCAGCTGCAGAGGGGGCCAAATTCAAATTATCCCATCACATGTTTTGACTGATAATTTCTCTATATGGATTTTTAATTAACTGAGGTCTAAAAAAATAATTGGGAGACAATATTCAGTAATTTCCGCAGTTGACATGCTTGAATACCAATTTTGTTCTCTATAGGTAACCAAACATAAAGACTCTACAGCCTCATATACTACTACTTATTTTAGCTAAACCCTTTCCAAACAACACTGGTTTTACAGCAGGTATCTTTTTCCCTGCAGCCTCAAAAAGCTGCATTTACACTGAACATAGACTCATCCGTCTACTACATCCAGCTAGAGACTAACTGCAGCTATACATGGAACTGAACATACTCTTACAATAATCTTATTCTATGCAATAAAACTTTTAACGCTCATATTCTGCTTTTGACTTTTCTCTGAGACCACTTTTGAGATACTTAAAATAATACTCTGTTCCTGAAAAGCTTATTCACAATTGAGGCTAAAATTACAAACACATCTTTGGAGATAAGAAAACAAATCTAATAAAGGCCTACCTGAACCCACTGGAGATGAGCCAACACTTAGACTTTGTAAACTTCCATTCCTGAGCAAAGTTGGAGATTTCTGAAGTCCAGAGCTTGTCACACTTCCTGCAGCAGATGCCACAGATGAAGTTGGGGAAGCGGAAGAAACTGAAAGATGGGAAATACTTTCTTGACTTTTATTTCCTTTGGGTCTACCAGGCCCATGCTTATTCTGCTTATTTCCTTTCCTCTTCTTCTCTGTTACAGTTTCTTCTTCTATTCCAGAAGTTTGAGCTCGTTTGTATGCTGTAGAAGTAAGGCTTGAGTTACCTAAGTCTCCAGGTGAGTTGTCAAAGTTTTTAGATTGTGAAACAGCTGAAGGGAGACCGATTAAGGAACTGAAACAATTGACACCCCCTTCTTGACTCCCAGTCTCTCCTTTATGTACATCTTTGGTTGATGAAGTCTGTTGAGAATGACTGTAACTGTCACTTCGCAGATCTGTTTCCGTAAAACTCAAAAAATCCTGGGGAGACTGAACTAAACTTCCAGAAGATGACTTTATGCTCCCAGGAGTGCTCAAAAAACTACCTAGAGAAAGAAGAAAAAAAATAAAAGTATAAAATGACTGATGATAAAGATTAAAATCTTAGAAAACAAATTTAAATGCAGCTTTACAAAAAGTGTTACCAAAAAGTACAGTAGCTCATTCCCTTTTTTTTTTTTTTTTTTAATGTTAGTTTGCTGATCTTCCCTCTGCCAGACCCAATTCTCAGATTCACTATGTTTAGGGCAAAAGTTAAAAACATCTAAAAGGAGAAGAGTAACTCGGCCTTTTCAACACCTTTGATATTCCCCCCAGTTCTGAAGTTGTAACAAACACTGTAAGTCACAGAAGTTTCTTTAGAATAGACCATTTTATTTGAAAAGCCTAAACCTGGCACGCATGTGCTGGGATCACGTTTCCAGCGAGTCCGCAGCCTTCCTTGATGTTCTGCCTAAGCCCAAGGCCCGGCGTGGGTCAAGGGAGCAGCAATTGCACTGAACTTCCCCTGGTTGCCTCACAAGAGGCATTTCTCAGAAGAACAGGAGAGGGGTAAAATGAATGAAAGTGGCACTTCAAGGCTTCTTTACACCACCACAGACCTGTGAAGTTCTTTTGTGTTCTTTTTGCAACAGAATTATATTGCTTCTGTAATATTTGGAATGAGGTCACTTCAGCACGCTGTTAGCATACACAAGATGGAAAGGGCGGCCTACTCAGGAGGCAGGCACCGATACTGTACGTAGTGCAGACACCAATCCTTCCCCTGAAATTCAGTGGTTTTCTATGGGTGGCAGCAGCAGCTCAGTAAAGCCTGCATTATCTACTGGCAATTACAATCTCTTTAAGAAAGTAATCCTAAACATGATAGCATAAATAATTAGTTAGGATTTAAAAAATAGCTTGTTTTCTGAACCATTAAAAATAGTCCTTTAAAAAAATAATATTTTATCATTAGTGCTTCATTAACCATTATTAATAATCTCATTAAAAATATGTATAATTTGCATTAGGACAAAAACATTTGTTTTGTGTTTTAAATTAACTATATTAATTTAAATCAGTGCAGCTTTAAAAAAAGTCTGGCATAATAAAGATCTATATCGAAATCTTCATTAGGCAAGATCCTTCTTTGAATGCCGGAATCCAGAAGACAATTTTCAAAGTTTTATTTGAAAACATAAGCAAACTAAAATTACTTCAGTATTTCAAATGTAACAACAACAACAAAAAATGTAGACAAGCTTAAAGTTTCCCAGTGCATAATGGCAAGGTAATTAGAACTTAAAGAGAAAAAAAATCACCACAAAACAGAAAGGACAGCCAACTATTACACTTAAATAGTTTTCATTGTGGTAAGTAGATAACATATTCCTTTCTATAGAATCTGATTTGTTGATCTGTATTTCAAAATTAAATATTTTAGTAGTTGTTTTTAGTATTAAGACATAGACCTTTTCATTTTTATATTGGATCAAATCCTGACAAAGGATTCTCAACATAATTTGTTTTTGAAAAGTGTCAGCAGTGGATTTAGTGGATTTTAGTATGTTCAAAAACCTCAAGCTTCTCACACCTGATAAGGTAAATAAGCTGAATGTCAGGTAACCATCTTCAGCTTACACATTTCAGTGACAAAATTAAAAATAGATAAGATTCAAAAAATTAAAAATAGATAAGATTCAAGAACATACTACACTTAGTATCTTAGCAACTTCACAAAATGGTTGAGGGTGTTTGCATGCATTTTAAGACTTACATAGTTGCTAAACCAACTTTGTTCTAACATATACTAATTTTTAAACAATTAATATTAGACCTTTCAAGAGCTAAGAAAGCTCTGCAGCCTCAAATTTCCTATACTGAATTTTTACTCTAGAGCAATTTTTCATAACAGGAACTTTTTTTTTCTCAGCATTCAAAGAGAATACCCTAAACAAAAGCATCAATTTTGCCCTTTGCAGATGCAGAGCTCTTTGTTTATATAATGACAACAAATAAACTTTCTTTAAAGCATGAAATATAATTTAAAGCTTTCCAAGTTTTAAATATATGGGGTTTCTGTCTAATTCACATCAAAGCAGTAGCAGAATCACTGCGTAACAACTGATACCTTGCTGGAAAGGGCTAGCTGCAGACACGGTTGTTCCCGGGTTCCTTCCAGGACCAGGCTTTCTTCCCCTCTGACCCGAGCTGTGACCTGCAGATTTCTTCCCTTTGCTCTCTGACCCTCTCGCCTCTGAGGAATCTTTTCCACTTGAAACGTGTGCAGAAACTTCCTGGAAATTTGCATTTGTGAATCGAGCTGTGGTGTCTTCCAATCGCTTCAAGGAGCCTGACATGGAGTTGTTGCTAGTGCTTGTGTATGTCTAGCATTTTGGTAGGAGAAAGGAAATAAAAGAAACAGGTCACACACGAAAACTGAAAAAAAACAGTATACACTGCTAAGCGTTTTACAGCTGTTCAAGTTTCCATTGTAACTGAATTAAAACAGTTTACTTCAGAAGTTTATTTTAAAGTCTAAAGAATAAGAAGTCAGCTACTGTTACTTTTCAGCTCAGTGCCATTACCAAGAGATCATTTAAAACAATCAGTGCTAGTCTACACAGTGACATATCCACCACAGCTAACATAAAATAAAGCTATTAGTTCTAATAAGCAGGGGCAGTAATTATTACTGATTTGTTTTTATATCTAAAACCAAACAAAATAATGCAGCCAGTTGTACAAACTTACAAGGTATATTCCATTTTATTTATTTTGCAATCCTATTTAAATCAGTAAAATTACTCACATTGCACAAAATTCAGTACATACACGTAAAGCTTTCCATACCTCAGGTTGAAAAGAACTACCTAATAACAAACTTACTTTTACTATCTGAACAAGAGAATTCTTGAATTACAGCTGTCACAAGAAGGCAGATATTTTCAATCAGGTACATACTTGTTTTAGTAAATATATACTGTTGTATATTAATATTTCACTGTACTCTGGTTTCCTCATTTATGCCTGCAGAAGTCATGAACACTTTGAAAAATATCCCATATGGTTTAAATACGTTCTCATACACTTTTAGGTTTAAAGGATTTCTTTTTTTTAAGTGATAAATGTAGAAGAGTTTTAAGAAACAGCAGCATAAGTTACATAAAATGAAATGTTAAATTGTCAACACACATGATTAAAGTGCACAAAATATGATTTTGTGGAAGAGAATGCTTAAAAATAACATAAGCTTTGGTTGAAATCTTTATTTCATTAAAGGTCTGACTTCAACGGATTCACTGTTACACCTGCAATTACCAGCCTCTATATGCTATTTACATACTATATTATTATTTCACCGTCTTTTTTTTAAAATAATAACTATTTCAAATTCTTTTTGGAAAATACAGCTCTTATGCAGCGCAGGGCAGCTGCAAAGTTGTTCCAGGAGCAGTGGAAGTGCCAGCGGCTTCCTCGCCCCTCGGCTGCAACCTGCCCGTCCGCCCGGGGCACCTCAGCTCCCCTTGGGCCTTACTCTCCCAGCCAGTTTTGTCAAAAAGGTTCATAATGGGTGAATCACACTCAAAACAGGGGCAAAAAAAATGCTGCGTAGACGGGCAGGCTGCTTGCTCCATGGTCACTGAGGAAGCCAGGCAAAGGACATACAATTATTTCCTAATTTTCATCATGAAAAACACAGTTGGGATAAAACGATTTTAATATTAGAAGAATTAAAATGAAAGCAAAATCAGGAAAAAGGAAACACTATATTTTTATTGCTTTATTATTCTCAAAGCAACTACTAAAATAGCCTTTTGATTGTATAAAACTTCTTAGATAAAAAATACTGATTAAACCTATAAGATATGTATCTGTACAGGCACGTTTAGCTCTTTTCTGATTCTTCACAAGAAATAATGGAACGTAATACCTAAATTTATCTCTGTTATGGACCACACAAACACATGCCTCAGTAGTCAAGAATACACCCAGTTTTGCTCCTGCTTTATTGGGATAAGAGCTGAATTTACACCTGGAGCGGAATATTTCCTCACCTTTACATGGCAGTTTGTATATCTGGTGGAAAAGTTACCCACAATTTTAATTAAAACAGCCATGATATTTATACAGAAGATATTATTTGCCAGTTGCAAGTGCTCACAGACAATTTAATATGTGAGCTTTAAGAAGATGAAATTTTCAATCTATTTGCTTCCTGCATTGTATGAACTGCTCAGAGGGGGGTTATATCTATTCAAGGAGTGGAGAATCAACAGCTTCTTTAAGAACATTATTTCTGTACAAATTGCTCTACTGTACTATTAGTCTGGGTGGGTTTTGGTTTGGTTTTTGTTTTACTGTTAGTCCCCACTGCTTTGAGGTTTTTTTTGGTCTGCTTTACTGCTCCATGCAAACACTCTATACAAAGCTAAGGAGGATGCCCCTTCCAGACCCCAACATACAGGCACATGCAAATTACTCCAAAACAGCCAAGTACTCCATGAACTCAGGATTCAAGCTGGCCTACTTAATACTTTGTTTTAGAAGAGCCAAGGTCTCCATGCAGAATAGGCCAGTGTATGAAACCCCCAAGCCTGCTCTTCACACACTTTCTCATTACCTTGGGCTCTTCCTGAATCCCTGTATCCCACTCACAGGAAACCTACATGACCTAGTGGGGTTAAAAGCCATGTAGAGACAAAGCTTCTACACTCATCATGAGTTAAAAGGACAAGCAAAGAAATACACTGGCCTGCTCTCCTTGGGATATGATGCTCAAGTCCAATTCAATGCTATGGCAGGTTTTGTCAGTGCCTCAGTGCCACTCAACAGAAATGACTCTAGTTATCCTAAAGCTCAAAGCTAAGACTTTATTATGTAATTTTGAGCACCACTATGTCTTTCAGGTCCAGAAGTAACAATGTCTCCATGTTAACATTAAGCTAAAAAATAAGAAATACATTTCACATTTCCACACTGTTCTATTATTACTACTCTTTTCTTCTTAGAGCAAGTAAGCCAAACCATAGCACCTAGTCAAAAAACAACCTCTCAGTATAATGGTGTTTGCAGAAAAAAAAAAAATACACTACTTCATTTTGAACATGTACAAAGCACCTGTAAAGTATCCACCATTATGGAAGGGTTTTTTTTTTTTTTTTTCTTTTCCAAGCTAGGAAATAAATTATTTTAATTTGCCTACCTAAAAAGGAAGACAAAATAAAGCCTTTCAAAACTTCAAGTATAGCTCCATTAAAACTGCAGGAAAAACAGTGTGGATTATTCTCAACAACAGTGAAGGAGCGAAATTCTCTTACATCTGTTGAATTATGAAGTTAAAAATAATATGCCTCAATTACCACACTGGTAACAGTTTCTAATTAACATGAAGCCAATTCAGAGTTTAACAGTTATCTTTTTGACCTAAGGGGAAGCCATGCTCGCTTTATTTTCAGATGAAACTGATGTGCCACTTGAGCTGAGCTAAGGAGGAGTGATTCAAATGTGGGTCATCTGAAGCAAGGGTATTCAGATACACAATAATTTGGAATAAAACCAGCTTCTTCCAGGATCTGCGATTGCTCCTCTCATCCAACACCTTCCTCAACTCCTGCCCACTCAGTTGAATGTTAATTGCAAAGATAGCTCTATAGAGCAGCAACAACCTTAGTTTGATGTTATCTAATCTCTCTTATCCATTACTGCAAGGAAAGGAGTTTTTAGAAAATCATTAGGAATTTAACTTATTTCAATGGATTGGGTCAGGGCTAAGTGATGACAAATAGACCTTAATGTGCACATACTGTGCAGAGGTTTGGTTCGGAGCAGAGATATGAGGTTACACTTAGAGTCACTAGAAAGGTCAGGACAATATGATTTAGCTGTTATTATCACAGAAACATTTAGCCTGCCTGAATCCTCCTTTCTATAGATTTTAAAGAACAGCCATGCACATGCTCACTGCAGTTTTGAAAGTTTGCTGTAACAGGTTTTTCTGTTTCAGAAGGTGCTGTAAAGCGTGTTGAGATCCGCACGCTGTCTCAGAAGGTCTTCAATGCTATTACGATACAAGTACTAAGCAAAGTAAATTTTTGTCATTTTTGTCACTCATTCTTTTTTCAGATACATTCCTCACTTCAAGGAGTGCTTAGCAATGCAATGCCCTAAAACAGTTATACATACATCAATGGTTCATACACAGTGTGCAATAGGATCTGAGATACATGTGCAGCACAAGTTTTAGATTATTAAGCTAATGGCTTAATGACAAAATACCTACCTTACTTACTCCTAAATAAATTGCCTTTTTATAATGCTATGTTCTATAACAAAAAGCTCTAATAAGAGAGCAAGAGTAGCAGAGGGTAAGGCTTTGAGGATGTAAGCAGAATATCTAGTTACTTAAATGGCTTCAACCTTTGCAGTCCCCTAGAGCTTATACCCAACACAGGCTTTTTGAATATAATATAATGTGCAGTTTGAGGCTCCCCCTTCACTCTGTTCACACTGCAGATTCTTCCTTCATTTCTGTACAAAAAGCCTCCCAGAAAGGAAAGTCTCCTGATGCCCTTGGTCTAGCTGTAAGGACTTTACTAGCCAGTTCATGAATGTTAATCCTGTTCTCAAAGTCAGTCAATATTTACTACTGTAATTACCAGGTTAACTCTGTGTACTACATCAGGGTTCCCTTACGCTTCCCATAAGTCTTGCTAGAACAATTAATTCATCTTGCAAGGTGTGGTATTTTTTTTCCCCACAAAAAAAAAAAAAAAAAAAAAAAAAAAGTTCATTTTCTCATTGCACTAGGAGCTACTCGCACTCAAACTATAATTTTTCTGCCCTGCATATATCCCTGCATATGGAAGAGCTGCACCACCCCTGTGCTGCGAGTCCTAAGACTTCTGGAAACGCAAATAGATTTGCATAATAATCACTCTCAGTATCCACAGTACATCCCAAGGCTTGAGAAGCCTTTAGCCCTGATGCACACGAATAGCATGTTAGGTTTGCACACAGAAGGGAAAGATGACAGCACATGATCACCCACAGAAGTGCCAGAAGGTGAAGGAAATGGTCCAGACAAAAAAAAAAAAAAAAAAAAAAAAAAAAAAAAAAAAAAACCTACATACAATAAGTAATCAATTATTAAAAAAAAAAAAAGTTTTTTTTTCATCCTATAACCTCAAAAGTTTTTTTGGATTTTGCACATTAGAAAAATATATTAAATACGCTTGATAGCATATAAAGTCTACTCCATTTTTAAAGCTCTGGCACATACATTGTAATAAGTACGATACTGCAACATTAAGTAAATGAAGATGATGAGGGGGATAAAAACATACATAAACTTACTTTCTCTGTAGTTACAGTAAGAGATGGAACCAAGGATGGTGAGGACTCGGACTGCTTCTTATATTTTTGCTTGTGTTTATCTTTCTCTTTATATTTCTAAAAGTTATAAAAGAGAATATAATCCAAGTTCAGGTTAAGCTTTAACAAAGCTCATTTTAAGTAACATGTCAAGCGTTATGAAACTGAAGACAGATTATAATAATATTTCAAAATATTAACAAAATTTCCATTAAAATAGCACTAGACATTATCGTAACAGTAAATCAAGTACTTAAACTTGCTTTCAAAATTCTTCAATCATAATTGAGATACGTGAATCCATTATTGTTTCATGTCATCTATCTCAACAATAATCAATCAATGCAAAAAAATGGATTAAAAATAGAGACGTGAGTTCTGCTTTAGATGGGGTCCAGGGTCTTATCTTTGCACACCAGCTCCACTGTACAGTATTTTGCTTGGATATTATTGCTATAAGTTAGTCTTAGTCAATTTGTTAATCATTTAGAAATTTAGGTTTGGTCCTACTACTGGCATCTCTGGGCTTAAAAATTAAAATATGATTTAGATTACATTCCTAGAAAGTGTACACATTTTTCCACATTAAAATGAACAAAATACCAAAGTTGGGGGGAAAAAAAGGTCTCCTTTCCAAGGAGGTCAAGAAAAGTTTATTTATTTTTTTTTCCCTCTTCTCTCCACAGTATGAAATACTGTCACAGTGACTAAAATGGTGCAAATAGAAAGAAAATCATTTCTTAATCCAGAACCTTTACAATAGAAGTCTTCCACACTAGAAGAATTCAATTCTTACGGGATTACAAAGCAGACTCAAATTATACTTGTTTAAATAACTCAGCAGTCAAATGAAAAAAATACTGAATCTGACACAAAATCAAAAATAAAGCAGAAGTTCAACAGTTTCACCACTTAATCAATTGTAGTTCTAGAGGACTTACTTTTCCCTTAACATTGCACTTGCTTTATAAAGTCTACATAAGAAGACACAGAGAAATTGCAGGTATGATGAAGAGTTACTTGTAGGGATTTGCACTGAAGTAATTTACTACACATTTGTGGATTTTTTGTGTATTCATATGAAATCCAATAGAACAGTAAATCTTACGGCTGTTTGTTCAGAAAGCTAACAAAACAAGAAAGCAAGGAAGAAAAAGGGTCCTCCAAAATAGTCTAAAAAGTCCCTTTGAGTCAATAAAATATATGAATAGCTTACAAACATGAGGAAGACACTTAGAAGGTATAGATTTGAACAGCCATACTAAAAACTCAGCAGTTGCTTTTAATTTTGAAAAGGATCCATGCTCATCTCCCCATAAGCATTAAATGATAATTCAAGTCCCAGAAAGAAAATAAGTTGTTCAACAGTGACCGCACTACCACTCTTACTAAGCAGTGGAACAAGCTGTCGCATTTGTACACAAGATTCAGCTACCATCAAGTAGCAGTTTCCTATTTTAAGCACAATAGAAGCAATATGAGAAATGCATTTCATGGAAGTGGTCTGAAACAGCAGCTTCTCAAACGGTGCAAGTGTACTGCAGCCTTTTGGATAATTCCTTATAAGCAGTAATCCCCCAAGTACCAGCCCACATTGCCAGAAAACAAGCAGGTCAGAACAGAAGCATTTACTCTGAGACCATGTTGTTACCCATCAAATCTGTTGCTAGCACATACGGAGACACTTGATTCAAAAGCTCTTCAGTCTTAGATGTCCAGCTCCCTATGCCATTAGTGTTCATGTTTAAAGAAACTGGAACCCCAAGTTCTTGAAGTCCAAAGAAAGAAATCATAAAATGGAAGCCAAGGCACTATCTTAGTTTCCACAGCATTCAGCATTTTTATTACATAAAAAGTTCTTTGGAATGATTTGAATTTATTTACAGTTTTGGAATCAAGAGGCAATGATTTCAGCATACTTGAAGGTGAAACTTCACAGAAGAATTGGTAAAGAGTAAGAAACATTTAAATGATATTTTACAGAATTTGTTTTACAATTTCCGCTGTGGGTTTTCTAGTTATTATCTAGCTATTATCTAGTTTCTAATGTTATTTTTGTCTGAAAGGCAGATAATGGAAGAATTATGATCAAAGGAACAGCCAGGAGGACTTCAAATCATATTCTGTAATGTACTGAAATCACTTTTAATACTAATTTCCACACAAGAAGATGTGCTCTCTTTTGAGAAAGGAGAAGTGAAGGGAAAGATGGGGCAAGAGGGAAAAGCAAAAGGGAGAGTGTGAACTGCTCTGCAAGGACCTGGAAACAAAGCGCTTTACGTCCCACAAAGTGGAGCATTAGCAACTGTCAACTGTTAGGTGTTACCTAAGGGCACAGGAGGGGTATCCCACTCAAAGGCCTTTTTCCCTTTCCACAGGAAGTCTGCTGTCCTTAATTTTATGTTTCTTCCTCCAGGCAGAAGAGGTGGAAGCTAAAATCTCCTTCCTTTATCAGAAAAAGCAGCAATGCACAGCTGGCCCCTCATGGACACACCCCAGCAGGTTTCACCTTCCTTAAAAGCTCTCTCTTTAATTAGCCACAGAAAATCATTTCAACCACACTTCACTCACTCAGACTTGAATATCTAAAGACTCATGAGCTCAAATATTTCAAACTATATACTTTAAAGACACTGTAACCTGGATAAACTCAGTCCTACATTCTGTAAGAGCAGGAGTTAGCAGATGCAACACCCCCAGGACAGATACATTAATAAATACAGTGCAGACTACAGAACTGACAATACAAACTTCCCTCTTGGTTCACAGTGTAGCTCAACAGTCAGATTCAGGCAGAGCTCCTGAAACCCTGTTTAACCATAGGAAAAATAAAGGTTGTTTGCCATGCAGCCTCTGGGTAAGTAGTTATAATGTTATTGACCCAAGATGTTCAAGGGCCCAGATTTATGAATTAGCTAAATACCAATTACAAAATAACCAGAGGTTCATAAGTCATGATTAATCATGGAGTTCAATTTTGGGATTTTGTTTCTTACCTACCAAGTTATATAACACCCTAATTCTAGTAATTCTAGTAACACCTTCTGTACATTATTCTCTCTGGGGAAGAAAAAAAAAAAAAAAAAAAGGACAAAGCACATTTCAATTGTTTCTTCCACAAAGATCAAAACTACAAAGATATAAATTTATTAAATAATACAGTTCAGTTCCAACTGTTCACTTCTTTTGGCTGTTTTACATCTTGGAGGATCATCATGACTCCAAAGCCCAGCACTTGCTTGCTTGTTTTTTTAAACATATTTTCAGATGAAACATCTATCATAATCTACCGAAACTACAAGCAAATTATAACATCTCCAATAGAGATAGAAGGGATGACTGCAGCTTTCCTGCTGTACTAGTATTAATCCATAACACTTTCAGATTTCCAGGTGTAAGTATCATTTAAATTTTTCAGTGTGTGTTTACCCACACTTATTTGTAATTAATCAGACATGTACAGCTTTCCACAGTACTTCAGAACAGAGTTTCATGAAATGAAGTTAGGCATTTAACAACTTATTACAAAAAAAAAAAAAAAAAAAAAAAAAAAGTTGACCTCTCAGCCTTTCCCATACTGCTTAGCTTGTCAGACTTTGAGTGCTGATTCAAACTTAAATTAGCAACAACAAAAATCAAAGTGGATAAAGCAGTGGATAACTGCTTTAGAGTTAGGTTAGTTCAGTGCATGAGCATCAGAGACTACTAACAATACAGACAAGAAGAGGCAGATGCAGAAGGGAGAAGTAGGAGTGTATGTGCCCAGGGAACATGAGACCAACTTCTAATTTGGAAGATTTAAAATACCTGGACACCACCAGCGAGCACCACTGCCTGGCCCTTCAAATAAAGCTGCATGGGCTGACTTTGGAATATTCCTTTTTTAAAAAAAATCACATTCTCTATTATAAAAAACATAATCCTCCCCACCTTGAGTTTTCAAACCATAACACAATATATTCAAAGATGATTTTCTTAATGATTCTTGTAAGAAAAACTATTTGACTAAGCCATTGTTTTTCATTTATTCTTTTGTTGACTCCCTCAAATAATTTCAAAGTATCAGCATGTTCTATTATCATAAAATATTCATTCTGTAGGTTCTGTCATTGATGGATTTTTCTGAACTATTTTTTCATTACTGAGGCTTGTTAATCTGTAGCTGTCACCATCACAACTATATTCTTTCACAGATGGCCTCTTATTTTTGAGTAATAGCTATTAGCAATATATCCATAACAACTGCATAATGAAAGACACTTGTGGTCCCAGAAGTTTCAAGTTCAAATCTTATCTCATCCTGGCAACAGTTCTACCTCAGATATTCACCTGCCTAGTATTTTACTATGTATAAAGCACAGGAAAATTACTGCAGTAGCAGTGCTTGAAGCGGCCATATAGTGAAAGGAGGTAGGCAAGGGAAGACCTCCACAGAGGGCAGTACTGTCAGTACAATTCAAATACACATTCAGCTTTGACGCAGTTACTTGACAGACTGCTAGTAAAATACTGAAGAATTGACAGCAAAAAAGATGCCATCCAAATCCTCTGTTGGGCACAAGACTGACACACAACAACGACTGTTCAGAATAAGCTATTCTTCTTCTGATATCTACTATTGAAATATGCTGCCACAACTTAGTATTAATGATCAATTATGAATACTTAAGCACTTGAGTAGCACCTCACTGCTTCAAAAAGTGGCGGTGGATTGACTGTATCAAGACAATTCCTTATTGCCCAAGTTCCCTTTCAACTATTCCTAAAAAATTGATGGTCTTTACACAACTATAAATATGTATTACCTACTATTAAACACTATACTGTCTGCAAGCTAGTTTGAGCTCTGCTCCAGACTAGTGATTTTTTTGTGGAAACACCACTTTTGATTTTGATGAGTTTGGAGAGAACTTTCCACAATAAAGCTTTGCTCAAAATTCTGAATCGCTCAGGGTTACTTCAGACACCCTTATAAAAACCATGGTGAAGCAGCAGCTCTATAAAAGAACCAAAAAGCAACAGCTAATGCTCCTTCTCTCAAGTCCCTCGCTGCACCTTTCATCCATGCTAGTGCTAATGAACATAGGCAATTTTTTTTTTTTAGGGATCAAAAAAGAAAACAGCTGAACCAGAATTTCTTCAAAGATAAATTGAGAATGTTGTCACTCAAGAATTCATTGCAATTCTCAGTTTTGCGGTCTAAAGAGACTGCAATTCTCAGTTTTGCGGTCTAAAGAGACTGCACTGCTACTAACCACTGTTATTCCCTGTCCATGTTCTGCAGGGCTTGTTTTTCAGGAGTTTGTTGCTCCTTCCTTTTACACTGAAAAGCACAAGATTAAAATGAAGAGTTTGAGGCAAAATGTGAAGGCTACAGCTAATGCACTCAAAAAATACTCCGGCTTACTCCAGCGAATAATTTTTAGGTATATCCAATCCAAATTTGTCATTGTAATTTTACAGTAATTTTACTAGTCCCAGATGCCAAAATTAATACTATTACCAGTACATGCTTGTTGTACTTGATACACTGAAAGTATTACTCTTTCTCCTCATGAAATGTTACTGTAAGTTTAGAAGAAAAACAAGTAGCCAAAGCATATGCACATAAGTAGGAATGCAAGTTCCTACTCTTCCTCTTGTTAAAATAAATGAACGTTAAAATAAGGACAAGAGTATCTACTTATATAGTTTTTCCTGTATTTTTTCCCTCTCTATAAGAGATCATTTTGCCCTGCCATATGTGCCAGCTGGTGTCAGTTCCAGTGGACGCACTCAATTACCAAGTGACAGAATAAAGCACAACTGAACATGGGACTTCAGGAGGAAACAAATCTACCAGCCAGATACCAACTTTGCTCTTCACCCTGCAAGTCCTCAGGATGTTTGTTATTGAATATATCCAGATATGTTCATCTCCTAAACAAATTCTGGTTAAGCAATCACATGCTGCCAGGCCTCTCAAATAGCTTTAAGAAAGTTCACAAACTCTCAACTAGTCAGCAGAAGCTTTCCAAGAGTAGGGATGTACTTTAAGTTACAGCCCTTCCTAGGGGCCTAACAACCACTCTTTGGCTACAGGAGCAGTGCGGAATGTCACTCTCAACCTACAGCTCTTCCTAGATGCTTCTGTTTGTCCTCCTCAAAAAAGGAGGCATCACTTTTCTTTAACACACACATAATGCAGCAAAAACAACAACAATCAATTCCCTGCATCCAGAGCTCAGTGTTAAAATGACTGCCCGGGCTCCCGGAGGCCTCGATTCTCCACTCTCCTCAGGCTGAGCCCCTCCAGTTTCTGCAGTGGTGCCCACGGGTTCCGTGCCACAGTGTTGTGTCCTTGCCTCTCCAGTCACCCTCCTCACATCTGCAGGCCTCAATCACAAGCACATTCTTACTTACTTCCCATCCAAAGAGCCATTCCTGATCCTCAGTACTCTAAACAGGCAGCTTCTCCACTTGTGAGGCCTGACCAATACTGACAAGGCCA